>NC_139020.1:91741012-92273044 GCF_964662115.1 Mustela nivalis
AAGAATCTTGGATCATATATTCTATGTTCCTTCATCTCAGCAAGAAGCTACTAACCAATTTGGGGGCTTTCTTTTCTCTTGCAATTGGTTAACCTATCAGCACCTCTGACTTTGAGTGACTTTAGTGATGAGCTAAGGAATCTAGTCCTTGCTTCTTATAGAGTAAAAGCCCTTGTGTGGCTAATTTAAGACATGACTATTTTTCCAGTAAACTTCTTTTTAATGAAAGGACATAACTATTTTTGCCTCCTTCAGGGTGATAACACCACTTGTGCTTTCAGAAGTTAATTGGAGGATGCCCATTTTAAATTCTTTGATACCACTGATGAATGAGAAATATACGTGAATAATTTTCCTTTACTGCTAATGGGAGTTAAACAGTGCATGTCATATGGAATAAAGTTCTCTTCCTCGCTATAATAATAGCTGGCTTTTTTTTTTCTTTCTTCAGAAATTCTGGAATCAGTGTTCAGCCAACAGTAATTACTGCTCATTACAATAATCATCACCATCAGCTTGATCGGTCCCCTGGGGCAAGAGTCAGGGCCTAAGGAAATGCATTTTTATCTAGGATGATGAAGAATTTTACCTAAGGCCCAAAGCAGCCTCTCAAGGAGCTGAATTTGATGACCAATACTGGCAGCTGTTAATATATTGAATTCTTAAGTCAGAATTATTGTTTTAAGTGTTTTCTGAGTGAAACCATATTCTAAGGAATCTGAACTTTCAGTCTCATATTGGAGTCTTTACAGGTCCCATATATGAAATGGAAACAAGAACAAATTTGAATAAATGGTTAGGAGTTTATTAAGCAAAGAATTAAGCAATCCATATTATAAAGAAGTAGAAACCAATCTCTGCTTCCTGGTCTCGGGCCTCCTTTTAAAACAACATGCAAAAAAAAAAAAAGGCTGGAGAAGGAGGTAGATGCTGGGGTGAGAGCTAGCATTGTAAGTGGTTAACAGAATAAAACAAGGAGATTTGGGGATTGAAATGGATCTGAGGCTTGAATCCCATTTTTAGCATTAGAGGGAAGCTTGACTACAAACCAACTTGGGCATATTCAGGGTTCAGAAGTAAAAGCCTATGCTCTATTTTTAAGAAGATCATAGACTTAAGCAGAATTGTTTGTTAGGATGCAATCCAAATAAAATATCCAAATGTAAAAATCTAGTTACAGTGGTTTAATTAAATAGGGTATATTTCAGTCAAAGTTAGAGCCAGAGATGGGCAGTTCAGAGTCATCCAGGATGTAGCCCCAAATATCTTTCTGCTCCACTATCACTCGTGTATGGCTTGTCACTCAAGGCCTCCAGGTAGCAGCTCCACCTCTGATCTCATATCTCCTGATAGCAGAGAAGGAAAGGAAAGACTAGAGGAGGAAAAGAACATGGCCTGAATCAGGAAAACAGAAATCTCTCCTAGACATTCCTCCAAGTTTCCTGGTCAAAATTGTGCAGAAAGGCTACCTCAACCACAAACAATTCTGGAAAGACAAGTATTTAAGGTAAGCATATTGCCACTCCAAACGAAATAGGGATTCTACCATAAGAAAGAAGGAAGATTGATTGGCGATAAGTAGTGTCTAACAATAGGCTAACAATTACATAGACTAATGATCACATTGACAATTAAACCATTGTATGCTTTGTACATAATAAATTTTTGCAGAACACTGAACTGTCGTCTCTCATATTAGGGGGAGATGTTGTTGTGGAGGGTTTCACGTGGGATCAACACTCCACTCTTGTTTCAAAGAAAGAATGAAATTGCCAGGGTAGACAAAAGGACAGACTACTTTAGGAGAGGGACTAGGAGGGGTTAAGTGGGCATGGAAAAATGATGGTCCACCAGAACATTTTCAGAACTGCAACTTGAACCAAAAAGTACTGAGGCAAGGATTCAGGTATGGCTAGTCCAACAGCTCAAATGATATCACCGAAATTCGTTCTCTTTCTGTCTCTTTGATTCTATAGTAGTCAGTAAGCAGCTCCAGGCTTATATCTCACTCTATCAAAGCCCCAGTAGCATCAAAAAGTTCTGAGTATGCATCTCATTGGAAGAACTGGGTTGTGTGCCCTTCACTCTGACCTTCAGTGCGGACAGGTAAATGGGATTTGCTGACTGGGCAAGCCTGGGTTCCATACCCACCTCTAGAGCCCTGCCCAAACCACTTGAACTAAGAGCTAGAAAGAAGCTTCTCCAAAGGAAAACTGGGAATAAATAAAGCAGGCCAAACTAGTGAATTGTCTTTACAGAGACCAAATTACTTTAGTGGTATGTAGAAGGCGTAACGCACAAGACATGGGGGAATCTGAATGACACTGGAACTGAGGCATGGGTATCTGGATATGATGTTGGCAGTAGGCAAGCTGGTAGCTTTACACAGAGAACCAGGTTGGGGATGGGAGGGGGGCTGAGGAGGTTGAAGGCCCTAATTATTATTACTATTATTATTTATATAAAATATTATGTAATATCATTTACTATTATTTACTTATGTTTACAATATAATTATAACAACTACACTCCCTGGCAAGCCAAGGGAAAGGAGACAGTGAGGAGCAAGAAAACATTTAGATTTAAAATTTAGAACAGACCACTGTGTTGGAGACCATGATATTGAAAATCTTCATGCTTATCTTTGCTTATGTTTAAAAATGTGTTAAGCTTGTCCTCTCCTCTGCCCCTCCCCCTCGTTGATGCTTGCATGCGCGCTATCTCTCTATCTCAAATAAGTAAATAAAATCTTTAAAAAAAAACCGGGCGGGGAGGGCCCTTGGGTGCCTCAGTCTGTTAAGCGTCTACCTTTGGCTCAGGTCATGATCCCAGGGTCCTGGGATGGAGCCTGCATTGGGTTCCCTGCTCAGAGTCTGCTTCTCCTTCTCCCTCTGCCCCTCCCCGCTGCTCATGCTTTCTCTCTCTCTCTCTCAGATAAATAAATAAAATCTTTTTTAAAAATTTTAAAAAAAAGGGGGGCACCTGGGTGGCTCAGTGGGTTAAAGCCTCTGCCTTTGGCTCAGGTCATGATCCCAGGGTCCTGGGATCAAGCCCTGCATCGGGCTCTCTGCTCAGTGGGGAGCCTGCTTCCTCCTCTCTCTCTCTGCCTGCCTCTCTGCCTACTTGTGATCTCTATCTGTCAAATAAATAAATAAAATCTTTTAAAAAAATTTTTTAATAAAAATGCATTCATTATAATATGAAAAGGACTCTGATTTTGAAACTATTCCAAAAACTTCCTACCATAGCTATCTCTACTACACTTTATTTCTTAAATAATCTTAAATCCTCTCAGATAAGCACTGTCTTCAAACCACCAAAACAAGGGGTTAAATTACAACAGTTTGAGATGAATTGTGATTGGAACCTGCAGCTATAATGAAAAACAACATCTAAATTTTTGAACCTGCATGAAGCCAATAAACTGTCCCTAAGTCAAGTTTAATTAATGTGCAGCATTTGTCTACTCCCAAAGTGTACGAATAAATCTTCAAGGTCAAATTAGTATTTTAAAATATGAGTTGGCCAATACAATAGGAGTTAGTATACAAGCAGATTAAGATGGTGTTTCTATTTTAAATCAACATAAAGATTTACAAACTTGAAACAAGATTTCTCATACACAAATTTGCTCTTTCTTTTTTCTAGGACCATTATAACAGAGATTTAGTGAGTTGATTTCAAAGAATGAAAACAATTTTTTAAATATCTTTTTAAACTACATTAGTTGTGTTGCTCCCCTAAAATGGAAGGAACTTTACTTTGAATACATCTCTGAAGGTATATGTGGTTGTCAGCAATTCAATAATACCATAATGATACACCAATAAAAATATTACTCAAAACGGATAAGAAATTCAATTCTGGGTTTTTTTTTTAATTGAAGTATAGTTGACATACAATGTTACAGACGTCTGTTTAAAGTGTACAACATAGTGATTCGACAATTCTATACATTACCCAACACTCACCAACTACCATCTATCAACATATGGTTATCAAATTTTTAAAAAAGATTTATCTGTTTATTTGTTTGCTTGTTTATCTGAGAAAGGGAGAGAGAGAGAGAACACAAACAGATAGGACAGGCTGAGGCAGAGGGAAAAGCAGGCTCCCCTCTGAGCAGGGTGCCTTATGCAGACTTGATCCCGGGACCCCGGGATCATGACCTGAGCCAGAGGCAGATGCTTAACCCACTGAGCCACCCAGGAGACCTCTGTTCTCAAATTTTTTAGGCATGTTAACAACACAGATTATTCTGGAAGAAGACAGAACACACATGATCTATTATAGATGTTGTTAGATGTCTAACCAACAACCATTCCTCCTCCCTTTTCTCTTATTTTATAGAACCTTGGTCATTTACAGGTATGTTTTCCTTCCCAGGCCTTCTGCATTAGGAAAGGTTGGCCCTGCCCCAGTCCCAGGGGGTAAATCCTGTTTGGTCTAACAACGAGGGTCCCATTCACTCTCAGTGATTGATCCAGGCATATGTTTATATGATTTTAGGGGAAGTTTCCTGAGAAGGAATCATTCTTAAAAAAGAGGCACAAGAGGGACCATGTATTATCCCCTACAACCACCTTGCCACCAGGAGGCAAGCTAGCCTGAAGACAGTGATCATACAGAGAGGGGCTTAGTGGGCAGTTGGAAAGAACCTCGGTCCTCAATGATGTTGAGCCACTGGATAAATCAATTCTGAAGTCATCCTACTAGGACACTTTTATATAAGATAATAACCTCTCCTTTCTTCTTCTTTTAATAATAGTGAAGTATATTTTCTGTTACCAGCTGCCATAGGATCCTAATACATATTTTGTGGGTTTTTTAACCATTAAAACTATTAAAATATTAAAATATTGAGAGGTTGGGGCGCCTGGGTGGCTCAGTGGGTTAAAGCCTCTGCCTTCGGTTCAGATACTGGCCCCAGGGTCCTGGGATTGAGCCCCGCATCGGGCTCTCTGTTCAGCGGGGAGCCTGCTTCCCCCTCTCTCTGTCTCTGCCTGTCTCTCTGCCTATTTGTGATCTCTTGTCTGTCAAATAAATGAAAAAATCTAAAAAAAAAAAAAAAAGAAAGAAAGAAAATATTGAGAGGTTAAGAAAAATAATAGCAAAAAGTGACGAGATGAAAAAGAGCCAAACACAATTTATGTCTAGGAATTTGCATTCTTTACAAATACTCACATCCCATGAAGAGATATATATGAATGTTCGGGGTTGTTCACTGCAATATGGTTTGTGCCAGCAAAAGAGTAAGAACATAAATGCCCTTGAATAGGAGGGTGGCTAAATTGTTGACACTTAAACATACTGTTGATTTCCTGTTCTACTTCTACCACCCCTCGATGGGCCCGATTTCTTGTTGGCCCGGATTACCATCTAAGCAGTAGCTGCCACAAATGCCACAATCCCAGGACAGTCGCCCTTTTCTAGCCCAAGGTTCATTCCTGGCAGCGATGTCAATTATAATGACCAGGTGAATATGGCAAGTGTAAGGTTTATTATCTTCCCCGACTTTGAACAAACTGTGTCGCAAAACATGCCCCCAGTACTCCTAAGAAGATCGCAGACATGCTCAAGTTAACCTTTTTGTACATCCCTCAACTTCTTTCCTGTTTTACCCATGGTCTGTCTTAGCGCAAATCCCTCACCACCAACACTCCACCCCAGAATTTTTCTCCAAATAAAGCTAGCTAGAGCAAGTGCATGCCAGACCTCTGATATCTGTTTACTTCATTTTATGGGATTGTTCTCATTCTAATAATATCAGCTGGGCACAAATTATCAACATAACTAGTGATGATGTATGTATAGTTTGCATTTCCAAAACCTTAACTCTCTTTGGTCAAACTCTTGCTTTTGTACACGTTTTGAAGTTCCCTTCTCCTGTTTCTCTGTTTTGTCAACAGGGTCCTGATGACTTTACACGTCCCCCTGATTTCACTAACTTCACACACTATATTTCTCATAATATAACAGTGAGGGTAGACTGAAGCACATGACAGATAGACCAAAGTGTGAAATGGCTCCAACAATAGAATGTTTGTTCTTGCTCCTGTCTTGTCAGGGAACTTAGGCCAGTGCATTAGCTCTCCTCCACGTGATCATTCGGAGACCCAAGCTTCATCCACATCATGGAATTCCACTGTCATTCTTTAGGGCATAATCTGCATCGAGCCCGAGGAAAAAGAAAGCACAAAGGGAAACATGAGTGGGTCCATTTTACTGTTCAATGATATCTCTTCTGAAAGGTGGCTTTGCTATATAGGTCAAATGCAGATCAACTCTTTATTTGGTAAGGAAGCAAACTGATTATTGTAAGTCTAGTGTTTGCATCAGTATTTTTTTCTGTTCCACATCTAACGGAAGAAGTGATCATCTCTGTAGAATTGCTTCCTAAACTGAATTTAGTGTGGACTTCTTAAAGTGTTTAAGAGCACAAAACTTGGGGGCCTGGGTGGCTCATTCAGTTAAGTGTACCTTGGCTCAGATCATTATCCCAGGGTCCTGGGATTGAGCCTTACATTGGTCTTCCTCCTCAGAGGGGAGTCTGCTTCTTCCTCTGCCTCTCACTCATGCTCTCTTTCTCTCTCTTTCTCTCAAATAAATAAATAAATAAATGGTAAAAAAAAGAACACAAAACTTTTCAAGGTAGATATTCAGAGGTAATAACATCGCTGAAAACTAATTAATTAAACAAACTGTGGATGGGTTACATTTTATTTAGATACCCCTTAGCTTGCACAAAATTAGTGAATAGAACCACATATTACTAATCTAAAATAATTACTCAGGTCATGATCCCAGGGTCCTGGGATCAAGGCCCACATCGGGCTCTCTGCTCAGTGGGGAGCCTGCTTCCTCTTCTCTCTCTGCCTACTTCTCTGTGATCTCCATCTGTCAAATAAATAAATAAATAATCTTTTTAAATGAATAAATAAATAAATAAAATAATTATCCAGCTCACTTTCTTTTGGGGGATTAAAAAGTGCTTCTCAGTGTTGCTATTTACTAGTTTAATATCTCCATGGAACCATATTATCATAGAAGGTTAATCTTCCACATTAATATTCTAACCTGCATGAAAAATCAGAATCCTTCTATCCTTAAATGGAGGATTCAGTCATCTCATCTCAGCCGGTTTGTTCAATAAGACCAGTTTGCATATTGCCCAAAGACAAATTCTTTTCAACAGTGAAGCCTGTCCAGTCAGCAGTCTCAAAGGCACATAGGTCTAAGGAGCAACTAAATGAGAAGATGTTCATGGTTTAGCTCCACATATAACCATTCAGAAAAGCAGTTCACAAAAAATGTCTTTCAGGCCGTTACTGGCAACATCTTTGGATACAGAAGGTGGTATTTAAAACATGACTTCAGAGATCGATAAATCAACAAAAATTAGTTGGACCTAAATCCTTGCACCTTAAATAAAGGATAATAGAAAGTGTTCACCTAGGAAAACCAGCAGGCTGGTTCCCCGACAAATGGGAATTATCTTGGTGACATCACAGGAGTCAAAGATATGTATGGATTTTGACTTCACAGATTCAAAAATGTGTTCTCCACAGTGCACCAGTGTTACTGGACTCAAGGAGACAAACTCATGACAACAAACACGCAGGGGACTGATATGCAAATATAATGCCATTTATTCATTTAAGTAAGAAGTATGACCATGACACACAAAGGAAAGCTCATTTTAGCATGGCTTATTCTTTCCCTGTAGATAGTTAATGTTCAAATCATATTATAACCAGAAGGTTGCTTGGTGAATAGGGAAGAATTTGAACTGAGGGAGTTATCTATACAATTCAAATGTTTGATGGCACTGATTTTGACAGTCCCATTGAGTCATTTCTTATTTCTATTTCTACTTTCTTAGCAGAAGGACACATTTTCAGGATAGAGTCTCATAAGGAACACACACATAGCTACGTAGGTACATAGAAACCTCTGTTCCTCTCTCACTGCTCTGATGGAAACTGGTTATCTACCCAGAGCCGCACATGCTCAGCCATTCTGTCATCTGGAAGGAGCCAACAGAGGACCCAGAAGAAGTGTTCCAAGGAGCAGCGACCCAGCAGCATGGAAGAATGTGGCACATTCTGAGAACAGCAAATGGTTCAATAAGAAGGGAGGATTGTATTCTCGAGCAGATAGAGAGAGGGGGTAGTAAGAGATGAGGCTGAAGAAGTAAGCAAGAGACAAATGATGGAGGAGAAGTTCTGTACTTTTCATTAAATTATTTGGATCTGGGGCGCCTGGGTGGCTCAGTGGGTTAAGCCCCTGCCTTCGGCTCAGGTCATGATCTCAGGATCCTGGGATCGAGCCCCGCATTGGGCTCTCTGCTCAGCAGGGAGCCTGCTTCCTCTTCTCTGCCTGCCTCTCTGCCTACTTGTGATCTCTGTCTGTCAAATAAATAAATAAAATTTAAATAAATAAATAAATAAATATTTTGGATCTGACATAAAAGCTATGGAAAGCCTTATGAGCATTTTTGGTGGGGCCATGACATGATCAGACTGCAATATTTAAAAAAAAAAAAATCACCGTGGCTTGGAAGTAGAAAAGTGAATGCGTGGAGGGGTCCAAGATATGCAGAAAGAAAGTTAGGTGGCCTGTGTCCCTGGCCACCAGTGCCTCACCCTCAGGACATCTCTACACAACACCAGGTCTCCATCTACTGGCACCTGCACTGTGGTACCCCAGAGTGTCCTTTTGCTGCTGGATCTCATTCTGTTGCCTGTCTGGGAATTGGTGCTCCAGCCACACCCTGGATCTGGGATTGGAAGGCTGGCCCCTAACTCTGGGGTGTTACTCATAGGCTAGGCTAACCGTGGGATCCAGCTCCCGTCACTCACAGCAGCAGAGGGCTGGGTAACAGGCCTTTTGGACTTTTCTCTTCCCTGTCCCACATCCCCATTCCCCTGTCCTCCATACTTCACTTCCCAAAGAAGTGACTTGGACTCAAATATTTATTTTAGGGTCTGCTTCTGGGGGAACTCAAACTATAGGCCACTGTAGGTGCAGGATGAGGAGGGCCTGATTCAAGCCAGGAACAAGGAGCTGGAGACCAAGGAAGCGAGCTGGAGATACATTCAAAAGATGTTAAAACGAAATAAGGAAAATATCAGGGAATCCCAAGATGGCCTCCAGGCTTCTTATTTGGGTAACTGGGGAATGGCAATGCCATTCTCTAAGAAAAGGAATAAAGGAGGGAAAGGAGGATTTAGGAGAAGATGATAGGTTCACAGTTGAATATGATCAGTCCAAGATATGTGAAGAACAGCCAAGTGGAGTTGAGAAGTAGAATGTTGAGAAGCTCGGAAGACTGGCCTGACCTGGACCATATATGCCAGGTAGAGTGGGCTGTTATTATTTCTGTGCCCATTGTCTGAATCTCCTTCCTGTTTGGGGAAAATATAAAATGAATGGAGTCAGGGCCCCTCCTCCCATCAGAGTAATCAGTGAAGGAGCACGTTGTCTTTCCAAGCTCTTTGGCAACTAGGGCACAGGGACCTAGACTTGGCCAGTCAGATGCTCCACCAGGGATTTTTGCATATCAATGCGATAATGCACGAGGCAAGCATGGTCTGATTTTTCTGGGTGACCGTGGCAGAACTGAAAGTCCAGTGTTTCTGGGAGGGAGGGCAGCAACAGTGAGGTCCTCACACCTATAGTCTCTGCCAGGCCAACTTCAGGGGAGGGAGCCAAGAATCCATGCAAGTTTACCGTCATGGTAGGAACTGCAACTTAAATTACATCTTTGGTTTTGAAAAAAAAGGATCAATGTTCTATTTCTTAAGCTGGGAGGTAGACACATGAGTCTTTGTTTTATATTTTTGTTGTTGTTTGTCTTATTTTAAGCAATCCTAATGCATTTTAAACACTCTTTTGTATGTATATTTCACAATGAAACTGTTCAAACAAACAGAAAAATGTGGTTTTGAACAGAAGTAATGAAGCAGAAATTATGTCCAAGGCTGAAAAGGATATAATGGGTGGGTTTGTTTTTGTAAAAAGGGAGAAAAATGAGGAAGATTCACAAAATGTTGTTAATTGTTAAAGCTGTCTTTGAGATATTCTCTTTATATTTTTTGTATGTTTGAGATTTTTTCCTAATTATAAAACTTGGAGGCAGAAGGGAATCCAGGGCTCATGGAAACACTAATGGAGAACAAACTGTTAGGAATAATCCAGAGAAAACCCAGTGCCTCACCCATTAAATGGGACCAATGTTCATTTGTTGACTGATCTCAGTCTAGAAACATGGTAACCGACTGGAAACAGAACTGAACTTTGTCTAATCAGAAAACTAAAGTTTTAGGAATATCCGAAGTCTCGAGTCACCAACAACCCCCAGTTTGATTTTTAGAAATTCAGACTCCTCTGGTCTTAGATTCCTGGCCCACCTGTGTGCCCCCAGAGGCTGACAATTCTCTTTGGTAAACTATGGACATATTCCTCTCCTTGGTAGCTGTTGTAATTCTTGATATTAATTCTACTTTTCTTCTCCTAAAGCTGAGAAGAGCTTTTCCCTCCAGATGGATTTTTGCTCTTATTGCCAATCTTGGACGGCCAGGATTTTAAGATGCCACTTTATTGCCTCATTCTTTAAGCTTTACGGAACCCCTCGCTCCCCCCGCCATCCTCTTCCCCCAACCCCCACTCCTAAGAAGAGAACATGGAATATGTTTCCCAAGAGGTGGCTGGAAGGCATTTGAGTGATACCATCCTGGACCACTACAAAGAACCAGCCCCTAGGAGCGGAATGAAATCTCTGCTTTTCCAGGATTCCTCCCCTCCTATTCAGTCTCAAACGTCTGGGACAGTCAGCGTTATCCAGCTTTAGTGGTCATTTTATCCCAGTGTCCTGCAGGAATTTGATCAAAAGAGAATCCCAGAATATAAACCGGCCACACCTGCAAATTTTATTACAAGTGTGTTGTTTGTTTGTTCGATTCGGATGGGGAAAGGATGGCAGAAAATCAAGAGCTATGGGAAGACTGTCCTCACAGCTCAGCTCCTCTGCTGTGGGCTTCGTTCCAATTGGTGCAACAGGAGATCTGGGGCCTGTGTTTGCTTTTCTTGGCACTCACAGAGGTGGTGTCTGTAGCTGAAGACACTGGGGCTATTGCCAGAAGCCCTGCTGGAGCTGGGACTGTGTGATTCCAGGTTCCAAGATCTCATCTGCTTGCAGCAATGGGGAACATTTTGATCTTGGCACACGCTCTCGTGCCGACACTCCATGTCCCCCCAACTCTTCTCCCTGCTTCTCTGACCCCAAGCAGAGTAACAGAGTGACCTCTGGACACACACAGCTCTGCAGCACCGCTGTCTCCGGAATTCCCCGCATCTCCCCAGGGAACTCACCACAGTGGACACAAACACGATTACAAACTGCTAGTGACCTGGCAGTGCATTAACCACAGGCCCCTGGAGGAGAAAAGGAGAGCGAGCCTCCCCTCCCTGGCAGCTGGCCCCACAGCCCCACAAACTGCAGCGACGGCGGGTGCCCCATGTGGTGGGCCTACTTCAGACACTGAATGTTGGGGCCATGCAAACCACCACAGCCCAAATAGAGTTAGAAAAACAACATACGTTCCCTCAAAATGGGAGATGGGATCCCCTTGTTGGGCCATTGCTGGTCACTAACGTTAGGGTGGGTATTCTCCCACCAGTGTGAGAGCCAAGACCCCAGCTGGCATGTTGACCTCTCCGGAACTCTGGATGTGGTCAGTCTGTGAAATCTTCCAACACGAAGTCCCCTCGTTTATCACCCCACCACGGCCTCCCTTTTGCATGACCCTCCAGCTCACTTTCTGCAACTGTTGCCTCATCCCCCCACACCGCAGTAGCCACACCCCCCAACTGTGCTCTCTCGCCCACGCACTTCACTTGGTTCCATTCATTCTTGTTCTCCGAGGCCAGGGTCAGCAACTCCTGCATCGCGCTTCTCTGGGCCGGGTTTCTCAACTTCCAACCCACAGACAGGACAAAATCAAATCCCATAAATTCACTCTTTTCCCCAGGGCCCACCTCAGGAGCAGCTTTTCCAGTTCTTTTATCCCAATCCCTTAGCCTTTATCCAGGATACAAAAGAGTTTGTTTATAAGAGTTTCTGCTCAATGGTGTGATTTTAGTTGAGAAACAGTCTCCATTCGTCTGATACAAGTTTTTAAAGTAATTACTATTGAGTTTTACTATGTATTACATGCCAGATAAGTATTACCCTATTCAATCTTTATAACCATCCTTTTGCAGATAACAAAATTGTGGTTCAGAGAGATTAAGTTGCTGAAAGTGACACAACTATTAAGTGATAGAGCCAGAAAATAAACTGCAGCTTCCTAAGCCCAGAACCCATGCTTTTAAGAGTGATTACATATTGTTTCCCAACCCCTAGCAGCACCCCTC
Organism: Mustela nivalis; assembly: GCF_964662115.1. Classification (NCBI taxonomy): domain Eukaryota; kingdom Metazoa; phylum Chordata; class Mammalia; order Carnivora; family Mustelidae; genus Mustela; species Mustela nivalis. Next base: position 91,753,430 of record NC_139020.1, read on the forward strand.
TTTTAAAATTTCCCACCCTCTCTTTAGACTGTCCCTTCCCCAGATCGCTATTATTTAGCAACTGCAAGGAAAGTTAGCCACCCCACTCCGTGATACTATCCAAAAGCCGGCCCTCCTGGGTTTCTTCTGCTGTCCCTCTGGGGCGCCTCCCAGCTTAACAGCTCAGAAAACTCCTGTCAGTTAGGATACTTTGGGCTGCAGGAATCTAAACTCCAACTTGCGCTGGCTTAGCTGATAAGGGTATCGATCTTCTAGACTAAGAACTGTCAAGGGTGGATCCCATCTCCCCGCTCCATGGTTGAGCAACCTGATGCCGCCATCACTGATCCAAGGATCAAGGACCTCCCCACTCTGTAAACTTCATCCAAAGCCTGGTTCCTCTCAACATTTGAGGTGGCTGCTAGAAGCACCTGGCACCCTTGTTCCCTTGCTGTTGTCCCGGTGCAGGTGAGGGGTGCAAGTGGGAACTCTCCTCTAATCATGTCGGAGCAGACAGGTTTGGGTCGTAAGCCCAGCTCTGGCAACAGGAGAAGGCTCCAAGTGATTGGCTTGAGCCAGTCTCTGGCAAAGAAGCTGGGATTACCATGATGGGTTTAGATTTTTCAAGATCTGGGAGGAAATCACTTTGCCCTCTGTGGGGAGAGGGAGGACATGTCCCAGTTTCTGCTGAGAAGGGAAGGGAGGTGGCCGCTACGGCCACTGACTTCACAGTGCATCCACCCGGGTCACTGCTTCTAGTTTAGTTTGGTAGTTTGGTCATTGTCCAAGGTGCCTAGATGAGTAAGGGCTGCCTACTCATCCAGCTGTGCACCCGGGTCTCCCTCCCCTCCCCTCCAGATACAATCAGAGTCTCCTGATGTTCACCAAGCCATGGCCCCACAGAGCCGTAAACTCCTAGCATAGGCACCTCTTTCTAATTTGCACAAAGGTACCTGTGGTGGGGGGCACTCAGATTCCCCTTCAAGAACGGACTGGCTGTCCAGCTGTGAGGAGGGCAATTAGCTGACAGCCTCCAGCTGTTTGCTCCTTCAGAGTCTGCCTAGGGCTCATGGGGCATTCCTGTTCTTTCCTGTGTGGCCACAAGTCTCATCATGGTCCGACTCCCACAACCCCCCAATCCTACCCTTACCCTCCTCCATTGACTGGTGTTAACTTCTTAATAAGACTTTTGCCCTCCTAACTCCATTTCAGGACCTACTCCCCAAAAAACCCAGTCAGCAGAAGTATCCTGACAGCCGTGACTCTCTCTACAACTTCTGTTTCTTCCTTGCATCTCCAGAAAACATGTTCGTCAACCTCTCTAGGCCCCTGCTCCTGCTAAACTGCTTTTTCTCTGCCTCATGACCTTCAGTCCTTGCCCCTTCTGGCTTCTTAGTCCTCTAGCCACCATCTAGTTTCCCCTCTGTCATGCCTCAGCCGGGACCCTATCTTAGCCATGACTTTGCTAGCACCTGACTTCTCCACCCTTAGGCCAATCCCCAGCCCTGGGAAAGCTACAGTAAAATGTCCTTTCTTTCCTCCTGCTATGAGTCTGTTGGAAACCGGGTTTAATGACTTAATGACAAATCCACGCTATCTAACTTTAATTGGGCCCTCAGGGCCACTCAGTGATTATTGTACTAATCTCTGTAGACTCCCACTGCCTTGATGCCAAATGTTTTCCTCTCTTTGTTTCCTTATGTCCCTTCCTCTTAATTTTTGCTCACACCCAGAGGATGAATTGTTGACCTTCTTTTTAATGTTGATCAAGTTTGTAGCCCCTAAATTTCCCCCTTAGAGCATACATCTGTTGCTTTTATCCACCCAGATTCATTAAACCTAAGTCTTCTTTGGAGGAATGGCCCCTCTCCCACCTCTAAATCCAGGTAGCTCCAGTGGACTGGCTCCCCTCTCCACCAAAGCTGGGTATGGATGGCTGGCCAGTGCACAGTAAACAAATCAGGCATGGGCTTGTGGACCAAGCCAAACCAATGAAACCCTTGTCAGAATTATTTGAGGGGGAGGCGGGACAGGGGAGAAGGGTACAAAATTTGGGGGGGGGGGTATTAAACCTGGTTTAATAAACCTGGTTGGGCACCTGGGTGGCTCAGTGTGTTAAGCCACTGCCTTCAGCTCAGGTCATGATCTCAGGGTCCTGGGAAGGAGTCCCGCATCGGGCTCTCTGCTCAGCAGGGAGCCTGCTTCCTCCTTTCTCTCTCTCTGCCTGCCTCTCTGCCTGCTTGTGATCTCTCTCTGTCAAATAAATAAATAAATAATCTTTAAAAAAAAAAAAAAGAAAAAGAAAGAAAGAAACCTGGTTGTTGTAACATTCTTCCTTGCCGGTCAAGGGGGAAACTTCTGAATTCCATGATCCAATAAATTCTCTTTTTAACTTTGGCCAGTTGGAATCACATTTCTTATAATTGCAACCAAGGGTTTTGATTTATAACTTCCTCTCGATCTCCCAATTTATTTATGTCTTTACCTGTTCTGACTTGTTGTCATATGTTTCTTTCAGAGGTACCACTCTTTTTTCTTTTTAAAGATTTTATTTATTTATTTGACAGACAGAGATTACAAGTAGGCAGAGAGGCAGGCAGAGAGAGAGGAGGAAGCAGGCTCCTTGCTGAGCAAAGAGCCCGATGTGGGGCTCGATCCCAGGACCCCAAGATCATGACCTGAGCCGAAGGCAGAGGCTTTAACCCACTGAGCCACCCAGGCGCCCCCAGAGGTACCATTCTTACTTGTATAATTCTCCTGCTATGTCTTATTTTCATTTGAGGCCTTGTTTTATCCATTTCCCTTTTTCCATTGACTTCTTCCCCACTGCCCATACTCATAACTGGTACTAGCTGAGTAAATATCAGACAACTATTTAAAAATGTAGTCTTTGATAAGAACACACAAAAGGCACTTCTCACAGTGCACCAATATGGTTCTTTGAGAGGGACCTTGTTCTTCAGGAGGACAGGGGAGGGTTGTTCCCAGTGATGGAGAAGGTAGAAGCATTCTGGATGGCAAGGACACCTGTCCTTCTGTGTCCTCTTGCACACGGTCATCAAAAGGACGCTAAGATCTCACCTCTACTCTCTCTTTGGCAGCCAGTACATCCCAGCCTTCGTGAGAAACTGTCTTGTGGCACACCAATTGGAACACTGTATGAGCTCTAGCGCTGTGTATGATGGTCTCCACAGCATCCAGAGGACTCACAGTGGGGGCCAGGACTGTATGCATGAACGGCCTTCAGAATCTCTGCAGTGGTCAACTGTTGGGTTGTTTTCTTCTTCATTTAACTTTATCTTAGATAATATATCTACATGATCTTAAATTCAAAACTAGCTAAAAAGATAAATACAGATATAAAACTTTCATCCCCCTACCCATCCCCCTTTTCCATTAAGTTTTTGGCAAGTTTTAGACTATGCACCTGTATTCACAATTTGCTACAGCTTGTTTACAAATGGCACAAACTTACATGGCTTAAAACAAAACATACCAATTATCCCCTAGTTTCTGTGGGCCAGACACCTGAGCTGAAGACCGAGTTTTCCATTCAAGGCCTCACAAAACTGAAATGGAGGGAACGGCCAGGACTGCAGGCTCATCTAGAGCTCTGACAGGTCTTTGAAGCCCATTCAGTTGCTTAGGGTTGTAGCACTTGGGTTCCTTCTTTAGTGCAGCCTGTTGTCCTGGGGTTGCTCATGGCTCTAGAGGATTCCCTCAGGTTCTAGCAGCCTGGGTCCCCCCAATGCAGTTCACAACATGGCTGTTTTCTTTCTTCCAGGCCAGCAGGAGAGCATTGTGTGGACCAACCTTATCCACACTAAAGGGCAGGAGCAGATACGAGGTATATATCCTAGAAGGACAAAACACTGGGAGCGATCTTAGAATTCTGCCTTCCACACTTTCCATTGCCATTGAGGTTTGGTTGTTTTTACATAAACAAAGCAAATGTGTCCACACATACATACATCTCCTTTGATGAACAGCGGCATGTAATATATACTTTTTCCCATCTTGTCCTTTGCACTTAATAGCATATCTGGAGCCCATTTCACAATAGTGTATAGAGATAATAGGAATTTATAATAGGAGTTTGTAATAAGAGTTTATCCTATGATATGGCTTCATGTATTAATCCAGTATCATCTCTTTCAAATGTCTCCCATTCAGTAATTTTTCAATCCAAAGGAAAACCAAGGAATAAAAGTCACCAGAAATCAATACCAAAAAGAAAAAAACAACTATTATAAAATGCTTAATTGCAGGCTTTCTCAAAGGTTGATAATGGGAAGTAACACCACTTAATTATCTGGCCAGATATACGATGTCAACTGTCAAACACTTTTATTGAGCTGAACTTGAAGAACACTGAAACTACACAGTCTGTGGTGAAAACACAAGGATAATTCATTGATTTCAGAGTAAGAACCTGTGTGCCTCTTATGCCTGAGTTGACAAAACTTCCTCTTCTTAGCAAATGCTACAAAAATGCAAACTCTTCTCTAATTTTTTCCTTTCAAGTTCAATTACTTCTAAAAGTCCTTAAAATATTCTGGGTTTCAAATTTATATACAGTAAAATTCACTCTTTATGTATACTGTCTATAGGGAGTACAATATACCTGTGTAACCTTTAGCTGCCTATTTAGAGCTGCCTATTTAGTCCCCCCTTTCATGTTGCAGTTGCCACTTACATTACATCTACATGGATGGAAACCCCCACCAATCTTATATTTTTGCTGTTTAGAGTCATATAGCTTTTAAATAACTTATGAGGAGGGGCGCCTCTATGGCTCAGTCAGTTGTGTATCCAACTTTTGATTTTGGCTCACATGATCTTGGGGTCATGGTATCGAGCCCCATATTGGGCTCTGACCCCACATCGAGCTCCATGCTGGGCATGGAACCTCCTTGAGATTCTCCCTCTCCCTCTGCCCCTCCCTCCCTCAAAAAATAAATAAAATTTTTAAATAACTTATGGAGAAAAAATATTACACTACATCTATCCAAACATGCCTTTGTGTTTCCTTCATTCCTGCTCTTGCAACCTTTCCCTCTGGAATCACTTCTTTTTGGCTTGAAGAACGCCCTTTGTCATTTCTTTTAGAGCAGGTCTGTCAGCAATGAGTTTTGTTAGTTTTCTTACTCTAAGGATATCTTTATGTCACTGTCATTCCTGAAGAATGTTTTCAGTAGATATAGAATTCTCAGTTCTTTTCTTTAAGTAGTTTAAAGACCTTGTGCCTTTGTCTTCTAGGCTCTGTGTAATGTGTTATTCTTCTCTGGCTGCTTTTAAGCTCTTTCGTTTTTAATTTACCTCTGGGTTTCAGCAGTTTGATTATAATGTGCCTGGTGTGGTTTTCTTTGAGTTTATTTTGTAACATTGTATGTTTCACCTTATTGGAAAGTTTTCAGCGATTATGTCTTCAAATATTTTTTCTGAACCAATCTCTTTCTTTTGGGGACTGCAATGACACATATGTTAAATCTTAAAATATTATCCCATAGGTATCTGATGATCTGTTCATTTTTAAAAAAATATTTTCTCTTCAATTCTTTACTTTGGATGATTTCTATTGATCAGTCCCTAAATTCTGCCATCCAGTGGGCTTACTGTTCACACATTGCATTTTTTAGTTCTACAATCTCCATCGGGTTCTTTTGTTTATACTTTCTATTTCTCCCCTTAGAATTACTATTTTTCATTCATTTTAAATGTTTTCAATTTCACTTCATGAAGGATGATTATAATGGCTGTTTTGTTTTTTTTAAATATTTTATTTATTTATTTGAGAGAGAGAGATCACAAGTAGGCAGAGAGGCAGGCAGAAAGGAAGGGAAGCAGGCTCCCTGCTGAGCAAAGTCTGAGGTGGGGCTTGATCCCAGGACCCTGGGATCATGACCTGAGCCAAAGGCAGAGGCTTTAACCCACTGAGCCACCCAGGTGCCCCCTAATGGTTGTTTTAAAGCCTAATAATCTCAACACCTGGATCATCTCAGAGTTGGCATCAGTTGCTTGAATTTTCACTTGAGAATAGGTCATATTTTTCTGCTCCTTTGTATGTTCAGTAATTCTGGATTGTATTCTAGACATTTTGAGTATATGTTGTATTATGAAACTCCGGGTACTATTAAGATCCTCTGCAGAATGTTGACTTTTAAAATTGTTAATAGGTCAGACACCCAGGACTCCAAGATGGCATCATCCATACCAGTGAAGGTGAAAAAGCTCATGGATTAGTTAAATTAGGAGAGCTGCCAAGCTGGATTCTGATGTGGGGATTTAACCCTCAAGGCACTGGGGATTCAAGGAGATTACTGCTGGCACTACAACAAGGATGTTAATGTGAAGAAAGGGGATGTCACCGGGATTTCTCTGGTGCTGGCAGACTATGTGCTTTTCAGCTGCTATCTTGTTTGTTTGTTTGTTTGTTTGTTAAGATTTCATTTATTTATTTGACAGAGAGAGAGTATAAGCAGGGGGAGCAGCAGGCAGAGGGAGAGGGAGAAGCAGGTTCCCTGCAGATGTGGGCTCAATTCCAGGACCCTGAGCTCACGACCCAAGCCAAGGCGAACACCTAACCAACTGAGCCACCCAGGCACTTCAGCTACTGTCATTCTTAACAAGGAACTCAAACATGAGCAGCTACATGGGTACCACTGAAGAGGGCCCAATGTGGAGGCATATTCTATATTCCTGACCATGACCTTCGTTGGGTACCCTTGAATCTTTTCATATCCTAATTAAGCACTAACACCCAAGAAAAGATGACTGGTTCATGGAAATTGTTCAATTAGTTTCAGTGTTGGTACGGTTTTCAAATCTTCTGTTGTGCTGCTTTGTTCTATACCACACTTATGCTTCTTAGGGATTAGTCTTTGAATTGTGCAGTAAGTTATGATATAGATCATTTTTCAATATCTTTGTTATACAATGTGGATCCTTCTTGTGCATACAAAGCTCAGGTTTGAGACATAAGATTGTGATATGGCATTTGCTTTCATCAAGTCTAAACATGATATAGATGTTATAATATAAAATATTTTTTATTGCTGTTTCTTATACCGTTGTTGTAATTCTCCTACCATGTCTACTTAGTAGTGATTGTTTTTAAAGACTTTATTCATTTTAGAGAGAGAACATGAAGGAAGGTGCTGAGTGGGAGGGAAATGCAGGTTTCCTGTGGACCAGGGAGCCAGAGGCAGGACTCGATCCCAGGACCTCGAGACCATGACCTGAGCTGAAGGCAGACACTTAACAGACTGAGCCACCCAGGCATCCCCCTAACTGATTTTTATTTAAATCATAAAACTACTAAAATTTATCTTCTTCTCTTGTTGAAAGAATTTTTTTTTAATTTTGGTTTTTTAATACCAAAAAACCAATACAAAGGAGGGGCATTTTTTTCACCACTTTACACTGATTTTAATCCAATTTTCCCTTAGTCTCAATTAATCTCAGTTTTTCAAGGATGCTTCTTGTAATTCCATCTCCTTTGATGATAACAGATGGATTCATGTTTTAGTCTTTTATTCACTCAGTATTTATTAAATGCCTATCATATGCTAGCTACTATTTTAGACACTGTGCAATTAAAAAAAAAAACTACCTAAAAATAAATAACCACCTGACACTAGAATGCATGGATTACCAGAAAATTGGAGAATTCGTTTTTAAGATTATTATTTGTCTGGTCAATATCATTAACTTGAAGACAGCTTAAGTTAAGAGGAACCGACAGTCTCATTTCAGTGTTCTGAGTTCAATGAGCTCTTAAGACTGAAATATCAAGGAGATATCATCAAATAACCCAAAGAATGTCTAAGAGAAACCAGGTTGTTTATGAAGTTGTTTATAAGCTCTTGTCTGTCAAATATTTGCCCTCCCGCAACCATTGCAACTATGCCTGTTCCTACTTTGATGCTTCTCTCCAGAGTTCCATGAGTTATGAGAGTAAAATAAAAGCCATGATCTCTAAAGATTATCATAATGGCCACAGTCCAAATATCTCACCTTGTTGCCTGTGGAGAAATGTTTCTTATTCAAATTGTTCCCATTTCTTCCATGTTGGTAAAATCAATAGAAAAATATACAGTACGGAGCACCCGGGTGGCTCAGTGGTTTAAGCCTCTGCCTTCAGCTCAGGTCATGATCTCAGGGTCCTGGGATTGAGCCCTCATCAGGCTCTTTGCTCAACAGGGAACCTGTTTCTCTCTCTCTCTGCCTGCCTCTCTGCCTACGTGTGATCTCTGTCTGTCAAATAAATAAATAAAATCTTTATTTTAAAAAGGAAAGATAAATATATAGTACATTAACCAGGATAAGAAAAGAGTTTTATTTTATTTTTTAAAAGATTTTATTTATTTATTTGACAGACAGAGATCACACGTAGGCAGAGAGGCAGGCAGAGAGAGAAAGGAGAAAGCAGCTCCCTGCTGAGCAGAGAGCCTGATGTGGGGCTCAGTTCCAGGACCCTGGGATCATGACCTTAGCCGAAGGCAGAGGCTTTAACCCACTGAGCCACCCAGGTGCCCTAAGAAAAGAGTTTTATTGAGGCACATGGGTGGCTCAGTCAGTTAAGCACCAGACTCTTGATTTTGGCTCAGGTCATGGTCTCAGTGTCATGAGATCGAGCCCCATGTCGGGCACCGTGCTAAGTATGGAGCCTGCTTAGGGTTCTCTCTCTCTCTCTCTCTGCCCCTCCCACAGCCCCCCCCCACCAAACTTGTGGTCTCTCTGTCTCTCTTTAAAAAATAATAGTGAAGTCTGTTTTTAAAAAGTAGTTTTATTACTCCATTAAAAAATTCCTAGTAATTTTGTTAACATAAGAATTTTTCACATCAAATAGAATATGGCTTCGGTAATGAGATGATGATAATACACACCTGACATAATACCAACTGCTTTTTAAAAAAATATATTTTACTTATTTGACAGAGAGAGACAAAGAGAGAGGGAACACAAGCAGGGGGAGTAGCAGAGGGAGAAGCAGGCTTCCCTCTGAGTAGGAAGCCTGACAAGGGGTTCCATCTCAGAACCCTGAGATCATGACCTGAGCCAAAAGCAGATGCCTAACGACTGAACCACCCAGGTGCCCCCCAACTGCTTTTTTTTTTAAGGTAGGCTCCATGCCCAGCGTAGAGCCCAATGCTGACTGGAACTCACAAGCCTGATATCACGAGCTGAGCTGAGATTAAGAGTTGGTCACTCAACTGACTGAGCCACCCAACTGCTTTTTAAAAATGTATTTAAAAAATAATTAAGAAGGGAATGTAATTAGCTTGCTTCTTTCAACCTGTGTTTATTCCCATTTAATAGCTGTGTGATCCGGGATAAATTGTTTAACCTCTCTGAGTCCCCCTTCCTCAGTTATAAAATTGAGAGAACAATAGCTATGGTAGAGTTTGTTAGAATTCAATGCCTAACATAGTAGATAATTAACGTTAGGTAAATATGAATCCAAAGGTCAGTAAAACTTCTAGAAGAGAGTACATACATCTGTCTGAAAAGTGTCCTTGAGAGGAATTTATGCCAGCCACTTATCTATCTTACAAATTGAATAAAGCAGAATTTCTTAAAACATTGTCACTTAAGGCAGAAGAACAAATCTTCCGTTTTAATAAATGTTTCCTTACTGCAATATTCAATTCAATTAGATTAGCTTGGATGTTTTTGGAAGGACCTGACTGTAATAATGCATAAAAGTTTTTCTAATAGCTGGCCAGGAGCTTTTGCTGACACTTAATGAAATCTGTTTAATTACTCCAACAGCCCCTATATCGGCTGCTAGGCTGGGGTCACTGGAAAACTCGACCCTATGGTACTTGGGCTATAAGAACACCTTCTGCTGATTGAAGCCTGGACCCTGTGGAAATGTTTTAATGTGATCCTTGAAGCATGTCCCAAGAAATGCTGTCAACACATATTCTTCCTTGTCAGGCCTTTATTTGGTCAGGAATACTCAAGAGCTCTGTCTTTCTGCCTGTGGTTTACCACATTGTCTCCCATTTGCTTTCAGACCTGCTTTAGTTGTGTTCAATGAAGCAGAGGTAGCTGAATTACAGGGACATCATCAACATGACTCCTCCAGAGAAAATTTCCCATCAGATAAATCACTAAACCAGCTACCATGTTTGAGGTACAGAAGCCGCATTCTTGCCACCTGACCATTCACTTGCAGAAAAACATGTTCTCCACATTGTGAGCAAAGGGGCATGGCCAGCAGACCATATGAAAAGCTGGGGTCAATTGCAAATCCCCAGAATAAAGAATTTCAAAAGAAGAAGGAAAAGGCAACAAGAAAAGGACAACACAGTCAGAATTCATACTATCACAGGTGATTTTTTTAATAATAAATAAAAGCTTTTGGGACACAACTGTTGAACATAAACTAAAAGGTATGGCATAATCCCTAAAAACTGCAGCTGCTGGGATGCCCAGGTGGCTCAGTCGGTTCAGTGTCTTGACCGGCTCCAGTCATGACCTGGGGGTCCTAGGATGGAGTCCCAGACTCAGCCAGGAATCTGCTTGTCCTTCTGCCTCAGCTACTTCCCCTGCTCATGCTCTCTCTGTCTCTCTCTCAAAATAAATAAATGAAATCTTTTTTTAAAACCCACAGCTGCTTATATAAACATAAAATCAGTCCATTATGAATTAATAAAGCAGGGTGACTTGGTATTGACAAAAGTAAAAATTTGCCATAGCCAAAGGTGTTGAAACTTTCCCCCACAATATATTGCTGCTGCTATTATTTGTTTTTAATGCACTGGAATTCCCACAGACTAAGAAATTGCCTTAACTGTGATCATCTGACCAATTAAAAGTCCTAAATGTCATGAGCTTTTCACTAGCTCTGGGTATGGAGAATACTCAGTTCACAGAACTAACTTGATATGGGTTTTTACTGTCCAAAACAGCTGGTATTTAGAATAAAATGAAGGCTCACACTTTTTTAAATAAGACAGTTTTTTTGGAAATATGATCGTTGGGGGAAAAAAAATCTTGATTTCACAAAAATAATTCTATTTTTTTAAGACTTTATTTATTTATTTATTTGACAAAGACAGAGAGCACAGAGGGAGAGTGAGAGGGAGAAACAGACTCCCCACTGAGCAGAGAGCCCTGATGCTCAATCTCAGGACCCTGAGATCAGGACCTGGGCTGAAGGCAGATGCTTAACTGGCTAAGCCACCCAGGTGTCCCAAAATACTTCTATTTCACAGTCTATCTTAATCCAAGGAAAAACTTCCAAAACCACTATCTTCATTTTTAACCCACTTAAAGCAAATTGGAGGACTTGTACTGCCTTTTCATTTTAGGCATTTAGACCTTTCATACTAAGGAATAATGCTTTTAGAATTGGAACATTTCCTTCCTAACCACAGAAGGTTAAAAGGGATGAAGTTCTTCATCTTCAGGGTAATAAATAAGAACCATGCTGGCCTTTCTCTTTGCTCTTCTTCAGCCACCAATAGCCACATGGGACATGGAGAACCTCCTCCCCCCAAAAGTTCAGAATAGTTACAAACCCGCAGATCTATGTACCAGAACACTAAAACATTGAACTGGAGAAAGATGAGAGGATACTTTTGAACCAAAAAGAAAATAGTAACAACAAAAATACCCAGAATACCTAGAAATAAATATAAAAGAAATGTTCAAGACTGCTATAATCACAATAATAAAATAAACAAAAATAAGAAATTAGGTTAGAAAAACCTGAAACAGACCTTATTTCTAGATTGGAAAGAGCAATTCTGAAAAATTTTTATTATTTTTTTTAAGATTTGCTTATTTATTTGAGACTGAGAGAGAGAGAAGGAGGGGAAGAGGGAGAGGGAGACAAACAGACTCCCTGTCTAGCAGGGAGGGTGACATGGGGCTTGATCCCAGGACCCTGAGATCATTACCTGAGCTAAAATCAAGAGTTAGACACTTAGCCAACTGAGCTACCCAGGCACCCCCTGAAAAAATTGTAATAATACCAAACTGATCTATATGTTTATTCTAATCCCAAACTGATTTTCGGGTTACCTCTAAGGAGTGGAACTAGAGAAAATGTTTGCAATACAGATATGACAGACAAATCTTCCAAATAGTAACTGCTAAGGAAAAAAAAAAAAAAACAGTAATTTTTTTTAAAGATTTTATTTCTCTATTTTAGAGAAAGAAAGAGAGATTATGACCAGGGGGGAAGACAAGAGGAAGAAGCAGACTCCCCGCTGAGCAGGGAGTCTGATGCGGGACTCAATCCCAGAACCCTGGGATCATGACTTGAGCCCAAGGCAGACATTTAACCAACTGAGCCACTGGGGCACCCCAAAAAACAGTAATTTTATAGAAAAAAGTTCACTTATAATTTATTTATAATATTCAGATTACAGATATTTCTGTTCTCAAAAGCCCTTGGCTATTCCTGTCACTGGCAGTTGCTCTCTTCTGGATTGGGAGGAGGACCCAGAGCTCCTCTGGGTAAGGACAAAAGAGATGACCAAGTCACAGAAGAAGAAATATAAGCTGGTCTTAAATACATGAGAAGAAGTTTGGCCTCGTTTGTAACAAGAGAAATGTAAAATAATACACAGCTAAGGTACCATTTTTCACTTACTAGGTTGGCAAAAACGAAAGTTTGATAGCACTCTATTAACATGGCTATGGGTAAATAGGAACTTTTATACATTGGTTGAGTATTACTATACTGTTAGTTATACTGTATGTTGCAGATTAGTTACATTTCTATCATGGGCAATTACATGTTATTTATTGAAATTATAAATGCAGGGGTACCTGGGTGGTTCAGTGGGTTAAAGCCTCTGCCTTCGGCTCGGGTCATGATCTCAGGATCCTGGAATCGAATCCCGCATCAGGCTTTCTGCTCAGCAGGGAGCCTGCTTCCCCGACACCCCACCTCTCTGCCTGCCTCTCTACCTACTTGTGATCTCTCTGTCAAATAAATAAATAAATAAAATCTTAAAAAAAAAGAAAGAAATGCCTTTCTCCTTTAAAAAAAAAAAAAAGAAACGATAAATCCATGTATTTGATCCAATAATTCCACTTCCTACAGATGTACTCACATACATGCAAAATGATACAAAATTAATTGCTGAAAAACTGTTTAAAGGAGTAGAAGATTGAAAAAAGCTGAATGTCCTTTAGATGAGGACTGCCTAAATAAAGTATGGAACATCTGTATAAGAATATAATTCAGCTGAAAAGAAAAGGAAAAAATTCTTTAAGTACTGACATGGGAAAAGTTCCATGATATATTATTAAGAAAGCAAAGTACATGAGAGCGTTTAAATATGCTAATATTTATGTATATGGGGAAATAAAAATAAAAATATATATTCGAATGCATAAGAATATAACCATTGTGACCGGGTTCAGGAAATACAAGAGAAGACTAGAGGTGGGAAGGGAAATTTTCACAATTTACCTTTTCATAACTTTTGGATTTTTATAGTGTGAATGTACTACCTACTGGAAAATTTTTAACTAAATTTTAGTTGGACACTTTTTCTTTATGTATTACTTGAAAATCATCTTCTTCGTGCCACGGGATGACTTTATAAATGTGTTTGTGAAAAATCTCTGTTTTTTACCATGATAAAGGCAATTATATTATAATTAGAAGTATTGTTTTCTCATATTTAACTTTAACACAAAGTGTACCACATTACCATAGTTTAACAAAGAAAAAATTTCCAATTTTTTGATATTGAGACATGTTCAGGAAAATAAAGAGAAAAATACATTTTATATTATATTGTGTATTATGCACAGTACATACTTATAAGGGAACTGAAGTTAATTTTTAGGCAATATTACACTATCTCAAAACTTCATCATTGGTTTAAACTTGTCACACAACCAACATATCCCACAACAAATTGATTCTTTTTTGTATATACGGAATGAGTGTGTTTAAACAATGCATTGTTTACTGACTAGGAAAAAAAATAACACATTGAGGTCAGTGGACTTGTGCCCTTGAAAGAATGTAATGAACTAGTCTATGGATAAAAGTTCCATAGTGCCTAGTGGTGAAGGGCACGGGATTTTGGAGTAAGACCCATCTAGATTGAATCCACTGCCTATGTGACCTTGGGTGAGTTACTTCACAGGGAACTATTTCCTAACACACAATAGATTCCTCATAAAATTGTTGGTTAAATAAAATAATGCACCTAAATAGTTTAGCACAGGCACCTACTTAACCTCTATTTTCATTATGAACCTTGACTCTCCTTCTCAGACATATCTCTCCAAAAGGGGCCACAAGTAGTCCAGAAACTATTTGGGAAGACTCCCAATTCCTCAGGTGAATCCCCTGTATAAATATCTCTAGAGGGATATTAATCCAGTAACTATTAGTATGTAGCATAGAACATTAAATAAATAAATTTAATATTATATTACATCAATTGAAATAAATGCTACTTTAAGAACTAGTAGCAGAATTCATCTAAGAGAACAGTCTCTGCTTGGTGAGACACAGAATCCTGATGTGCCCTTTCAGCTGTGGAAAGAATCCTTGGGGTACAGCTTGAATGAGGCACGAATAAGACAAAGGGAGGAAAATTGTTCTACATAAGAAGAGAACAAGACTTTGGGGAGTTTAGGAGCACATGCTAGTCTGAGAAAAAGGGCGGACTTTGAAGGAAGAAGAAAGGGAGCTCTGGGTCCTCCTCCCAGTCCAGAGACCACCAACTGCCTGGTGGCAGAAATGGTCAAGGGCTTTTGAGAATAGAAATATCTGAAATTCAGCTGTATTTACACAGCTTCAAGGCCCCAAACATTTCATAAAACCTCACATGTAACCCTGAATTGTCAGGACTTGGGGCAATGAAAGGATTTGAATGACATCTAGGAAGAAGACACATACAAAAGCAGGCAGGAAAGACAGTAAGATAAACACAACATAGAGACTTCCAGAAACAGATAGCCTCCCCCCAAAGCCTTCAAGCATAGAGGGGATGGGATGTGGGCAAGCAATACTTCCTTTCCCACTAGGTACATACAGCAGGAAGGGCTACATCCATTTAAGTCTGTCTCAAAAGATGGAGTGGGGGCACCTGGGTGGCTCAGTGGGTTAAGCCGCTGCCTTCGGCTCAGGTCATGATCTCAGGGTCCTGGGATCGAGTCCCGCATCGGGCTCACTGCTCAGCAGGGAGCCTGCTTCCCTCTCTCTCTCTCTGCCTGCCTCTCCGACTACTTGTGATTTCTCTCTGTCAAATAAATAAATAAAATCTTTAAAAAAAAAAAAAAAAAAAAGATGGAGTGAACCAGCTGCATGTAGGCTGCATGTAGGCTGCATGGTTCTCCTTCACCCTGGCTCTCCCAATGGTGCGGAAAAGCTAAAGCAGGACCCAGAGCCTAAGGCATGGTTGACAGGAGAAGGATAACACAAGGTGGGGTTAGAAGAGAAAGCTTGGAGGGGATGATACATGAGGTGCCTCGAACAGGGACACCTAAACAGGAGGTCATTGTTCTGAACAGGGAGGAGAACACATGGCTTGAGCAAGCTGTAGGCAGATTACATTTTAAATATTATTCATCTCAAGTTAAAGTCGGTCTATGCTATGTGGCTAAGTGATCAGATACCACATTACCTGAGATAAGTTACTGAGAGGAAATATTAAATCTGTAACAAAACATAACAAAACAAATAATGGAAAAAACCTGGAATTTAGAGTGCCTGGGTGGCTCAGTGGGTTAAGCCTCTGCCTTCGGCTCAGGTCATGATGTCAGGGTCCTGGGATCAAACCCCACATCAGGCTCTCTGCTCAGTTGGGAGCCTGCTTCCCCCGTTTCTCTGCCTGCCTCTCTGCCTACTTGTGATCTCTCTCTCTCTGTCAAATAAATAAATAAAACCTTAAAAAAAAAAACCTGGAATTTAGAAAATAAAAAAAGCCAACATGAAAATGGTATTTTCTTCCCAGCAGTCTATTTAAAAGAGTTAAATTAAGACATGAAATGATCCTATCAGCCTTAATTCTTCTCTGTTATTAATTGAACTCCTTCTTGGAAACATGCAGATAAAAGTTCCACCTTGGCGAATTTGAGATAAGAGTGAATGGAAAGGAAGAGAAATTAGCAGGCTTTACCAGTTCACACTCAGAACCATCACGCTCTGTTTGTTCAAAGCTCCACAGATGCATAATATTAAATTGAACCTTTAATGTATTCTGATGTGGGGGAGTTTACAGTCATAAGGCCTGTTCTTAGGTTAACACTTCTCTTTGTACATAGTAGGGGCCATAAAACCAGGTGAACAGCAAAAGGCTGTTGTGAAATAAGATAAATGAGAGTCCCTGGGTTATAAAGAAATTCAAGCTGCTTCCTATGATGAACTATACATAGATGTACATACACACTGTAGATATTCCTCAGCTAAGTATAATAGATCCTATAATGCATTCATTTACAGGCATATTAAGATGATAAAAGAAATGATGAAATTTGGTTCTGTGCTTAAGGAAGACTTGTTATAAATAGTAAAACTGGTCAGATGTCCAGTGATCCTAAAAATAGTTAAGTTTCTACTGTGAAACCCATCACTTCACATGAAATAATGAGAGAAACACAGCCGTACTCTATGGAAAAGATCCACCATGAAATAGCCAAGATAATTTCCTTCATTTGAACATAAACCCATCAAAACTTCATGGAATGTGGTTACTTTATTTATGCAGTAACTGTGTTCAGTTAACCACACATGCCATAGACCTCTTAAATAATGAGAGAGACAGACTGCCATCAGACCTGTTCTTTAATAGGAATTCAAGTATCAGTGCAAATCTCCAGAATCCTAAGGAATTTTCTACTGACATCAACAGTCACCAACACAGATTGACCTAGAAATAGATTGTATCTCATTCCTCCTTGACTCCTCAAAACATTATTTTTAAAATCTACCTTAAAACAGAGCTACTTTTTAAAAAGAATCTAAAAGGACTATAATCCTTTTATATATTATAATTGGATATTTTTATTCTGAGAGGCTAATCATTATTATCAAAACAAGGAAAGTTAGGGTGTCTGGGTGGCTCAGTTGTTAGGTATCTGCCTTCAGCTGGGGTCGTGATCCTAGCCTCCTAGGATAGAGACCCACATCGGGCTCCCTGCTCGGTAGGAAGCCTACTTCTCCCTCTCCCACTCCCCCTGCTTGGGTTCCCTCTCTCACTGTCTCTCTCACTCTCTCTCTCTGTCAAATAAATACATAAACTTAAAAAAAAAAAGTTAAGTCATTTTTTTTAATGAAAATTGACCTGATATTAATGTGGTCCATGAAAAAGTGTGAAATCTTGATCAGTGTGACGTCACAGAAGCTAGACCTATCTGATACCATCAGGTATGCCCCCAATTTTTATTTTTATTTTTATTTGTACTTTGCATACAGCTTGCTGCTTGGTGATGTGGTAATAGGATCTTGCCATGCTTCTCCCCAGTTCTGTCCAAAACAGTTGTTTTCCTATCCAGAGTCCTCCAAAGAGCAACTATCAATGGAATTGCTTTTTTTGTCAGTTCCAATATAATTAGCATACAGTTTTATATTAGTTTCAGTTGTGCAATCAATGGAACTATTCTGGTAAAAGGCTGACTTATTTTTAAATGAATAAATAAAAGAGTTACAGAAAAGTTATAGTTGAAAAAAAAGTTATAGTCAAGAAACAATCAAATTAATACCAACTGTTCCATATTCAAGATAGATTCTAACAAAGATAACTCTCATTATGGAAATTCCTACAGTAAAATCTAGAATGTTGTGGTATGTCGATCTATTTTTCTCATCATAGCACACAATACCACACACTGGAGTTCTCAAGGGCATAGATGATGTTAGATGTTAAGGAGGACACAATTACCTATTACCCCTTAAAAAAAAAAAAAAAAAGATTTGTTTCTTGTTCTGTCACAGAAGAAAAGATGTATAACTTGTAGAGCAGCTATTTTTATAGGCCATTAATTGTCATTTTTGAAATGTTTGAAACTGTGGAGCCGTTTCTTTAAACACACCTTAGACATCCACTTTATTAAAAAAAAAAAAAAATGCAGCTGCTCTGGTTGAGGAGATCAGGAGAGTCAGATGTGAAGGAAGCTTCTCCTGAATTCTAGTTTTGACCCTCCCCCCCACTTACTTCTTTGACCCCCATTTACTTCCTTAAACATGGGCATTGGGTACAAAACTGGCATTGTTTTATTTCTTTATTTCTTGTTTTATTTCTCAAAAAATAAAAATATGTAAAGCCTAAAAATTTCTAGGCGAAACCACACATTGGAATTTTTTTAAAATAAGCAAAAAAATCTCTATGGGTATGTAATAAGATCCAAGCATTTAAGAGAACTAGCTAAAAACTGTTAGCTTAACCTCTTGTTCTTGCCTCAGACTGTCTACCTGTAGGCTGTCTTTGTTCATAGGATCTAGTTGCCTTTCATAGAACCGCCAGCCCCTCTACCCTGGAGTAAAAGAAGGCATAGTTTTCATCTACTCATATACTTTTGTGTCCCTTCAACCAAAATTTTAAAAGACATGCAAACTGCTTCTGTCTTCGATTTTACGGTTTTAAATAGACTGATTCCAGTCTATAGGAGAGAGAGGGAAAATCAAAGTCTATGGTCAGAACTGTGATTGAGGTTTTTGCTACAGGTGAACAGATATTGCCATCTACTGTTGAGAAAAAATAAAATGGCTAAGGCAAAATTTTTCAGCCTTACTATGGTTTTGACAGATCATAAATTTAAAAGGGAAAAAAATGGCTTTGTAAAAATAGTTTCTCTTTGCTTATGCACCTACTTAGTATTCATAAAGTAGTTTGAAAACCAAACAGGATAGAAAATATAACAAACCAGGAAAATTTCTTACCTAAAATCAGAAAATTGCTGTGTGTAATTATTCCCACTTTAGATTAGAAATTGAAAGTGAGGGGTGCCTGGGTGGCTCAATCAGTTAAGCATCTGCCTTTGGCTCAAGTTATGATCTCAGGGTCCTGAGATGGAGTCCCCAGTCAGGCTCCCTGCTCAGCGGGGAGCCTGCTTCTCCCTCTGCCTGCTGCTCCCCCTGCTTGTGCTTTCTCTCTCTCTCTTTCTCTCTCTGTCAAATAAATAAATAAAATCTTAAAAAAAAAAAAAAGAAGTTGAAAGCAAATCATTGTTTCATCAGTGTCTATCTGGCATACAATTTTAGATACTATAATAAAGATGAAGTATAAGTAAGTTAACCCTTTTTCATTATCTTGACTTCAAAATTTAAGATCTAATTTATTTTCCTTATTTTTTCATAAAGCCATTAGAAATGCATAAGACTAACTCAATTTTTAACTTTAGATTTAGCTATAAATAAATTTTCCTTAGAAAAATAAGGTAGTTAACACAGCCTTCTTTAGGCTTTTCTTGTACATAATTAAGTTCAAATTTCAAGAAAGCCCCTTTAGGGCCAAAAGCTACTGCAAAAGCAATGCATCTGAGTCAGAGAATCCATGCAGCACATTAAAACTCACCTACTAGTAAGGAGAGAGAGTTCTGTGACTCCAGATCTATCAATGTGAAGAATGACCTGTCTTTATTCTGATGGCTGGTGTTGAGCTAGAGGACATGATTTGGTGGCCGAAATTCAGTTGGTTTTGCACATAAAAAAGTAGGTTTCCCTTTAAGGAATATTTATTTAACTCTGTCAACAGCTAAGCACCACACTACGTCCCGTGTCAGCTATCTCAGTCTCGAGAAGCAGATGTGAAGCACCATGTGTAGGTGGAGGGGAGCAAACCCCCAGTGGGGACATCTGTGAGAAGAAAGGACAGAGACCCCAGTCTTGCAGTGTGTTAGTCTAAGTGTGAGAACGGGCTGCACACTATGTGCTGGGAATGGTGCAGACAGGCGTGTGTGTGTTCACGTGGCCCTGTGCCTGTGTGTATGTGTGTGTGTGTGTGTGTGTGTGTGTGTGTGTGTGTCTGAAGAGGAGTTAATGTATTGGTCATTGATTTTGCTGTATCAACAATTCTGGTTCATGTGGCTTATCTTGCTGATTTCATTAAGGTTTCTCATCATAATCAGCACTGCTATAGATAGTAATCACTGTTTAACAGGCCCTGACCCATGTCACAAGTTATTTACTCATTTAACAAATGTGTCCTGAGCAACAGCCATGTGCAAGGCTCCCACGAGCATCCGAAGTACAAAACTCCACTCGAAACCATCTCATCCTTCAAAGAGCTTCCCAGTCTAGGCGAGGCGAGAAGGAAGCAACCTCACCACTGGGTTTATGAAACAATGTGGGAAGTTCCCTGACAGAGGGCTGAAGGGGCGTTCTGTCAAAATGAACATAGCACATCTGTTTCTGTCTGGTGGTCAAGGCGGGAACCGGGAAAGTGTAGGTGGTAAAAACCACACAGCGCATGAGCCAGCAGAGGGCACACTTGCTGAGAATTATGGGTGGTTATAGGATGCCAGATGCTTGGCGGGCCTGTGCATCATGAATGGTAGGTAGTTCCAGGCATATACACCTAAGTGTCATATATGCGTGGAAGATATATAAAATAAAGGTTATGGGAGAACAGCTGAAAGGCAGAGTAGTAGTGGAGTGTGCGTTGTCACCAAACTCTCCTTATCCCACAGCTCAGGTCCTGCACAGATGGCCCAGGGCTAACATCCCAGGAGAAAGGGGCCCTACCCCATAATACTCTAGGAAACAGGGAACAGCAATGTCCTCTGGACACTCCCTGGTCAGAGAGTGGCCTTGATAGAAAGGGAGAAACTTTGAAGCCCGCAGACTGGGGTCAGCTCGTCCTTCCAGTGCACTCACTCTGACTTGCTAAGCCACTGTCTTCTAATCTACCAAAAATGGGGAGGAGACACCTCCAGGATTTATTTATGAATTTATTTATTTATTTATTTATACATGCATATTTATTGCTCTTAAAAAGTGGGGAGAACAGGAACTGAGGACTCTTGTTTGCCAAGCAAGAGTTGATTTGAAGCTGTGGGCATCAGGAAGTCACTGACAGTTCTTGGGCAGGGAAATAAGGAAATCTGACTCATATTTTAACGAAGTCACCAGCATTGTAAAAGATAGGTGATGGATAGGAAGCCAACCAGACCTTCAACTATAGCAGAAGGTCAGGCTGGGGGTATGACACAGGGAGGAGGCAGAAAGACACATCCTCACGAGTAGAACGGATGGACAGGACTCCAAGACTGCTTACACTTAGGGGGAAGGGAAAGAACAGAGTCTAATGTACCAGAGGAAGAAATTTCCTTTTCTCTTCACAGGTTCTTCTAACTGGCTTAGGAATGGACATGGGACAGACCAACAGGAGAAAAAAGCCAAAGTTTTATTACACACATATGGAGGTCCAATAGTGAAATTGAGACCAAAAGAAATGACCAGGGCAGGCAGTTTCCATACATTTTTAAATGAAGAGACAATAAATCTGTGAGGAGTTGACAGAATAAAGCAAACAGATGTTTGGGAGCTTTAATTAGTAAGAAATTCTAAGCAGAATTTAGGCTGAGATAGTAGGGTTGTTGTGTTGTTGTTTTTTTTTTTTTTAAGATTTTATTTATTTATTTGACAGACAGAGATCACAAGTAGGCAGAGAGGCAGGCCAAGAGAGAGAGAAGCAGGCTCCCTGCTGAGCAGAGAGCCTGATGTGGGGCTCAATCCCAGGACCCTGAGATCATGACCTGAGCCGAAGGCAGAGGCTTAAACCACTGAGCCACCCAGGTGCCCCAAGATAGTAGATTTTTTAAAAAGTAATCAGGTTTGTTTCTACAGCTCTCTCAGCTTTAAAGTTCCTAACTCTGGTGGTAAAGATATCTTTTTACTCCTTAATGCGGGGGGAAAGGGGGGTATTTTTCACATGGAGATATATTTCCTGCTTTAAGCAGGGACAGAGGAGGGTCTGAGTGTCCCTGCATCAGCTCTTCCCTGAGGAGCTTCAACTCAAAAACTAATCGGTATGCCATCTGGCTACATTTTGAGACAGTCTTGGACCCTTACACTGGTTTCTGGCTGGGTGACAAGCTGGACTAGTGGAGTGGGGTAGGAAGGGCGAGCGGAGTTAAAGTTTTTTTAACTTTTTATTTTGAAATAATTATCAATTCATAAGAAAAAGTCCCAAATACCACTCACCTACTTACCCCTAATGGGATCATCTTACATAACTATGGCACAACATCAAAACCAGGAAAATGATGTTGGTATAACTGTAGGTCTATAGTTGTCATTTTATTACATATGACTTAATGTAACCCCAATACAATCAAGACATGACACTATGTCACAAATATCTCCTCCATGCTACCAGTTTATAGATACACACACCCTCCCCTTTCTCTACCATCCTTATTCCTGGCCACCACTAATCTGTTCTCCACCTCTGTAATTCTGTTAGAGAATGTCATGGAAATGGAATCATACAATACCTGACATTGGGTGACTGGCTTGTTCTACTCAGCGTAATGCCAGAGATTTGTCCAAGTTGTTGTATGTATCATTGGTCTTTTCTTGAGTAACACCCCGTGGTACCGATGGACAGTTTTTTTAACCACTCACGCACTAAAGGACATTTGAGTTATTTCCAATTTGGGGCTATCAAAAATAAAGCTGCTCGGCACACTTACGTACAGGTTGTTGTAAAGACGTAAGTTTTCATTTCTCTGGGATAAATGTCCAGGAGTGTGATTGCTAGACCACATGGTAAGTGTATGTTTAGATTTTTAAGACATTAAATAAGACTTCTCTTTCAAGTTCAGTATGATTTTATTCCTGTTTTGAAAGTAAGAAATAAAAAACATGATGACTAGCAGCCAAAGAGACTTGGAGACAAACGGACTCAGGGTTGAATCTAGCACTGCCATCATCTACCATGAGACTTGGGAAACGAGGTACCCTGCTAGACTTCGATGCCATTTGCTCTCACATGTAAATTTCCATAATCTTTTAACAGCTTCATGAAAACACTAGAATGATGATTTCCTGCTGTGCTTGAGTAAGGATAGGTACGATTCCCAGGGATGAAATATGTAATTATGCAGTTATCTAGTAAAGAAAAGAGGAGCTGGGCCAAATACAAGCGAGAAGGTGGGAGAAGATGAGGTTAAAATAGGTAAAGACTGTCCTGGTTTAGACAATCTACGGCCAAACTCAAATCAGCAGCAGAGGCAAAAAAAAAAAAAAGGCAGAGATACACTCAAGTTCAGACGACCAGAGTCAATTATCAGGAGTTCCACAGAATAGATGAAGTGAGTGCGGAGACAAATGTCTCATTCTAGAATGGACTTTTGTTTTTATGTTTTCTACTATGTGCTGCTTCTGGGAAGATCTGTGGCTTTGGGTGTTGTCCTAGTGAGGAAGGGATCAAAGATTCATAAAAGCCTATCTTCAACGAGAATAAAGATTATCTCATATAAAATGAGTAGAGGCAAATATACTGACGTGCTTTGGGTTGTAAATAATAGTTAAACCCAACTGAAGGAGCCTCGAACAACAAAGAAATCTATAATCTCATGTAACAAAGTCTAGGGGCAGGGGATTCCAGAGTAAGTAAAGACAGCAGTGCATCAGTGTCATCAAGGATCCATTCATCCTACATTTCCCTCCAACATCGTCCTCACACTTACCCGCTGTGACGTACTGTAGATGGGTGGACCACGGGATGAATCATAAGACAGATCCAAGAAATTTCTTCTGGGGTTTAGAATCATAAAATTTAAAAGCTAATCCTGATTAATTAAAGGTTTGGGTTAGTTGAATTCTAAGTAATTGAAATTCTGTATATCATTCTTTGTATTTTCTACTTTGCCCCAGATTCCTCACATTAGTATCAGGCCACTTGCATGGATATAGATGAATTTCCTTTATTCTCATTTTCAGAACATGAAGGGATGACTCAAAATATTTCTTTTAAGGAAAGAAGTTGTGTCACTTAAATTTGCATAGCAGCGTACTCTCACATGGTTTGCCTAATTTAATCTGTAGAAATCTTTGTGAGTTAGAAAGAGCAGATATTAGTAAGCTCATTTTAGAGATCAGGAAACAGGTTCAAACTTGAGTGGATTACCCAGTGTCACTGAGAAACTATGTGGCAAAATTGAGATTTAAGCCCAGATATCCTCTCTCAATTCAATGTTCCTTCTATTTTCAGGGACAATAAATCTAATTTTCTGCACCAGATTCACATGTGAATTCAGATTTCACATGTAAAGCCATAGTCTCTGCATTACCACACTCATAACTGTTGGAATATAAGAGTTGGTTTTCAAATTAAGAATACACAAGCACTAGGGGTGCCTCGCTGGTTCAGTCAGTAAGTAGAGCATGCAACTCTTGATCTCAGGGATGTGAGTTCAAGCCCCATGTTGGGTGTAGAAACTACTTAAAAATAACATCTTAAAAAATAATAATAGAACAACATCTTTAAAAAAAAAAAAAAAAAGAATACTCGGGGCACCTGGGTGGCTTAGTAAGTTAAAGCCTCTGCCTTCGGCTCAGGTCATGATCCCAGGATCCTGGGATCCGAGCCCCACATCGGGCTCTCTGCTCAGCAGGGGAGCCTGCTCCCCCCCTCCCCCCGCCTGCCTCTCTGCCTATTCGTGATCACTGTCTGTCAAATAAATAAATAAAATCTTTAAAAAAAAAAAAAAAAAAGAATACTCAAACAGTAAGATCAAACTGTGGGAGAGCTCCCAAAGGAGAAATCCCATAAGACCCTCAATACTCTAAATTTCAGTGCAATGAAAGCACGGCTATCGCTCCTCTCCTGCCACCCACTAAAGGTTAGAAAGAAGAACAAGTCACCTGGGACATAGTGAGGCTGGAAGTACAGAAGCGACATAACTTAAAGGAGGGTGTCAAAGATCTTGCTCACCCTAGATTTTATCCTATATAAAATT
Source organism: Mustela nivalis (assembly GCF_964662115.1). Taxonomy (NCBI): domain Eukaryota; kingdom Metazoa; phylum Chordata; class Mammalia; order Carnivora; family Mustelidae; genus Mustela; species Mustela nivalis. The sequence goes on from NC_139020.1 coordinate 91,778,303, forward strand.
CAGATTCATAGTAGGTATAGTATAATGTTTTTATGCTACTAAAATAAAATAATTATTTTCAAATTTTCAACAAAGAGTTATTTGAGTATTAGAAGAAAGAAGGAGCCCTTGCACATGACCTCGGCTCTAAATTCATACGCTGGTCAGGGAGGAGAGGGGACTGAAAGCTCCAAACCCCTAAGTACCTGGTGATTCCCCTAGCAAACAGACCCATCCTTAGCTGCTCTCCAAAAGTTACCTTATCGATGTAAACTAAGGTATGGCTAAAAGGGGTTTGTTAGAGAATATCAAGACATCTTTATCACTCTTATCACTCAGGAAATTCCAAATGTTTTAGGAGCTCTGTGCCAGAAATAGGGTGGGAGACCAATATGTATTTTTATTATAAGCAATATCACACCTCTCCAGTTGACCAAATCTAGTCTTACAATACATCACCCTGTAATGTATTGCACAAACTGGGATTCTTGAGAATAAGGGACAGGATTAATAATTACACTAGAATAAGGATGCCTGGGTGACTCAGCTGGTCTAGCGTCTGACTTGATTTCAACTCAGGTCATGATCTCAGGATCCTGAGATTGAGCCCAACGTTGGGCTCTGCACTCTGTGCAGTGTCCGCTTGAGGTTCTATCTCTGCCCTCTCTCTCTCTCTCTCTCAAATAAACAAAGAAAAAATCTTTTAAAAAAATAATTATTACACTGAAATGATCAGCACAAGCAGGCCCTGCTTATATACAAACCAGGATTTATGGCAACTCTATAAATACTTCCGCTTAGACATTTCTCATCTCACTCAACAAGAAAACAGTGGATCATTGATTTTTCTAAAAAACCTGTTTTCCTCATATTATTAAATCCCATCTGTATTTATCCCATTTGCTCAAGCCAGAAACCTGGAATCATGCCCAGTTCTCTCTTCCACTCACAACCTTTTCATGAAATTTCTCTCATAGATCTTCCTACAAAATATGATCCAAATACATATACTTTCCTCCACCCACTCCATAAGTCCTCCCTAGCCCATCACCCTGTTCACTTCGTTCATACTCTGTAATTACATATTTGCTGGCTTCCTTGTCACTATGTGTCTTCTCCAGTTTACTGCCAGGGACCCTGAGGTTTGATCACCCAGTGCCTGGCATTCCCTAACATAACAGCACCTAACATAACAGGTACTCAATAAATGTTTATTAGATGAACGAATACATGAATAAGCAAACAGAAAAAAATAATCAAACATCCTACAGAACACCTTTGGGAAATACTGGTATAAATAGTGTGAAATTGAGAATAATATAGCTGGGTCTTTGTGCCCTATTAAAAAATCAACATCTGAATCTCTAAGACAAAGACCAAACAACCAAGAAAGATCAGAGTTAGTGCTGGGAAAAGGCAAAGTGAAGCTTGGCATGGAGAAAAGTAGAGAGACTGGTGAATTCAAACCATTCCCTCTGTTCCTCTCCTTTGCTCTCTATATAACTCAGTTTGAATTCCATATCTTGCACTATCAGAGAAAATTCCATCAATAAACAGGTCAAAACAATCTTTCTTTCTTGTTTTTTTTTTTTTAAAGATTTTATTTATTTATTTGACAGACAGAGATCACAAGGAGGCAGAGAAGCAGGCAGAGAGAGAGAGGAGGAAGCAGGCTCAGAGAGTATTCAGAGAGAGAGAGTACTCAGAGAGAGAGAGAGAGAGAGATGTGAGGCTCCATCCCAGGACCCTGGGATCACGACCCGAGCCAAAGGCTGAGGCTTTAACCCACTGAGCCACCCAGGCACCCCCAAAACAATCTTTCTGATTAAGGAACACCATTATGTCTGGCAGCAAAGGGGAGCCCTGTTGATTTGGGAGTCACCAAGCAGAAGCATTATCATCAGCAGTGCCATTTTTTGCTAGAGTCAGTTTGTTGCAAAAAAATACCAGAGGAAGATTTACTCCATCACAGGAATAACACCTTGGACAGTCACCCAATAACATGCATTAACTCTTAAAACATTAACTTTAAGACAAAATTAAACTAGACGGGTATTCTTGCTTTGGTTACAACGTCCTTCATGTCAATCTCTCTTTTGGAAACAACCAGCTGAGTAAGGTGAGAGCTAGTAATGGGGAAAGGACAGAATGGGAGTGGGAGACGGAGAAGGGCAGGAGAACTGCGAGTTTTCATTGCCGTGTCTCATGCACACCCACACACACCATTTTTTTCACCTCCAAGAACAAACACTCCAAGCTCACCCTGTGGTTCCAAATTCCTAGCCTTTGGACCTATATCCCTGAATAGCCTGGGGCTGTTGTCCTAATTGCTTCTGCCTCAGAATTACAGCCTCTGTGCCTCTGCTATTTGATATATTATATTATTCATATGTTTATAAATTCTATTGTACAATTTTAAAATTAAATGTCTATGTTAAATTATATAAATATTATATACTATAAATCTTCACAAACCATATCCGTGGCATTTGGTAGTTATAAAACCTTTCTAAGAGGAGAACATTTACTTGCAAATACAGTATATGAGGGGCGCCTGGGTGGTTCAGGCATTAAGTGTCTGCCTTCAGGTCAGGTCATGATCTCAGCATCCTAGGATCGAGCCGGGCATTGGGCTCCCTCTTCAGCAAGAAGCCTGCTTCTCCCTCTCCCACTCCCTCTACTTGTGTTCCCTCTCTCTCTGCGCATCTCTCTCTGTCAAATAAATAAATAAAATCTTTTTTAAAAAACATACACTATCTGAAAGTTGCAAGTCCTGGAGCACCTGGGTGGCTCAGTGGGTTAAAGCCTCTGCCTTCCACTCAGGTCATGATCCCAGGATCATGGGATCAAGTCCCGCATCAGGCTCTCTGCTCAGCAGGGAGTCTGCTTCCCTTCCTCTCTCTGCCTGCCTCTCTGTCTACTCGTGATCTCTCTCTCTGTGTCAAATAAGTAAATAAAATCTTTAAAAAAAAAAAAGAAAGAAAGAAAGAAAAAGAAAAAAAAGTTGCAAGTCCTGTCTTCAGAAATGGCAATGCCACCTATCATTGTGTCCAGGGCCTGAGAACACAAAGTGGGAGAAGAGCAGGTCCAAAAACTCTGTGGCAGGCCTCCTGTGCTGAAGAGAACATCCCATTCTAGGACAGAAGCCACCGTCACCCCTCTCTGGGACAGGGCCATAGTAAGATTACTTGGCAAGATAGCAATCATAGAGCAGTCATGCCAGTCCTTCTGCAACTGTACAGGTACTTCTGAGTGGAAGCAACAAAAACCTCAACCTCAAATGGCTTAAACAACGTGATGTAATTTCACCCAACCATTAAAGTGAAGAGCTGAACTTGTTCCAGTTGGACCCATCCCGGAACTGATCACAATGGCAAGGAAGATGAGATCAGAACCACCCAGATAAGGCGGGGGTCAGTCCATTCCACCTACAATGCATAGCTGCAACTGAATGCAGGAGGAGATAATAAAGTAGAATGTCCATGTCCATGTCCATATCCAGGCTCTGTGTTCATTTCCTCAGTCCCTATAACTTAGAACCACAAACAAAACCTTCTGAGAAACAGACTTAGCATTTTGAACCATTCTCCCCCCCCCCCATGCCTCCACATCCTTTCTTTCTCCCCCTCCATCCCTCCCACACTCCCCACCCTATCTTGTTCTCCCAGTCAGCTCTTATCTCCGGCTTTGTTAAAACTGATTGACCATGAAAGCAAGATAGGAAAGAAGAGAATGAAGAAATAAGACAGGGAATGTATAATGTGTCTCTCATTTTAGTAGAAAGACTCTGGGAAAGATTCAGTGACTCAATCTGCACATTTACCCAAGGCCTGCAGCTGTGGCCAGATCTAATGCTGTACATAAGCAGATGTTTATGGTGATCAAGAAAAATTCTGTTTGGGGAAATTTTGGATGACAAAGCAAAATAGGTGGATTATCCAAAGACACTATACAAGCATGGGTGATTCTCCTTCAAACCAAATACTACCCCTTGTGTTAATCAGGCTCTCTTAGTAATTGAGAGGATAATCTAAAAACATGGCAAATGTTGTGCATAATAATATTCACAATAGCAGAGGAAAGATTGACAACAACTTAGGTATCCATCAATAGGATATTGATGTTATGTCGATTTCGTACATCCATTCAATGGAGCATTAAGCAGCAATATTAACTAATGGATCTGAAGTTGCTGTAATATCACAAAAAAAGGCTTATGATTTATTACTGAGTGAAAAAAGCAGAATTTGGAATTTGGAAAATAATTATGTAAAAATGTACCTATCAGATATAATCATGTAAAACACACATCTAAAAAGAGATTGGAAAGAAATATACCAAATAATACTTGAGTTTTATTGAAATGTGATTGCTCTCCACTTCTCAACTTTTCTTGTGATACTGTTACATTAACCTTATAACTGGAAAAAAAAAGGCATTATTACTTGGCAGATATCTACTTAGCCGCTTGCCCCTATGCTGGTAAAAATGTAATTAGAGGGGCCCCTATCTGGCTCAGTGGCATGTGACTCTTGATCTTGGGTTTGTGAGTTTGAGCCCCACATTGGGTGAGTGATTACTTAACTTAAAAACTTAAAAACAAAAAACAAAAAAACACAGCAATGACATTTAAGTGGTCTGTCCTCTGTCCTGACAGCACTCACTCATTTATTCAAGAAATAATTATTGAGCAACGATTACCTATTAGGCACCAAGGATGTATCAATGAGTAAATGATGTGGTCCCTGCTCCTATCTTGACAGCCTGGTACGAAAGGCAGACCGTAGGCAAATAATTTGTTACAAACGAGGAAAACATAGTATGAAGATAACCAAATAAGGTCATAATAGGAAGGAGAACCTATTTGAAAAGAAGGTCAGAGAGGCTTCCAAGGAAGTAGTATCTAAGCTGAGATGAGAATGAGAAGGTAGCCACAAACTGCAAGTGCTGGAGCAGGGAAATTTCAGCAGAGGACCTAAGGTGACAAAGAGCTTGGCAAGTCCTGGGAACTTGAAAGCAGGAGGCCCGAGTGGCTCGAGCACAGTGCAAGAGGAGAAGAAGGGTAAAATGATGTCGGGAGGTAAGCAAGGATCAGCTCCTGCAAAACCTTGACAAGAATTCTGGATTTTATTGTGAATGCAACGTGAAACCACTGATGGGTTGTAGAGAGAAGAAACATGATTCAATTTGCACTATAATTAAGCTCACCCCTTGGGGGCGCCTGGGTGGCTCAGTGGGTTAAGCATCTACCTTTGGTTCAGATCCTGTTCTCAGGGTCAGGTCACGATCCCAGAGCCTTGGATGGAGCCCCCACATTGGGCTCCCTGCTCAGTAGGGAGTCTGCTTCTCCCTTTCCCTCTGCCTGCCTCTCCCCCTGCTTGTCCTCTCCCCCGCCCCCCACCCTCTGTCAAATACATAAAATCTAAAAAAGAGATCACCCTTATATTCTGGAAAATGATTTGGTGGTGAGTAGGGGACAAGATAAGCAGAGAGGCTAGTCAGGGGTGTTGACAGCCACCTGCAAAGAGACGAATTAGACTAAAAAGCTTCAGGGTATGTTTTCAAAATAGACCAGAGCATATGGTGGAATGTGGGGAATGCTAGTCATGGGTAATGGCCAGATTAATGGTTTGAGCAACTGAGCCTACAGCAGTGGCACTTACAGAGATGGGATAATAGAGGAAGAAATAGATTGGAGGGATAAAATGAAGAATTTAGTTAAATTTAAATAATACTGAACTGCCATATATAATCTACTTATATAATCTCTCTCTTCAGGAAGACCTTTAAAAATGGGGAATGTTTTTCACCTTTGAAACCTTAACATCCTGAACAATGCAACATGTTACAGATTACCATTATTCATTAAGTATTTGTTAAGCGAACGTCATAGCTTTGCAATTATTTCATCCATTCCAATGTAATAAGATCCTACTTATTGTGAAAAGCCTGATCAACGACCCTTTTCCTAACCAAAGCTGACAAGAAAAAAATTGATTGACCATTAATTATCCTTTAACTTAAAAAGAGAGAGAAAAAGTATGAGATTCTTGTGTTTTGATTCTTTGTTTAGTTTTCTGTAGTTAAACTAAAATGGGAATTAAAAGCTTTAATGTGTGTGCTTAAATTCTTGGGCCAGCTACTGACCTACTTCAAGTGATTTTACCTCCCAGTGTTTCAGTTTCTCCATTTGCAAAAGGGAGATAATGGTAGTTGCCTTATCTCACAAGGATGTCATGAAAATAAGTCAGATAAATTGCTTTGCCCTCCTTGGAAAGGGGCTCTAGAAAGTAAGCATTATTAGATATGATGATGAATACTCACAACTTCAAAGATATTTTTAAATTGCCCCCCAAGTCTTTGAACACGTTAAGCCTATGAATAGCACTGTGTTAGGTGTTTATACATTTCTGGCAAGCTTTCACCTCTTGTTAAAGCAGTAAATGGTCTTTAAACAAATGTATTTCTCATTCTTTGATAACTACGCTTCCTTGTTTGTACACTTGAGAGATGATTATCATCTAACATGTGAGGTCAAGTTGAACTCTTTGGTGCCATTATAGTTCAACTGCAGCTTTAATTGAGTTTTTCTTCCAAGGTTGAAAATAAGTCCTTTGGTAAGCTACTTGCACTCTAAAAAGTGATTGTGAGATGAATGTAACTATTTTATGCAAAAGATATGTATAATGTTTTTCACTTTAGCTGCAATATCCTCATTCAAAAATTGATATGAAAAATTCAGTATTTTTAATTTCTTCATTGTTGCATTTTTTGATGTTTTCTTAAAATTGCTTTCAATAGCGATAATTATGCATTTTAACATTATAAATACAGACAGTCCATGACTTACAATGGTTCGACGTACAACTTTTTTACTTTAGGAAGCTGCAAAAGCGATACGGATACTTCTAGTAGAAACCATACTTGAAAGTTTGAATTTTGATCTTTTCCTGGGCTGTGAATATATGGTGAGATGCTCTCTCGAGATGCTGGGTGGTGACAGCAAGCCACAGGTCCCAGTGAGCCACACAATCACAGGGGTGAACAACCAATACACTTAAAGCCATTCTGTATCCATACATAGTCATTCTGTTTTTTCACTTTCTGCACAGTATTCAACAAATAACAGATATTCAACACTTTATTATAACATAGGCTTTACTTTAGAGATATGACCCAAGTGTAAGCTAATGTAAGTATTATGAATGCATTTAAGGTAGGCTAGGGAAAGCTATGATATTCGCTGGGTTAGATGTATTAAGTGTATTTTTTATTTATGATACCTTCAACTTACAATGGAGTTATCAGGACATAACCCCATCTTAAGTTAAGGAAGATCTATATCAACAGCCAGGGTACACCGATAAATATCACCAAAGTAAAAATGTATAGGCCTCAAGACAGAATACAGGGGCGCCTGAGTGGCTCAGTGGGTAAAGCTACTGCCTTCGGCTCAGGTCATGATCTCAGGGTCCTGGGATTGAGTCCTGCATCGGGCTCTCTGCTCAGCGGGGGAGCCTGCTTCCTCCTCTCTCTCTCTCTGCCAAATAAATAAATAAAATCTTTAAAAAAGAAAATTTATTTAAAAAAAAAGAATAAAGGATAGTAAACATAGAGAAAATTTCTTTTTTTTTTCCAGATTATTTTATTTCTTCATTTAAATACTCTTTATGCACAAACATATTTTAGTTTTATGATTAGGGAGGAAAGCAAATAAATCGTATACATTTCTTCAATTTCATAAATCTCTTATATGCATTCCTAGGACTTAATATTTATTTCCAAATTAAATATACACCCCAATAACACATATTAAATTATTGCATAAACTCTTTGGTTTTTTTGGTTTTGTTTTTGGTTTGTTTCTTGGAAATATAACAGACTTCTTTTTAACTAAAAGCCAAGAGAAATCAGCTGGTCATCAGTGTTTCGACACTTAACAACTGGGTTTATAAAGCTTTTCTTAATATCAATGAAACTTTTTTTTTCAAAATTAGCATTAATGAAAGAACAGTAAAGTTCTTCCTTATCTACAAAAGCTCCCTAGAAGATGGAAGATTCTAGCCACACCCACTTACTACAAAACTCCAGGAAAAAGCAGAACCAATCATTTGTTAATTCTCAGCTTTTTTTCTCCCACCTTAGAGCATGCGAAACAAGACTGCCTTTCTTGACAACACTAACATACATCTAGAGAACAACATTTCTTATAATAGACGTGCATCAGGTTCATCATCAGGAATATATTTAAAAAACTCTCAAACCATTAGCATTTCCTTCCTTATCCACACATCTCTTACCTATACACCTAACACAAATCAAAACTCTCTCTGCTTGAGTAGCCAAAACACTCCCAGTTGAGTGCTATAAAATTGTTCTTTGCAAAGTAAGAGAATAAGGCCTACTTCTCTTCTCTTAGATAACACTGTTCCAGGTAAGTCTTAATATATCCACTCAACAGACGTGGCATCTGAAACGGGGTGCCTTACACTAATCTCCCAGCGAGGTCAGAACACAGGCTAAATAAAAATGCTTGACCACAATGATACCCTTTCTTCCTGTTTCCTTTTTCTCTCCAGGAAGAAATTAGAATTTGAGACAACACAAATGAAGACACTGAACACTCTGATAACTTTCTAGGAGGGGAGAGTTAACCAGGAAAGTGGAATAGGAGAGAGAAAATGGACTCAATTCCACCAAGTGATGGTGGAAGCCTGCTCACGGTCCTACCAGGATCTGACAGAATGGACACTGAGGGACAATAGGCCCATCCCTCAGGCAGAACCCTGGGGAAAATACCATAGGCCCTATATATGGGGGAAGGAGTAGCATTACTATTTCAGAATATTATTTAAGTTTAATTTTGAAATTTCTGTCTCCAGCAATATACCCAAGGTCCTATAAAAGATACCAACAGCATAACTTCTCAAATTCAATTATCCTGGGTAGACCTTGAACTGGTGGGATGGCCCAAACCCCTACACTTCTAGGGAATACCTAACTGACCTCTGGTACTGGGGAATTTGCCTAGGCCAAAGGACATAAATTAGCCTATGATAGGAGAGATTTTACCTCAAAAGGCTTTTCGATTGGCCCATTGCAATGACTTCTGACACCAACGACCCAAGTTTGGCCAGACTTCACAGGTTAAAAAGGCACAGTCCTCCACAAGTCTGCCTTTACATCAGATACAAGCGACAAGTTTGAGGGTCCCAGGCCACCTTCCCTTCTAAGCTGCTGGCTACAAATTTAGGGGTTTTCAAGTCTGAAAATTTGGTAGGATAACTCCCAGAACTCAGGAAAATTCAATACTTATAATTACAGTCTTATTGTAGCAAAGGAATTCAAATTGGGACCAGTAAGAAGGAAAGATGCATAGAGTGAGGTCTGGGAGGGTCCCAGATGTGGAGTTTCCATTGTCCTCTCCTGGGTCCTCAGGGACTTATTCTCCCAACTCATTGCTATGTGACAAGACAGATTATTACAAATCAGGGAAGTTCATTCAAGTATCAATGTGTCCAGAGTTTCTACTGGGGTTTCATTATATCAGTATGATCAGCTAAATCATGTATCAGTCTCTGCCCACCCAGCCTACCCCTCCCCCCTTCCCAGGAGGCTGGACTGATAACCCCATGTTTGTTCTTCCTGGCATGAACAGCCCCGGACTGAGTCACCTCATACTATTAGCCACCTCACAAACTGTGAGGGGCCCGCCATGAACAAGGAAGGCACTCCTACCACTCGGGGAATTCCAAGGGTATAAAAGCTTCTCCCCACAACTCAGAAACAAAGACTAGCCAAATTACTTAGAAACCCATGCAATATTTAAATTCTATTTCACACAAGCTACCAACATTTAAAAATCTGTGTTCACATAAAATACTAAATGTGTCGTCCTCCCCTTACATCTCGGCAACTTTCTGCCTCCATTCCCATAAAGCTGCTGCCCCCTTTAGAAGGGACTCATGCTTCCTGCCATCTCCCTCCTCTCTGTTTTCTTATTGGAGTGAATTGCTCCTTTGTTTCCTTCATGCAAACATTTAAATTCGCAAACTCTGGCCTAGGCCTGGCTGTTTTTACTGCATCACACAAATTAACTTCAAGGAATAAATCGCAAAGGAATGACAATTACCTCATTTCATTCTCCACTGCAAACATCTCCTCCTCTACACTTTCTATGAGGCTGGGCACATGTGCACACATATGCATGCCTGTACCATGTACGTGTCTCCTATGTCTTGAGCCAGGCTAGCATGACATTTTTGACTGCAGAACCAGGACAAGCTGAATATAATATTGCGTCATTTTCAGAGTCAACAATAGCCCACCCAGGAACTTACAAAAGAAGACTCTCATTCTAAAGACAAACCAAAACCTAGGTTTCTCAGTATTTTCAAAGCTATAGCTTCCTTCATGAGCATAAAATTCTCACATCCTCCTTTATTCTTTGAAATTCAACATCATTCAATGAAAGTAAGTGGGACAAGTGTCGTTATTTTCAAACTTTACATACTCCTTCTCCCTTTGTAAATCACTTGTTTAAAGAACATAAAAGGCGTGAAACAAGCCCCATCTACTTCAGTGGCCATGGGGACACTTCTAATCTCTCTCAGGTACAGGTGTCACAAACAGCCCTTGAGTTGATCTCAGTATTTGTGAATTTCCTATTTGGAATTCATCTACTTACTAAAATTTGTAATGCCAGAATCAGTCATCACAAACATGTGCAGGGCAGTGAAAAATTTGAGTCACTTGATTATGAAGGTTCCCCACTGAGGCCAAAGTGACACTATACATTCTTGTTCCAAAAGAACACTGTAACTAACTTCCCTTTTTGTGTTCTAAATTTAGTGGCACTATTTTTGCATTTTTGTGCTTTTTTCTTAATGATTTTGCCATTTAAAACGACCCTCAAGCATAGTGTTCAAGTGCTATCCTGTGTTCCCAAGTACAAGAAAACTCTGGTATGACCTATAGAGAAAATAGTGTGCCAGATAAGCTTTGTACAGGCATGATTATAGTGTTAACATGAGTTGAGTGTTAATGAATTAACAACATATATTAAATAATATATTAAAAATAGTAAGTCAACAATATAGAGTATACTAATACAGTTCTTCAAACAGAAACACACATAAAACAAGATTATGTATTAATCAGTTAATGAAGATGTTGTGACCAGAGGCTCACAGAAACTAAATTCTATATTTTCCCTGACAGAAATGGTTCAGTATTCACTAATTCAGTGTTTATGATGACTTTACAGAACCTAAGTACCATAAATGATACAGATAACTGTACTTGTAAAATAGTGACACACACAAGGGACTTTACAGCACAAAATCACATCAAAGACACCATGGAGGGAGTGGGGGTGGGGATGGAAACTAAGCTCACAGGCAACTAACCATTAAGGATGCTATTTTATTTTAAACCAGCAAATGATGGTGGAGTTAATGCTAGTCATTCCTCCCAGCCAAACCAATGCAGCAGTAAGATGCCACATAGTAAACAGAAGACTGAACTTTAAGTTGGGAGGTCTTGTTGCTGGTCCCAACTCTGCAAATAATTAATTCAGGCAAGTCACCTAAACCCAATTAAGCACCAGTTTCTTTCTCTGCTAGAGGGATTTAAATCTGTAGCAGTTAAGTTACATTTGCCATAATTATCTACAAGAGGTTTCCATGTAAATTTTCTTATTGAATGAACTTGATGGCTGCTTCTTGCTCCAAAATTATGTAACTTAAGAGAATCATTTTGCCAAAATAGAATAAGTCAAGTGTTTATAATACTAAGAAGACCTTTCCTTTGGAATGTTTACAAGATACTAGCCAGAGGGAGGACTTTAAATATGAGAACAACAACAACAACAACAAAAAACAGCTGTGGACTTATTTTTTAATTATATTTATTCAATTACATTTTCTTTTTTAAAAATGAGCTAAAAACATTCCCAGTAGATGGCCATCCTTGCCTCAGGCCTCATAACACCACCAATTTTATGGATGTGGAGAAGCTAAAGTACCACTAGAGGGAGCAGGAACAAAAGACTTATTTTTAGTTCAAGGAACCCAGACAAACTTCAAGGGACTTCAAAGATCAACTTCTGAGTAAAAGGAAACTTAGTGATGCTTAGGTACTTCAAGAATCTAAAAAATCAGAACTAGACTTCACTTGGTTACTCACCTTGTGTCCTTTCCACAAAACTATGCTGACTGGGGAATTTTTTTTTTTTTTTCATTTTACTTAGAGAACATTACCAGCAACAGTGAATTCCAGTTTTTTCCCATATCCCATTTCTCATTTTTGCTTTAATAGGGTTAAAAACTGTGTTAGACAACACCGAGGGTCCTATTTTGGGTAATGGGCTGACCTACACATTTACAAATTTGCTGACCTGGTCCTCCTGACTTACTGTTCCCATTGTCATGTCAGATTTGAGATGGGTATCACCCGGATCATTTGCCTTTGTAAGCCAGCACGCCGCTGGCTATTATCTCTCCCAGTAACTGACCACAGAATAGCCCTCTTAAGGAGGTGAAGGCACAGATTTGGGAAGAATCCAGTACGTAAGCCTGGAATTAGGAATTAGCTTTTGGGGATGAGTGGGCAAAAGGGCCTGTAGGTGGTTTCTTTTAACCTAGTGGGCCACCAGCTTATTTTTTCTGGAAGACAACCAGATTCAGTGGGGGCAGGGAATGTATTTCTTTGTAAACTTTTTGTTTGTCACCACCTAACACTTCGCATCCAGAGGCAGAAGAAAAGTCAAACGCAACCACCATTTATGAACGCAATTTTCATGTTTTAACAACACACTAGTTTTAGTTAACAAATGCTTACGAAATGTTTAAAAATCTCGCACCCGATTGAGGACACAGAGAAATCTACTTTTGTTATAGCAGAAAGTTCAAAATCCGCAGAGCAGAAAATACGTGAAATATAAATACGCAACAAAACCTGATGTGGGGCATTAAGACAAAAATCCTGCCAAAGAATGGCTAGCTAGCTGCTTGGCTCAACGCCCTTCCACCTATCTTTCTACCAATCTGCACGCATCCTGGTCCAGCCCGCAGGTCTGGGGATCCACAGGCCCACCACTGATGGGGGAAGGGAGACCGAAGCGCACAAAAGGAGTGCCCACAACCCCTTCCCGTGGGAAAGTCGACTGCGGGCCTCCAGCAGACCCTCTGCAGGCGGCGTGTGTGTGAGCCTAGTCCCGGGTGCAAGTCCCACAGCTCAGGGAAGCGCACCGCGCGAGGGGACCCGCTCCGTTTCTCTCCCTGCGGCCAGAGCCTCGCCCTTGGCCCCCAAGGGTCCCGCGGCTGACAGAGCCCAACTCTTCGCGACGGCAATGGGTGCCTCCGGAGAAGCCCCGGGCCGACCGCGGCCTCCAGGCGGGATGCGGGGGCTAAGCGGGCGAGTCACCGCAGGCTCCCGGGAGGGGCGAGCAGGCCAGCCGCTGACATTTTTTGTTTGCTCCAAACTGGATGGTGTGTGGCAGTAGGCCAAGGCTTTTCCGCCCGCTGAAAGTCAGCGAGAAAAACAGCGTGCGGGGAACAAAAGCACAGCGCCTACGCCCGTTTCAGTTAGGGTTAGACAAAAAATGACCGCCACCCCTCCCGAGCCCACCCTCCGCAACCCGAACTGCACCCGGCCGCGTCTCCCTATAAAGGGAGCGGCCGCGGTCCGCGCCGATTGGCCGGAGCCCCTGTCTCGGCTCTCGCGAGAGCCGGCCTCGGCACTCCCCCCACCCCCCGCCAAGTTCTATTTCCTGCCATGCGGACCCTCGCGCCCCTCCTCCACGTTCCTTAGGGAGCGTGTTGTGGGTTTTTTTCCGTCCGTGCTTCAGAAGTGGAAAGTTGCAATAAATCTCGGCTCCGTTTTCCATCCCCTACGGACCGGACACGGTGCGCTCAACCACCTTAAAAAGTGGAGTTCACAGAAAAATTTTAGGGCCGGGGAAACAGAACAGGGATTCGTAACTCACATTTGTTAGAGATCTTTAAAAAAATAGATCTCGGACAGCCTTGAGTAAACCAGAATATTGGCGCAGCTCCTTGGACCGCCTTGGAGTTCCTACCCTGCTCCTCATTAGAATGCCGCTCTTCCAACTTCTCCTTGAACAAAGAATGGGTTTTATTAAGTATAACTACTTCGTTCTTAATTTTAACATTCAGGATGGAATCTACCTTTTATTACGAATAAAAGCTTCTCAGTCGTTGACTTTGCTTTAATATTGTGACTAGTTTAAAAAAGAACAATCCACCATAAGTTGTAGCGGGTTTCCATAATAGCCGGTGTAATGCTGTTTTACATACAACTGGCAGATCCTGATTGTTGAATTCATGTTGCATTGGGTGAACTCTGGGGAGCTGTCGCTGTGGACACTTCAGTCTGAGAGAAAAGCTAAATGTTAGGGGCATCAGTTTCCAAAGATTGTAAGGGCGGGGAAAATACAAACGTGATTTTCTAATTTTATTCTCTATCCCTAGATTATTTGAGAAGGATCATCTATGACCCCATGTTAGAGGCTGGAGTCAGTACAGAATAGTACAGGTTGGTTGTTGGGTTAACTACCTGAGACCATGCTTAAGGATTGTTGGCCTGCCTAATGTAGCAAGCTACTTTGGGGTCACTTTAAACTTGTCTAAACTACTAACCTGTTTAAATCTCAATTTCTTAATTTGCAAAATGGTAATAAGACTTGTCTTGCCCATCTCTCTGGGATGTCGAAGTTGAAGTCAGATAATTAGGTAGCCTTATTTTCTTTTAGAAAAAAAAAAGCACTTTAAGAATTCTAAAGTGAAAAGTGAGTTCATGCTCTCTACAGTGATTTTGAATCTAGTGAGTGCAGCATCAACTGTTCAAACTGCCCTCAGAGAATTATTTTTCACACTTTATCCAATCTAGGTTTGCTTACAATCACGAAAGTGGGAGAGAAGTACCAAGGAACAAAATGCATCTCTTCACAAATGCTTGACTCAGGTCTACTTACTGATACTTGTACAATGTGCCCATTGTTTTTACACCTTGGAGCCTTTGCACTAACGTTCCCACTGCCCAGAGTATGCTTCTGGTCAGTTCTAAATCACTACATACTTACCGGGAGTGCACCATAGAGAGCATCAGGGAGGGAGATAGAGATGAAAAGGGAAATTCTGCAATCCCTAACTTCTAAGAACATAGCTAGTGCAGGAGAAAGACAAGCAAACCAAGTAAGGCTGCATAAATTAAGTGGTCAATAGAAGTACAAGTAATGCAATATGCTGGAGTACAAAATGAATTTTGGCTGCATGGAGGAAGTAGCATCTGAGTTGGACCTATAAGTTATCTAATTCTATAACCAAGAAAACCTTTTATTGTATTTTGAAAATATCTCTAGGGACATTATCCCATTTGAACCCCACAACGACCCTGTGAGACGGACAGAGATCAGCAGCCCCACTTTATGGATGAAGAAATTGATCTTCAAATTGTGGTGCAGTTGGTAGGTGGTAGAGCCTGGACCGAAATCCATATAGGCTGTCCCTAAATTCTGAGGAAAGGGCATTGCATTGGGTTCAGTTCCAGCTGTCTTTCAAGCCCAGCCCCAAACCTAAGTCTACTAGAAAAGTCTACCATGAGCCTTCAAGGTATTTCCCTCCGTTGAGCCCCAGAGCATTTCATATTTCTCTGAGAACATTAAATCACTTCTATCCAGTATTACTATAATTAAGGTAAAAATTTCACCTCTAATACTAGACTGCTGGCTTCTTAAGGAAAGGCTCTGACTCCTAATTGAGCATTCATTGCACTTAGCACAGTGCAGTGTATAGAGCAGATATGAAATACTTATGTTAATAGTGCCATCATTATCAGGAACCCAGGTCATTTTACACCTTTCTTCTACCATTCATATCTAATTTGACACCAAGACTTGTCAGTTTTTTGCAATTTCTTCTTTTTAATTCCTATTGCCTATAATCTTGAGTATAAAACTTGACTACTTTATATCTAGACTAATAAATTAACTGATCAAATCTCCAGGGCCTTCCCAGTCCAATTTATCTTCCAGCCTACAACCACATTCATCTTAATTTCCTGTGTCTCCTGCTTTTTGTCTTTAATTATTCCCCTCTTTCTATGGGACATTTAACACGAAGACTTGTTCTTAGCCTGTTCCCTGTGAGACCTTCGTTTCACTACCACCAGTCTGGTAAGCGTGCTTTGAATATGCTTTGTTCATTCTCGTCCGGAGACCCTGGCTCTTTTCCATTATGCTTTTCTGGATATCTGCCCTCTTCCTCCTCCTCTACCACACACCCATTCTAATGCCACCCCATTCATGATGGCATACCTTTGCTATAAAATCTTTCCTCACAACCACCTTCTTTCCATAAACCTTAATAAACTTAAATCTATATCACTCATTTGGCACACATGTTGTACTACAAATTATTCTTTTTCCAAAGGAAGTACAAGATCTCCAAGGTCAAGAATAGTTTCCTCTAGCATTTAATTTGGCTCTACTCAATGGTTTACCATTATTTTCCCCCAACATAGAAATGCAAGAGACATGGACAGTCCAATAATTCAAATACTTCCTGTTCCCCCAGGTACTTATAATATACAGTTTTCTGTCACAAATACTCAAAACATTTTTTTCTAACCATTTCATCTGTATTCAGAAGCATCTTTGATGTACTATGTTGGGTCCAACTTCTTTAAACTCGGCCTCGGTGATCCACATGTCCTGGAAGGCAGACAGGGATGCAAGAATAGAGCCTCCCATCCACACTGACAGTTTCCTTTCTGGGGGAGCTGTAACCTGCACAGGCGTATTGGCAGGTACCATATTTGCTATATCTTTAACTAGCCGCTTGTCCAAACCAGGGAAAGAGGTTGATCCCCCAGCAAGGACAATATTAGAGAAAAACGAATTCCTCAGGTCCGTATCGCATTTCATTATGCTGCTGAAACACAACTTATCGATGCCAGGGGTATCAAGGTTCATAAGATGTGGAGAGAAGAGGGCCTCTGGACAATGAAAGAGCTGGTCATGGAGCTTGATCATCTTTCCATCAGGCAGGTGGTAAACTTTCTCTACAGACTCAGGATTCTTGGCCATTTCCTCTTCATAGTTCATTACCACATAACAAGAGGTTTCCTTAATGTCTGCAACAATCTTTCTGTCTGCAGTACTAAGCAACATGATGCCATGGTCCTTCAACAGCATCATGAGGTAGTTGGTGAGGTCAAGGCCTGCCAGATCTAGCTGCTGGACGCCATGAGGCAGACAGTAACCCTCGAAGATGGGCACACACTGGGTCACTCCAGCACCTGAATTCAACACAAAGCCAGTTGTGAAGCCAGCGGCAAAGAGAGCAAGCACCCCTTGGATGCACATATAGAAGGCAGGAACCTGCAAATGCTCAAAAAACACTTCAGTGATCTGTTGCCGGTTCACCAGTGGGTTCAGTGCTGGCTCGGTAATCAAGACTGGGCCATCACAGGCCTTTAGCTTCAGATTATGATCATAGATATGCTTCCACATGATTTCCATGTCTCCCCAGGAAGTAACCAGACCACGCTCCACTGGGTAGCTGTAGGAAAAGCAATAAGATAAATGGCAGCAGGTTTTGCTATTTTGTTTTTTGTTGTTTGTTTTTGTTTTTGTTTTTTTACAATGACAGCTTTTAATTTTTCTAGGGCAGTGACTGCCAGTCAGAAAAGGTAACTGCCAGCAACAGTTAGCATAGCTACTCTCTTCCTCCGCAATTTTTGTTGATTTCCATTTTTCCCACCTTCAGAAGACAAATAATCCTTTTTTTTTTTTTTAAGATTTTATTTATTTGGCAGAGAGAGACACAGCCACAGAGAGAACACAGCACGGGGAGTGGGAGAGCGAGAAGCAGGCTTCCCTGGGATCAGGGAGCCTATGAAGGGCTGATCCCCGGACCAGGATCATGACCCCAGTGGGAGGCAGATGCTTAACATCTGAGACACCCAGGCGCCCCCACAAAAATCTTTTTTTTTAAAAATCAGGGAATCTTTACATAATAGTACAGTTTTAAAATCAATTAATTAAACCCACATGATGAGGGTACTATGAATTAAGTGATATTCTTAATGAACTTATATTTTATGAATAACTTTATACATTTGAATACATCTGTTTAGATACCGAGAGCAAGTGATGTTCACTCTTGGATGTTTAGCACCCCTTGGAGATTTGTGGCCTGCACCAGCGGGGCTGAAACTTTCCTGTTCCTCATTTCCATATCCTCGCATCTTTGAGCCCCTCATCTGGATTCCCACTGCCCCTAGTGGGTCCTGCCTGCTGGGAGAAGGCCATACCTGATGGACAGTGAGTGTCTTCTTTCCTGCGCCTCATCGCCCACACACAGTTCTAGCGCGCTCTTGGCCTCCCAGTTCTGGCCTTTGGCTCGGCCAATAATATTCGGGTATACAAACTGGGGTTCCCGCGAGCCAGCCAGGCCCGCCTTGATCATTCCCGAGCCGTTGTCGATCACCACTGGTAGCTGGTAGTAGCTCATGCCGCCGCTGCCTCCTGTCGCCTGGCCACACCGGCCACCCTGCCTGTGGGCTGCGCCAGTGGGGCGGAAAGTGCGGGGCACAGGCCCTGGACAGAGTTAACAGACCCACCGCCTGGAACGTCGCGTCACAAAGGCCCCGGCCTGCCCCACTAGGCCTGCGCCCTGGCCAGGGCGCGCAGGGGGCAGGGAGAGGCCTGGCCCATTGACTCTCCAAAGTACTGCCCACCGATTGCCTCTCACGGGGGCTGGGTCACTTGCCACCCCCTGGAATCCAGGGATGCCAGTATCAGGAAAACCCAACTTTCTTCCCTGAAGATACAAATCTAGCCCTTTACAAGTGGCTTTCTCTAATACCTGGGTGGGCCATGAAAACAATTTTCTTTTCCAAAGGCTTTAAATTCCGCCTAATAGGCATCTGTCCATGGAAAGCTCTGGAATGTGCCCTTGAAAGTAGGAAAAGGTGGAGAGAAACAGGGGAAAGTTGTCGAAGAAGCTGAATTTCAGAAGAAGCTTCTGAAACCCTCAACTTATGAAAAGAAAAAGGAAAAAAAAATGCTGTGATTTAACGTGGGTTTTATACAGATGAACAAAGGGGAAGGGAAGGAAAAATGAAATAAGGTAAAGACAGGGAAGCAAACCTTAAGACACTCTTAAATATAGGAAACAAACTGAGAGGTGCTGGGGGGGGAGGGATGGGATAATTGGGTGATATAATGAGCACTGGGTGTTATGTGCAACAGATGAATCACTAAATTCTGCCCCTGAAACTGATACTATAATATATGTAAACTAACTTGAATTTAAATAAAATCTTGAAAGAAAAAAAAAGTGGGTCTTATATACTTTTATTATTGTTTCTATATGATGGGCAAATACTTTGTTGTGTTTCTTTCCTGCAGTTTCTAAGCAAAATGTACTCAAAACCAAAATGGTAGAGACTTGCTTTTTTTTTTTTTTCTTTTGATTGATTGATTTTTAAGAATCTCAGCTGGTTATCCCTTGTGTGATATGTAAGGTCATTCTCATTTCCTAAAAATACTTGATTTTTAGGCATAAGGACGTGCCTGCCTGTTTACAAGAAAAGTGATATTCCCTCGGTCATGTGAAGTGCAAGATTAGAATAATTTAAGTACACTGCGTGCCAAAAAGTGCATCTTGGTGTTTGATTTTTTTTTATCCCCTTAATTCTACACACTGTGTAGAGAATTTTAAAGTAGATAAGTTCGGACCTCTGGTTGGTCTATGAGAGCAGGGGAGGAAATTCAAAAAAGCCCATCCTTCCACCAGAGGCTGGAAGGGTCAAGTTACCAAGTAACAGAGGTGGCGTTTGCTGCTGCAGACCACTGCAAGAAGGGGGACTCCAACGAAGCCCCGCACTTGCCCCGGGCTTCTCAGCACTGCGTGGCGGGGAGAGAATGCCAAATAAAACATTTCTTTCCCACAGAAGAGAGTGTACCAAAAGGAAGTGCAAGGAGCCAGTGCCTGGTTTCTGCAGCGGTCCGTCCCTAGGAGCCGGGGGCGGGGGGCGGGGGGGGGGGTGGATCGCACGCAAATTCCAACTTTCAAAATACTTTCAGCATCACACAATTAAAAGTGTAGTCATTTTTCCTTTTCTGTTTGTTTGTATCTTTTTCTATAAAAGCTACCTTAGTACTGCTTTAAGTGCCGGGAAGTCCATGGAACTACATCCATATCTAGGCCATTCTGAAGCTGACAAGCCAGCGAAGTTTCCGTAGTGTAGTGGTTATCACGTTCGCCTAACACGCGAAAGGTCCCCGGTTCGAAACCGGGCGGAAACAAGTGCTGTACATTTTTCTTTACTACCGGGTTCCCTCAAACAGGGCCGTGTCACTTTTACCAATCTAGCTTTCTAAAAGACAATCTAAATACAAACTTGTGGAACAGTATAAATTTGAACTTTCACCTTGGTTATTTTATTCAGCAAATGTTTTCACAGACCACTGGAGACGCAGAAATGTTTCAAAATTAGAAAAAAAAAAAATTTCAACTCCCAAACAACTACTGATAAATAATGTAATGTACAACCTAGAGAGGAGCGCAAACACGGTGTTAAAAACTGTTAGCCCTGTTGCCTCCTGAGCATTCTTTGTATTACAAGTTATTTAATTTTCCATTAGTTCTCCCCTTCAGATTGCAAATTCCCCTAAACGCCAAGAGACCATATATTACTCATACTATGCATAGTTGGTGTTACGCTTAACACCTGGTAGACTCATAACTATTTCTACTGAAAAGGGTTCCGACAAAATATAAAAGAAATAAGAAAGATGAAATCAAGAACCCAACTCAGCTTTTTCCTGTTATAAACATAATGATAGTGACTTTATCCACAAATATGATTTTTACAGACGAGAGAAAAGAAGCTAAAGAGGAAACAATGTGATTGGAAAAATCTCGGAAGAAACGAATAAATTCCAGTTGCTGTCCTTTAAAACGAAATCATAAGTAAATATCCAAAAGTCCTGACACTACTTTTTTTTTTTTTTTTTTTTTTTTTTTTTTTTTTAGTATTTTATTTATTTGGCAGAGAAACAGCCAGGACAGGAACAGGAGCTGGGGGAGTAGAAGAGGGAATGCAGGTTTCCCGCCGGGCAGGAAGCCCGATGCGGAGCTCGATCCCAGGACCCTGGGACCAGGACTTGAGCTGAAGGCAGGCGCCTAACGACTGAGTCACCCAGGCGCCCCTGACACAACTTTTAACAAGAAAAAATGAAGTTTTGTTTTTCTGAGGCTTATGACGCCCACCAAAAACTAGGGGGAAATTCACCCTAACATACTAACTTATTAACTAACATATTAACGTTTGTATGTTACGCAGATATCTGGCATCCTTTTCCTTCACTGTACAAAATCTGCATTCGATGTAAATTATTATATTAAAATTTTCCTGGTCCAGACGCAGAACCTCTTCCGGTATAAAGCCCACCTTCCTGCAATGTTGCGCGTGCCCAGTGTACCCTACTGCTTTGCTCCGCTTTGCTGCATCTCAGACTTGTAACAGGTAAGGATATCCTGGAAACTAAGCTGCAGTCGGCTGATGCAAACCAAACCCAGGGGGGTCCCAAGAGCTTTCGGGTACGTAAACTGAAAAGGGGTGATCTGTCTCAGCTTGAAAATCTCCCACGGCCAGGAGCCTAAGTACACAAGCTGCCTGCACTCGCGGGGTCCCGAGGAAGGGGAGGATGATGGGAGAAGAAGAGGAACTACAAGCCCCAGCATGCAGTGCACACTCTGGCTCCTGGAAAGAGGGCCTCGGAGAGGTGCAGCCCAACCGCGGGCCGTCGAAGAGATGCCGACGGCCGACCACAATGTTCAGAATGAGGAAGACAAGCGCGGCGCTGTGAAAAAGCCTTAAGTCCCGTATTCATGACGTTTGCGGTTTCGCGGGGGGCCCTACTATGCTGAGGAGTGGAATTTCCGGACCACACTGGCCGGTCCTCGCCAGGCTCGGACCTCCACAGTCCCAGAGCCTCCTGCGTTTCCATGGAATGCACGGGCCGGATATGATGTCTTCGTAGAGAAAAAAGGAAGAGGCGGAGCGGGGCGCGGTGACGTCCTTCCAAGATGGCGGAGAGAGCGTGAAGAAACTGTTCCCCTTTGGTTTGCTTTAGGTGAGTTCTTTTTTCACCCCTTAGATTGCCAGTCCCACTCTCTAGACCCTGGGCCATCGGAGGGCACTCTTTTTGGAGTTCCAGTTCAGGTCGGGGAGAAGGTATTAACGTGGAAAGCTCGAGGAGGCAGCCCGATGTTGGCCTTGGCCACAACCTCTGCTGTGGGAACTGGAGGTAGTGGGAGCTGGGCGAAGGGCAGTGCGGCACAAGCCGGGAGACGTTGGCTTTGGTTGTCACTCTCCGTTGCGGTCGGGAATGGAGAAGTGGGAAGAAAGGGGGTGTGGCTTCCTCCGGGCGAGTGACGGAACCTTGACAACTCTTGGCTCTGCTCATTCTCCGCGCCTGGGTACCCACTTGGCGTTTTAAAGCAGCTGTGCACTACGGAAACTAACTGCTTTAGTGATTTGAGAGCAATTTTAAAGAACTCATACCGTGTTTTTTCGCCATCTGTTCAAAGGGGGTCATTTCTTAGTGGTTTGTTGTCTTTTTTCCCCAGCATGTGCGTGCGAACTGAGCTTGAAAGTCTGAAGGTTCTATTTCTGCAAAAGCGTGAAATTTTGCGGTTTTTTTTTTTTCAGGTCATGCAAGTGTTTTCATTTATCGCCATTTATTTATGTGACCCAAGGATTGTGTTAGTTGTCCAAGATGTAACATAGACAGGAACTTACCCTTCAGCATTTTAAACTATTCTGTTTGATAAGAATTTTCGTTGGGGGAGGCAGTAAATGAGAACTGACTTTGTTTTTGTCCATGTTCTGTCCCATGTCCCTTCTCCCCTTACCAATTGCTTGGGTGAGATGTTTGATGAAAACTTAGGGTTACTGACTTGCTATTTCTTTTTGTCTTTTAGAACAAGGGTAAAATTCCATTCTGATACCAAAATGCAGTATTCGCACCACTGTGAGCACCTTTTAGAGAGACTGAACAAACAGCGGGAAGCAGGTTTTCTTTGTGACTGCACTGTGGTGATTGGGGAATTCCAGTTTAAAGCTCATAGAAATGTGCTTGCCTCATTTAGTGAGTATTTTGGTGCAATCTACAGAAGCACTTCTGAGAACAATGTGTTTCTTGATCAGAGTCAGGTGAAGGCTGATGGATTTCAGAAACTGTTGGAGTTCATATACACAGGAACTTTAAATCTTGACAGGTAAAGTACACATTTTATTTTCACTTATAAAAGCTAGTCAGCATTCTGTGGGGATAAAGTAGACTTGTATTTTTTCCATTCAGTCCCTTAACTTGGAGTCTTCTTATAGTCATGTGTACAATACTATTGTTGTTTTTAATAAAGAAGTCAGTATTACTGATTTGGGGTGAACAGACTGCATTTCTTAAGCACAAAAGGCACAGGCGTTAATAAGATTAAAGCCTTGTTTCTGACACATTTGATTTATCTACTGAAATAAAGCCTGTGATTTCAGTTATGAAAACATGAGGAACATATACAATGAATTCTAAGTGAATTCCAGTTTCTTTGGTCTTTATGTACCTCTGCTCTTCTCCCTCTCTCACTCTATCCCCTACCTCTTATGGTGGTGGAGGTAAGGGAGTATAGATGAAGAAAGAAGGATAAGCCTCTGTTCATTTGGTAATACTCCCATTTCTAACCATAGATAGCAATGTGCAGGACCTCTTCCTGATCTTGTTTCAGAAAAATAATTTCCTTGGAGCGTAAATGGCAGTGGTTCCTTTTATCTCTGTAAAGCTATCAGTGCTAATGCTTAAATCAGATCTGAGGTGCTAGAATGCTTTTTTGAAATGTTTAATGCTCTCACTGCACTAACAAGAAGTAGATTCTGAGGAATTTGATAATGTAGGTGCTGTGTGTCTCCCATGCATAGTGAACTACATAATTAAGTTTAATACTAATGCATTTATTAGTTGTGGAGGGAAATGTGGAGGTGGAAGAGAAACCTATCAAATTACTCCTGTTTTCTTTATCTCTTATGAAAGTGTGAACATGACTAGATCATAATCTGACATGAAAATATTATGGGCTTTAGAGTTAGGTCTATCCTGTCAGTCACTGTGTCTCTGAGCAAGATGCAACCTCTGAGGGCCTCAGTTTCCCCATCTGTAAAAGTGAGATGGTAATAACTACCTTGGTGTTACTGTAAAGATCAAGGATTTACTTGAAGGCCCTCCTCCTGATGAACATTAGTTTCATTTATCTACCCTTTTCTACTCTCCTCTTCCTTTAATTCCACAATTTTTGGAGAATTAGGAAAGAAGCCAAAAGGAAACACCTGAAATTCTGCCACCCACTGATAATCATTGTTAACATTTCGATTAAATATTCATTCATTCTTTTCTAGATGATCTCTCTCTCTATATATATACACTATATATATACACATAACACAGTAAGCAGAATCCCTCTCTCTGTTTTACACTGCAGCTTATTCTTTAAAAAGCTAGAAGCAGGATGTTCCTTAATCCTTTTGAAAAGAAAACATTTGTACTGTTTGGAATTATTTTTAAATTTTGGGGTGATGACATCTTTGAGTCAGTTCTATATGAATTGATTAAAGGAACAGACCAGTGTCATAGATTAACCCACATGACAGATTATTTAAACTTACTGAATAGTTGACTCTACAGGTGCCTCTTACTTAAATATTTAGAATATGTAATATAAAATAACCATAAAACTAGTGAATTTGGGTTGATCTTCAATTTAGTAGTTTCCCTTTCTCAATTAACTTTTCCAGAACAATCTTGAATTGATTTGAACACACTGAAGAGCATCTTACTTTGAGCCTTCATGCAAAGGACCAATGTGAAAAGAGCCAGATTTTTGCTCTTGGCAAATGGATAGAGATCTATAGATATTGTAGTATATGTTTGAAGATCTGAGTGATTTATGACACTAGTTAATTTTTAATTTCAAATTAAGATTTTTTGGTACATACCTTTCCTGGGAACTAGTTGTTTGAGCCCAGCCACAGATGTGAGAAGGCTTACATCAAAAGTAGAAAGTCTGTATATAACTTAGTGATTAAATTTAGTGGAAAAAAAAATAAAGAATTAAGTGGACTCATGAGCCAGATTTCCTTGATCAAATCGTAGTTTTAACACACTGTGATCTTGTACAAGTTAGCTTTTTTTGGACCTCTTAGCCTTCATTTGTATGTAAAATGAATTATTACGGATTGCATAGACATGTCCTAAGAATTAAATGAACTGTTCATGTAAAGTGTTTAGCCATATATCTGGCACTGTGTAGTTAAATGACTTTCAGTGACTGTTTAAAAGATGAAAGCAAGTTTGCAAGCACTGTAACTTCATGCTTGTAAACAAAAGCAGTTATTGATGTGAACAGATGCTGATTGGTTCTCTTAACCGTAACTGAGATTATAGGCTGTCTATGAAATAGATGAATAATTGGTATGAAATACTGTATCAGTACTGAACAATTAATGTGCCAATTTGTGTTGGGCTTAAATGCTACCAGACCTTGTTATGTGTTTGGTGGTTCATTTTATGGAACACTAAGTCACAATTATAATTGGAGGCCTTAGTATAATGAGTGATAAATTTGGTTTTGTTCTAGTGGTATTTCTCATTTATTATAATTTAATAATAGACTGTAACAAAATTAATAAACATGCTTAAGGAAAAGCATAACATTTTTAGAAAGTGTTAATGCTACTGTATATGTGGCAAAAACAAAATACTTTGTATAAAAGATGAACAAGATTGTGTTTATATTTGGAGCATTTGTGCTTTATCTTTGCAAATAGAGAATTAACTTCATTATAAAGATCATTTGTTATATATTCCAAAATTATAACTGAGGGACATAAGAAGTCTTTAGGTAATGTTTTCTTATCTAGGGAAAAGACTCCATTTGCAAGTAGGTTATATTCCAAGAGTTTATAGTATGTTTAGGAACTCAGGGTATATTTTCCCAGAAAATAAAATGTTCCCTAAACTTGTGATTAGGTTTCCAAACTGGCCTATCAACCTACTTAATCTGTAATGAGCTGAAAAATGATTATATATATAAGAAAGGCAATTTTTAAAAAGCCAGTGTAATGTTAAATTAAAAAAGAAGAAACAGGGACACCCAGGTCCTAGAACTGAGCTCTACATTGGGCTCTTTGCTCAGCAGGGAGCCTGCTTTTGCCTGCCTCTCCTGCTTGTTCTCACTCTCTGACAAATTTCTTAAATAAAAAAAAAAAAAAAGAAGAAGCATACAGGTGGCACTTGAAGGAAAGAAGTTTTCATTAGATGATGAGAAAATGGATAGAGATCTATAGATATTGTAGTATATGTTCGAAGACCTGAGTGATTTATGACACTAGTTAATTTTTAATTTCAAATTTTACTCTTTTTTTAAAGATGTATTAATAGCACTATATATTAATCAGCTGTGACTAAAACCGTTTTCTGGTTTATATGTATAATGAAGAGGGGACAGGGAAAATACATTTTTTTCTGAAGAGTTTAATATTATTTGGGGGAAATGGCAAGTAGTAAGTTTGCTTGGAGGGTGTGTTTCTGTGTGTGTATGTATATTTATTTGCAGATACTTAAAAGGGTCATATTTTTATATTAGTTACTCAATTCTCAGATTTTTTTTTTTTTAAGATTTTATTTATTTATTTGACAGAGCTCACAAGCAGGCAGAGAGGCAGGCAGTGGGGGAGGGGGTGGTGAAGCAGGCTTGCCGCTGAGCAAAGAACCCAATGCAGGGCTCAACCCAGGACCCTGGGATCATGACCTGAGTCGAAGGCAGAGGCCTTAACCCACTGAGCCACCCAGGTGTCCCAACTCTCAATTTTTTTTTTTTTTTTTTTTTTTTTTTTAAAGATTTTATTTATTTATTTGACAGAGAGAAATCACAAGTAGATGGAGAGGCAGGCAGAGAGAGAGAGAGAGGGAAGCAGGCTGTCCGCTGAGCAGAGAGCCCGATGTGGGACTCGATCCCAGGACTCTGAGATCATGACCTAAGCCGAAGGCAGCGGCTTAACCCACTGAGCCACCCAGGCGCCCCTCAAATTTTTTTTAAATGAAGGTTTTGTTTATTTATTTGAGGGATGGAAGGAGAGAGCACAGAGGAAGAGGGAGAAGCAGGCTCCCTGCTGAGCAGGGAGCCATATGTGGGGCTCTCTTCCAGGTTTTCAGGATCATGACCTGAGCTGAAGGCAGACATTTAACCAACTGAGCCACCCAGGCACCCCTCAACTCTCAGATTTTATAGCTAAGAAAATCAAAGTGCCTAAATGTCCTGACTTACCGTGATGAATTCACCTTGTAATGCCAGAGCCAGTACTAGAGAAATCAAACAATTTTTCTTTGCAATATAAACTTCTGAAGGGCAGGGACTATCTGATATTTCTAAATATCCCTCTTAGTGGACCACACATGATAGATGCTTAGTAAATATTGACTGGAATGTTGAACTGGGTGAACTTAAGTCTTTTTATATAATTCTAGTAATGACAGACTCTCCAACTAACATGAGTTGAGTCACACACACACACGAGGATTGTTAGAGCTGAGTGCATTCTAAATCCTTGTTCCTTCCAAGTATAATCAGTAAACCAGCAGCATTGGCATCACCAGCAGGTATATTAGAAACGCAGACACTTAGGTCCCACCACAGACCTCCCCACAGAATCTGAATCTACATTTAACAAGATACCTGGGTGACTCACAGGCATGAGAAAGTTTCAGAAGCACAGTTAAGGTCCCTCACAGGGGAGCATAGAAAGATGACAGGAAGTAATTTTTTAGACTCGCTGTTGTCAGTCCACAAAAGATGGTTGTATCTGAATAGGCCTCAGGATGAATGAGAGGAGGCAATAAGTTGCCAACAGCTACTTTTTGTGTTGCCAGTATTTTTTAAAACACACAGTTATTATTTAACATCTTATTTTCTCATAGTGGTACATAATGTAGTATGTAACGAATTGTTTACATCTTTTCAAGTTGCAAAACTGGAGATTTTTGCCTACACGTTATTCTGAATGAGTGAATGAATTTTTGTAAATTTGTTCTTTTAGTTATGCCTTTTTCATCATTTTGCTGCATTAGGTTTTTAAAAGACATTGAAATTTATGTGCAGCTCTGTTTTCACAAATAGCTTTTCTTTGTTCAGAATATTGTCATTTAGCCTTGTTTCCTTACAGTTGGAATGTTAAAGAAATTCACCAGGCTGCTGACTATCTCAAGGTGGAAGAGGTGGTCACTAAATGTAAAATAAAGATGGAAGATTTTGCTTTTATTGCTAATCCTTCTTCTACAGAGATATCTAGTATTACTGGAAACATTGAATTGAATCAACAGACTTGTCTCCTTACTTTACGAGATTATAACAGTCGGGAAAAATCAGAACTGTCTACAGATTTAGTTCAGGCCAATCCTAAACAAGGGGCTTTAGCAAAGAAGTCATCTCAAACTAAAAAGAAGAAGAAGGCCTTCAACTCCCAGAAAACAGGACAGAATAAAACAGTGCAATATCCCAGTGACATTTTAGAGAACGCGTCTGTTGAATTATTCTTAGATGCAAATAAAGTATCCACACCTGTAATAGATCAAGTTTCACAAAGAAATGATAATTCAGAACTTGAGTTGACGTCAGTTGTGGAAAATACTTTTCCAGCACAAGATATTGTGCAGACTGTTACAGTGAAACGGAAACGTGGAAAATCACAACCCAACTGTGCTCTAAAGGAACACTCTATGTCTAACATAGCCAGTGTCAAGAATTCTTACGAGCTGGAGAGCTCTGGGGAAGAGCTGGATCAGAGGTATTCCAAGGCCAAGCCAATGTGTAACACATGTGGGAAAATGTTCTCAGAAGCCAGCAGCTTGAGAAGGCATATGAGAATACATAAAGGAGTTAAACCTTATGTCTGCCACTTGTGTGGAAAGGCATTTACCCAGTGTAACCAGCTGAAAACGCATGTAAGAACTCATACAGGTAAGACTGGTTTGTGGGAGATAAAATTGCTTTTATATTGAAATAACATCTTTGTACAGAACATATTAATAAGCAGTGTTGACTTGTTTTTGACCAACATTTGGTATATACTTGCATTCACAAATGCATGTTAGATTGTTGAAAATTTATTTGTAATTGTGACCAAGTATTTAATGGTTATTTGTTTTATTGCTGCTGATCACTCTGAAGTCCTAATGTTTGAGGTCTTTGTGCCATTTTCTCTCATAGTTACAATAAACACAAACTTGATTCTAGCGTGCTAAGTATTTAACAAACAGATTAAGAGAACTGATAAAAAGTAGTTACAACTCAGGACAATTCTCAGACTTCGCCAACCATCTTACCTTCTGCTTCCTAGAGTGTCAACTTCTGAACATGTTTCTTAGAATTACACACACATTCATTCCTCAGCCTCTGTGTTAACCTTTGTCAGTACACTTAGATTTGTACATTTTAAGATTCAATGTGTATTTCTCTCATTGATCACCTTTCACTATTATGAAATGAGAACACTGATTTCTTTTAATTCTACTAATGTTTTCAATAGACAATCCGGAAAAAAATCCCATTTGTTTTTTTTACTTCTAGCAGTTAACATTTTCTGAATACTGAAAATAGTACTGTTGATGAACTCTTTTGAAAGCTTATGTGGTTCAAGCAGCTCAAACAATATCTCCTTTTAAATATAAATTTTATTTGCTTGTTCTTTTAGGTGAGAAGCCATACAAATGTGAATTGTGTGATAAAGGATTTGCTCAGAAATGCCAACTGGTCTTCCATAGTCGTATGCATCATGGTGAGGAAAAACCTTATAAATGTGATGTATGCAATTTACAGTTTGCAACTTCTAGCAATCTCAAGATTCATGCAAGGTAAAAAACAAAACAATGAGTTGTTTGGTCTTTGAGTCTGCTATTCACCGTAGTCTTTGGAATAGCCTACTTTATTAGCACTCAGGACAGAGTTCTAATTGTGGCTCCACCATTAAATTTTCTTAACATAGTCAAGGAACCAGAAGGAAGCCATAGTGACTGGAGAGGAATAAATAAGGGAGAGACATAAGATTAGAATGGTGATAGGGCATCTAGATTGTATAAGATTTTGTAGGTCATTATAAAGCTTTTACTCTTGAGATTGAAAAGTAAGTAATATATCTTGTTTACATTTGACGGATATGACTCTGGCTGCAATATTAGAAAAAGAATGTAAGATTGCAAGAATGGGAGCAAAGTTACCAGTTAAGAAGCTATAGAAAAAATCCAAGTCAGAGTGATAATGATACAGGCCAAAGTGGTAACTGTGGAAGAGATAAGTAATTGTCAGATTCTAGACATACCTTTACAGGTAGAACAACAGATTTTGCTGCAGATTGGATGTTGGGTATGAAAGGAGGAAAGAAGAGTGGAATCAAAGATAATTCTGAGGCTTACAGACCCAAGCCTTAGATAGAATTAATATTAACTGAAATGGAAATTTGTGGATAGAGCAGTTTAAGAGGGACTGGAGATCCAAACATGTTAAATTTGAGGTGATTATTAGACATCTGAATGGAGATATACATTGGTTATGTAAATCTGTACCTCAGGGGACTGGTTTGAGCTGAAGGTACAAATTTGGGAGTCTTCAGTGTATTGATAGTATTTAGGGCTATAACATGAATGAGGTCACCAGGGTAATGAATGTGGATAGAAAAGATACCAGAGGACTGAGTCAGAGTCACCCAGAGGTGACTAGGAAGGAACAGCCAGTCTGGGAGGAAAACCAAGAGCAGACTTCCCTGGAATCCAAGTGAAGGAAATTATTCCAGAAGGGAGCAGTCAGCTCTGTCAAATTCTGAGGATAGGGAGGTAAAGACTAAGAATTCAGTTGAATTTAGTAGAGTGAGAGGTCAGCAGTGCTCTTAACAAAAGCAATGTTAGCAGAGACTAGTAGAGAATAGTAGATAAGAAAGTGGAAACAGTTGGAGACTCAAATTTTTGATAAAGGGGAGCAGAGAAATGGAGGAGCAAAAGAGGTCAGGGGTCTTTTTTTTTTTTTTTTTAAAGATTGAAGACTTCAGTATATTTATGCTGTGATACAATGGGATGGGAAAACTGAATGGTGGAGGAAAATACAGGAGTGATACTGAGTAGGAATGGGGGATAGGATAGTATCTTCATTATGCAAATAGGAGTAGTTGAGTTCAGATGAACGGTCACCTTCATGTTAGAGTTAAGAAAAGAACAGCAAATACATGAGTACCTCTATAGGTGGAGAGTTGGGATGGTGGAAATTTTCTTCTGATTGCTTAAACTTTCTCAGTAAAACAGGAAGCAAGGACATCGGCTAAGGAAAGAGTTTTAAAGAGTGAGTGAGTGGCGGCTGGGCGGTTCAGTTGTTAAGTGATTGCCTTCAGCTCAGGTCATGATCTTGGGGTGCTGGAATTGAGACCTGCTGCTTCTCCCTCTCCCATTCCCCATGCTTGTGTTCCCTCTTTAACTCTGTCAAATAAATAAATAAAATCTATAAAAAAAAAAAAAAGGCATGAATGGACAAGTGAAAATAATTGCCTGTGGTATTAGGGGCATACTTGACAACCATATAAAGATGATGACAATTTTTTTTTATTAACATATAATGTATTATTTGCCCCAGGGGTACAGGTCTGTGAATCATCAGGCTTACACAATTCACAGCACTCAACATAGCACATACCCTCCCCAATGTCCATAACCCAGCCACCCTATCTGTCCCCCACCCAGTTCATTTCCTAAGAGTCTCTTATGGTTTGTCTCCCTCCCCGGTCCCATCCTGTTTCATTTTTTTCCCCTCCCTACCCCCCAAGACTCTGCCGTGCCTCTCAAATTCCTTATATCAGGGAGATCATATGATAATTGTCTTTCTTTGATTGACTTATTTTACTTAACATAATACCCTTTAGTTCATCCATCTCGTTGCAAATGGCAGGACTTCAGATTTTTTGATGGCTACAGAGTATTGTGTATATATATATACACCACATCTTCTTTATCCATTCATCTGTTGATGGACATCTAGGCTCTTTTCATAGTTTGGCTATTGTGGACATTGCTGCTATGAACATTTGGGTGCATGTGCCCCTTCGGATAACTACATTTGTATCTTTGGGGTAAATACCCAGTAGTATGATTGCTGGGTCGTAGAGTAGCTCTATTTTCAACTTTTTGAGGAACCTCCATACTGTTTTCCAGAGTGGCTGCACCAGCTTGCATTCCCACCAACAGCGTGGGAGGGTTCCCCTTTCTCCACGTCCTCGCCAACATCTGTTGTTTCCTGACTTGTTAATTTTAGCCATTCTGACTGGTGTGAGGTGATACCTCATTGCTTGGCACAATTTTTTGTTAACTAATTTTAGAACAGGTTTTTTGATAACAACCAAAACATTTATTTTTGACAGTTTACATTGAAACTATTAATTTTAAATAGTATTTTTGGTCTGTTAAGATGAAATAAAATACTGCGTGAAAACTGTATGAAAGATGTTTATTGCAGAGACTGGCCCAAATTGTTTTACTTACCAGCCTATAACTTTATATTTATTTATGAATAGGAAGCATAGTGGAGAGAAGCCATATGTCTGTGATAGGTGCGGACAGAGATTTGCTCAAGCCAGCACACTGACCTATCATGTTCGTAGGCATACTGGAGAAAAGCCTTATGTGTGTGATACTTGTGGGAAGGCATTTGCTGTCTCTAGTTCTCTTATCACTCATTCTCGAAAACATACAGGTAAGAATTTGACAGATGTTTAAAATAAGGAAAAGCTGTAAATAAAAGAAAGAAAAAGGGAAATTGAGCCCTTAAGGAAAATAGATTATAGACTTTGTGTTGTATATCTGTTGCGTTTGTGCTTGTTAAAGCTTTTTGTGTTTGTGGTTTTCACATAAATACTAGCTATTAAAGCAGATTTATTTTTTAGAGTAATAATGGTGGTTGGAATTTTTTTTATCATTTAACTTGTGTACATTAAAATCAGATAGTTTTGACAGGATATAAACTTGAGTTATATTTTATGACCTTAGAAAAACTCCTTAGCCTCTGTTTTACTTTTCTTGGGTAAAACTGTAGAGTGAAATTATGGGGTGAGGGTGGGTTTAGGTAGAACATAGATTTTTATGACTTCTTAGGACTTTTCCTAAGGGAAAAGCAGACATTCTATGATTTGCAAATTAAATGGATA
Organism: Mustela nivalis; assembly: GCF_964662115.1. Taxonomy (NCBI): domain Eukaryota; kingdom Metazoa; phylum Chordata; class Mammalia; order Carnivora; family Mustelidae; genus Mustela; species Mustela nivalis. The sequence goes on from NC_139020.1 coordinate 91,811,600, forward strand.
CTTCAGAGGCAGAGTATCAGTTTTGAAGCAAATCATACTCAAAGTTTATTTTCAGTTTTGATAGGGTACCTTTAAAAACAGATCTTTCCTAAATAATCTTACTCTTCTTAATATAGTAGGTAGCAAGAATGAAAGTAATGGATTGATGAATTTTTAATCATATGTTTGTAATCATATAAAAATTGAACTTCTTGCCCAACTCTAGTCTACTGGAAGAATTTTGCAGAAATCAAGTTTTATTATATGAAAAGCATCAGGTTACATGAACAGTGTAAAATAATTACTAATGTTCATCTAAGTAGGTTCACACTGAAGATACCTCTAAAATACAATATATAAAGAGGTTTTAATTTAAATTCAGGTTACTTTAGATTATTGTAATTGATAAATATTATATTGGTATAGTACACCACTTCGCTATCTTTTATTTTCCATCTAGGTGAAAAACCATACATATGTGGTATTTGTGGGAAAAGTTTTATTTCCTCAGGAGAGCTCAACAAACACTTTCGATCCCATACAGGTCTGTGTTTAGGGAGAACGTATTATTTTTGGTTCTCTCTAATTTCTTTTTATGTAAACCTTGACTTTTAAACCATTATGGACTATATGGTATCTAGTCATACTCTACCTATAGTAATGTATAAATATTAACTTTACTTGCTTTGATTTTTTTTTTTAGTTATTTGAAGTAGTATTAATTAAATTTGGTCTAGAATTGTATAGACTTTCTAATATGCCAGATAATAATAGTTTTTAGATTAATTTGGATTAAGTTGCACAGGTATACCAAGAAATGAAAAGGAATAGATAATATCAAGATAATATATTTTCTTATCAAATAGCGTTCAGTAAGCAGGTTTTCAGAATGAACTTAGCATTGACATGTTTTTTGTAATAGTATTGTGTAGTATGAAGAAAATATGGAACAAATTAACTTAAAGGAAAATGCCATTTTGAAATGAAATCAAAAGTGAAAATATACTGTTGTGATTTTTTATTTTTAAAATTATTCCTCACGATTCCTATCTAGAGTAATGTGAGCACCTAGTAGACATTTAATAAGCATCTATTTTCTCACGCTCTTTGTTTATAAAGCATTGAACAGTTCTTATTTCAGAGGAATTACAATTTTGTAGCATTTTATTCTGTCACCGTTTTTAAAGGATTTTCTAATTTGTAAGCTGCCAGAAAGCAGAAACCATAATTACACTTTTTTCCCTTAGCTGTTCCTCTTAGGGTCTGGCAGATAACTCACACTCACTAAATGTCTAATAGAATTAAAAGCGTAATTAAATTTCTGTTAATAAACATGCTCCATTTTCCCAGAAATGGGGATGCTTTGTTAATAAAGTAAAGGAGTGCCTAGTATGTATAGAAGTTTTCATTTCACTGTATTATAACCAAGTGATTAAAAAGATCATTTAAAACTAAATTTAAACAGTATAGTAGTGTTTGCACTTTGTTCATAGGCATTGATATTTTTGTCTTAGCAGTTTCTAAGATATTGAGCTTAAACTTTTTAACTTGCTTTTCAGGAGAAAGGCCATTTATCTGCGAATTATGTGGAAATTCTTACACAGATATTAAAAATTTAAAGAAGCACAAAACAAAAGTCCATTCCGGTAAATGTTTGTGTTTTATAAAAATTTGGTGCTCTCATATTGGTGCTATTCCTAAAATTTTGAGATGCACATTTTGACAGCTTAAATTAGGTATATATTTTTGAAAATTAGGTATACCCATATTAGGAAGGGAGCTTCATAATTTGTAGATAAGTTCACTAAGAATTTCTTTCCATATTGACTTTCTAATAAACAATACTTGAGATATTTCCTCTTAAAAACCTGATTTATGGAGTTTCAAGAGTGAAAGAATATAAAAAACATATATATATGTATCTATCACTATTCTCCATACTAGAGTCTGGGTTACCTGGGAATAACTATAGTTATGTGAAGAAAAGGGCATCATGAGCCCTAATCCAGAGACCTATAAGAAGGAATATAATAGAAAGATATAAATAGGGGAATAGGTAGCCCCAAATTGTTACATAGAAATGGAAGGATAGACTATAAAACTTTAAGTCTGTTGCTTAAAATAAATCTTTGAAAAAGTTTTACTGTGTTTGTCATGATTAGAAACAAAATACTAGGCTTCTTCAGTGTGTAGAGATGTTAACAAGTCTGATGGTGAATAGAAATATAATAAGGATTAAGTCAGTAACTTCTGAAAACTGCAGTGTTGTTAATTGAACAAACACAAAATGCCTCTACCTCCAAAGTACACATTACTGCAAGATACATGAAGTTGAACAAGGCACATTCTTAGTCCTCAAAGAATTTGCAGTCTAGTGTGGGAGACCAGAAAGCTAAATAACTGTGATTACAAGATAAAATGTAGGGTATTATAGAGATACAAAAGTGTCAAAGAAGAGATAAAGTCTTTCTGTGGTAAGTTTTGGAAAGGCTTAATTCTAGGGAACTTGAAGGTTGAAGGATGGAGATAGGAAAAAGAGCATTTGTCTCAGGCAGAGAGAGCATTGTAAGAGGAGTCGTTGGGAAGTGCAGGTTACATTCTTGGCTGGTTGAACTGAAGAGTGGTTTGGCAAGAACAGAGAAGTACAGTTTTATGAAAGTTAATAGGCAGTTTTGTCTAATGAAGACCGGGAGATTGAAATCATGTAAGTACTTTGGAGTGACAGGAGTATGATAAAGCTGATGGAAAATTTGAAGTCAAAAGTGTATCATGGTCAGGGTGATAATCACTCCCTAAGTGGAGCTAAATTTCTCACTTCTGGAAATAAACAAAAGTGCCATACCTCTGAACTTGAACTCAGAGAATAGTATGAACTAATTAATATGTTCAGCAAACAAATTTATTATGTATATAGCACTATTATTAAGTACTTTTAAGGAATTAGGGAAGCATAACTTGATCTATACCCTTAAGGAATTTATAGTCTGGTTGAGAATTCAGGGCATACTGAAGTAGAATGATCAGTAGCAGTAAGAGAGATATCGCAAGGTGGCACATGAAAAATTGACAAGCGAGTGATAAAATAGATAACAGCTCACCCTAGTCTAGAACAGTTAAGTCCATTTTAATTTCAAGTTTGTGCTTGAACCTAGGCTTGAGGCCCCTATTGGATTTGAATAGGTGATGAATGTGAATCAGTGTAAGAGAAACAGCATGAGTAAAAGGTGTGGAGGTTGGAATGCAATGTTCTGAAATGGTAAGCAGATTTAGTCTGTGGGGTTTTGTTTGGTTTTCAAAGATAGCCTAAATTTGTTTCCCTCTATTTTAGGTGCAGATAAAGTTCTGGATTCTAGTATAGAGGATCATCCCTTGAGTGAACAAGATTCTATACAAAAAAGTCCGTTATCAGAAACATTGGATGTGAAACCTTCTGATATGACTTTACCACTATCTCTTCCACTTGGAACTGAGGACCACCACATCCTTCTGCCTGTCACAGATAATCAGTCTCCTACATCAGATACATTGTTGAGATCAACTGTGAATGGGTATTCAGAACCACAGTTGATTTTTTTACAGCAGTTATACTGACTTTGTGAGGAATATGGAATTGCTAAGACGTCTCTGGTAGTAAACATAAACATCTCTGGTAAGGTGCATATGTTCATGTTAAATTACCATTCATTTGAGTTGTGACCATTATTTTTCATTCACTGAAGTAAACACCTGATGCTGCATCGTAACTGCAACGCTTGTTTTGATTTTTAGCTTTTATGTCTAGATTATAAACACAGCGTGTTAAGGAGTGAATTATACTGTAGTAGTACTATTTTGCATGGGTAAGTTATATTTTCTTTTAGAGCTGCCTTAATTCATGTTTATTTTGCATTTTTAAATTGCCTTTCATTTATTGAAGTGGAGTCTTTCCATTTATATGAGTCAGTTTTGACCTGTGGGATTTTTTAGGTTTTTTTTTTCCCTCAAAATTTTAAGCAAAATCCAGGATAGTATCCGGCCAAGAATGTTGCAGTTACCCAGCCCCATAGATCAATACATAAATTCTGGGGGGGAAGTAAATTTTCATATTTCTACTTAAGAGAGTTTAGGTACTGAAAGACTTGTGCTATTTAATATATTCCATTGGAGGTAACTTTTCTAATGAATTTTAAAAAGTGTTTTTCTTAAAAGCTAGAAAACTGTATGTACGTTTTTGTTCTTTTAGAATTCAGTATTCTGGAGAAAAGCAAGCTTCAGTACTTTCGACTCAATAACTGAGTTATCCTAGACTACTTTTGCAAAATGAGTTTTGAATAGATCATTTGATTTTTTTACCTTGTTAAAAGACAGTTTAAAAATGTGATTCAGGTTATGTTTTAATAGGTTTCTAGATTACTGGCGATGAGGAAAATATACTGAGTTTTGAGAATTTTTGATAAGCCTCTCTTACACCTGTTATAATCTTTTTAAAATACTAAGCTCTAAAAGGAATTTTTTAAATATAAACTTAATGCATACTCTAAATCACTTGGCCTCTGAATTGACACATAATAATTACAAAGAGAGTTAAGAAACCAGCTTCAATTATAAGTAAACATTTGAGTTACCAGAAAGCCAGTTTATTTACTATTTTATATTTAAGTTTTCTGTGAGTTTTGAGTTTTAAAATTTTATAAATTAAACCATAACATTTGGCTGTTGTCATAATTTCACAGTAGTCTCTTTCCTTCCTGCTGAATGTAGAAAATAGAATATCATTCTAATATTCACTACCAGTCTTCCCCATTCCACTTTTCCCACATAATTGATTTATTTTATTGCCTAATCTTTGGACATTAAATTATCAGTTCCACAGAGTCAATTCCTATACTGCCGATCAAACACCATGGTGACATTATTTCTTATTTCTGCCATTGCTTTAGCTGTGGCTTATTTGTTTTCTGACTTTAAATTACACCTATAATAAATTTAATGTGAGGTTTTGGGTATTGATTTCTTTAATTGTATTTTCTCTGGCATCTTAGTCAGAGGAACCAACTAGAAGAGGATATAGTAAAACTCCTTAATTCTTGTGGAGATTGTGACCATTTCCCAACACAGTCAGCATTTTCACAATGGATTGCCACCAGTGGGACTGACTTAACTGAATAGACTTTGAACTGTTGCCTTTGTATAATAGACATCAAGCTTAGTATTTAATAATTTATCGAAGAAATCTAATTATGCTTGTGTATTAATATACTGGTTTAAATACAATTTACAAAGTTACAAAATGTTCAACTAATCTATTCTGGCTTAAATTCAATAGGAATTTATTGGAATGTGAAGAAATTAAAGAAAATTAAAAGACTCAGCCTCTTTAAGAAGTCTGCTGAAATGGAGAGGTTATATTTAATTCACATCTTCATTAATCCAAGCATCTAAAGAATAAAATTTCAAAATCTACAGTGATTTCAAAATTTTATGAGAGCAGTAGTTACCAAATTTCCACTAATATGATGGTAGTTAGCATTTACATAGACTAGTCTTCAAACTTATTATTTTTAGTATTACTGGATTGGAATGGCTAAGGTTGATTTATTGTGCTTTTTCTTCATCACGTTATCTGCTTCATAGCTAAAATAATTCTATTTTAAATTGACATGGCTTGGTGTTCTTCCATAGTTACATATAGTAAGTCTCAAAGGCTGAGGTTCCTGTCTTTTCATTCTTCTCATAATGCTATACTCTTCTTTATCATAATGTGGATATATTTCAGTTGTATCTGGTATCATCCTAACACTCATAATTACCATTTTAATTATGCCCATTTTTAAATATATTTGTTACAATACAGTTTGTGGAAGTCTATTCTTAATTAAATATGACTACATTTTTGAAAGTCTGTTTAGGATGTTGAAGATCTTACTGAGAAATTATTTTCTAAAATAATTTTGTATGTATTAGATTATTTCTACTGTATTGTTAGACTGTAGAATTTTAAAAAAGAAACCATAGATTATATATAAATGATTTTTTGCTGTTTTTAAATGGTATTTGTTTTATGTTTAATTTTATAGATTGATTTTGATAGACAACTTTTAGAAAAAATTTTTTTAAAGAAAAGGTTCCATCCGTTCTCTTGTAAAAGTTTATTACTTCTGTATGTTTCAGTTCTGCTGAAATTGTACAAATGAGAGTAGTTGAAATGTACATTTATAAAGACAATGTACATGTTCTTGTTTTTTAAAATTATCCTAGAATAACTGTTCTGACATTTGATGCATATCAGAAACATTTTAAAAATAATACTAGCCAAGCCCCACCCCTCCTTAGGCCTTTGGGAAGTACATGCTAGAAAATCTCCACGGGTCTTTTAATGTAACCAGATTTTGAGAACTGATAGCCTAAATGTTTCTTGGTTTTCTTTTGGGAAGCATTTAAAATTGAAGCTCTTGATAGAAATTTCCATTTTATACTCAGATTTTTGAGTCTTTAGAATTTACCTAGAAATACCGCCTAGTAAATTCTACATTTTTACTCATTATTTATGAACACTATGGAGATTTAGTTACTGGAACATTAATTTCTTGAGACAGTGATATGGTTACTCTTTGATTCTCTGCGACCCCTGCTCCATTCATTCAAGAGAGATTTGGTATATTTGCTTAAGGAATTTGGTGATTATCAGGTAGACATAATAACGATCTAGAAATAGGGTGTTTAATTTCAAGAAGAATATACTAAAGTAAACATCATGGATGTGAACATCTATTTGGATTAAAATGTCTGGCCAGGGGGCGCCTGGGTGGCTCAGTGGGTTAAGCCGCTGCCTTCGGCTCAGGTCATGATCTCAGGGTCCTGGGATCGAGTCCCGCATCGGGCTTTCTGCTCAGCAGGGAGCCTGCTTCCCTCTCTCCCTCTCTGCCTGCCTCTCTGACTACTGTGATCTCTCTGTCAAAATAAATAAATAAAATCTTTAAAAAAAAAAAAAATGTCTGGCCAGTATTTCAGATACTGGAAAATTGAGATCAGGATACATAAACCTAACAAAGATAAGATAAATGCCACCCTTAAGTCAAATGGGAAAGACAGACGTGACTATAATGGCAGTAAAACAAGGCAGAATGTCAAGTGTTAATGGGGGAAGACAAGGAAGGAACTACGGAGCAGTCAGTGAGAGTTGAATGGACAGAAAAAGGACCATTGTTCCCCTGCATAGACAAACCAGAAGAGATGGATGATGGTGATGGGAAGGAATGTGCACACAGCTAACTGAAATAGGCCAAATGAAGAAAGTATGAAACAGGGAGGAGATAGGAGTCAAAGACATATCCAGCGCTATGCCTACACCATCTTACATGAAATAGTCCTCTGTCCTTAACCTGTGCTGAAGGAGTAGGATTGAACAACTAGGTTTGTAACTCCTATAATCTCACACACCCAAGCACAGTTGACTGCTGAAGGGCAGGGATTAGAGGATTAGACAGCCACATTTATAATATATGACTCCATATCAATGTCCAGAGCTTAATTGAACACCTTACCAGGGAGAAACAGTTCTTAAGTCTGACTGAGCTAGTTAGATTCTCAATAATTTGAGCTCTGAAATTCAGAGACTGTTATGTTTTGGCATACGTGTAAGTGAAAAGATAATTTAGAACTGGCGAAATATAAAGGAAATGATGAATAAGCAGAGAAAGCTAATCTATAGAGTGAAGCAAGGGAATGAAATAGGTTCACAGAACCAAGCCACTGATTGCCTGTGAGAGATTGGTGTGGCCTTGGTGTCTGGCTTTGCAGTCCCATTCTTGAGCTGGCGTAGCTTTATGCTTTATTTCCTTATCCCCTGGGTGCCAGTTATTTTTTCCTGTTACATCCACACAGTAAATCCCCCTCTTCTTAGACAGTCTTGAATCTGTTTCTTTTCCTTGCGGTTAACCCTGACTTAGACACCTTAAATTTTGTTTTGTTTTAACATTTTTATTTGTTTATTTGACAGACAGAGATCACAAGTAGACAGAGAGGCAGGCAGAGAAAGAGTGGAGGAAGCAGGCTCCCCCCGGAGCAGAGAGCCCAATGTGGGGCTCGATTCCAGGACTCTAGGATCATGACCTGAGCCGAAGGCAGAGGGTTTAAAACCCATTGAGCCACCCAGGTGCCCCGAGACACCTTAAGTTTTGATCCTTAATGATTAAGAAGGTGGTGATGCCATTAACTGTGATAGGGAAGATAAGGAAGAGGTTTATGGCAGAGAAGACTTTATTTTAGATGCACTGAATTTGTTTGGTGGTACAATAGCCTTGTGAAAATGTCTAGCAGTACTTGGAAATGGAGCCCCAAATCTAGGAGAGGTTAAAGCTAGGGATACGGATCTTGTAGCATAAGGCTAATAATTACTGCAATAGAAATGATTAAGGCAGCCGTGGGATATGGTAAAGAACAAAAGCTAAAAAAATCTTTGGGGAAATACATTTAAAGAACGAGCAAAAGATAGGAGTGCCTGGGTGGCTCAGTTAAGCATCTCACTTTTGATCTCAGTTCAAGCCTTGATCTCAGGGTTGTAAGTTTAAGACCTGCTTTAGCTCCACACGGGGTGTGGACCCTCCTTTTAAAAAATGAGCAAAAGATAAAAAAGGAGATTAAAAAGTAGAAGGACACCAGGGTAGTGCAAGTTTTAAGAAGGCAAGTGTTTTGTACTGGTCATACAGTACAGAGAAATGAAATAGGATGCAAATCAAAGACAACTTTGGGTTGGGTAATGGGGGCATGATGACACTTGGAGAAGGCAGTTGTATTAATAGCAGGAGTAGAAGTTAGGTGGATATGGTTTGAGTAGTTAAGACATTGAATACTACTATTTAGCTGAAAAGCAGTGTGGTACAGGATCATTTTTTGTCAAATACGTAAAAAATACAAAGCACATTATTATTTGTTTTCGCATCTCAAACACTAAAATGATCAGCATAATATGATTTGCAACACTGTAATCAGAGGCTGTATTTTCGAGCCTGATCTTGAAAGTGGAAGGAGACTATATGGTTGCAGATTTACTCACTACAGTTCAGGTGTGCAGAGGAAGTGGAGTTTCTGACAACTTGAATTTCTTTCCTCTTGAGCTCATACCCCATGGGAAGTCAGGAAAAAATTAACTTTTGAACCAGTTTAAAACTTAGTTTGATAAAAAGGAGATACGATTTATAAGATTTTGAGGTAATGCTTAAACTTTTGGGAAAATGCTCTTATTTCTATCCTTCGTCTCCTCTTTAAACTGGTGTTTAGGTATATGAAGGGGACTTAACGTGATACAATGTTATCAGGGAAGACAACGTCTTCAGTTCTTCATTCTCTGGGCATCCTACTGGCCTCTGATGCAGTAGGCCACAGCTTGTGAAATATGCGATCAGGTTTTTCCTAGCTTGGTCAAATACCGGTAGTTCATGACTGAGTTGGCCTCATCTTAGTTCCAAGAAATGTGGAGAACTCTCACACTTCTGCAGCTCTGTCTCAAGCAGGCCGGTATAGATCAGGATGCAGGTTTCGCCTGTGCTACCTTCCTGCAGGCTCAAAATAAGCCCCCCCCCTTTTTTTTTCCCATTCATGAGCTTTCTTCCTACTCAGCTACCTTCTGAGTTTCCCTTTGAGAGAATATAGAAACTCTTGGGTCCCCTTCATACCACAGAAGAACAAAGATTAGCTTGGACAAACAAATCTCATTACCAAGATTTACTTTCATGTGACTGTGCCCTGCTTAGCCTGATGAGAGGCCATCTCATTCCAGAATCCTATAAACTCTTCTACTACCCAGCATATTACAGATACTTCAAAGCAATAAAAGATGGACTGTTGCTACATTAAACATGAATGAATCCCGTTAATGTTGTTCAAAAGAAGTCAGACAGTGTATTCTGTTAAGATTCAGTTTATATAAAATTCAAAAGCAGGCAAAACTACTTGTGATGTTAGAAGGCAAGAGAGTGGTGTTTTTTGGAAGAAGTTTGGAAGAGCTTCTTGAAACATGTGGCATTTACTATCTTTATCTAGGTCATGGCTGACATGGGTGGGTTAGCTTTGTGGTAACTCGTTTACCTGTTCAGTTAAGATTTGTGTACTTTTCAAGGGGTGCCTGAGTGGGTCATTCTTTTAAACACCCAACTCTTGATCTCAGCTTTGGCCCTGAGCACAGGCTCTGATGTCTGAGTAGTGAGTTCAAGTCGAATATTGGGCTCCACGCTGGGCATGGAGGCTTCTTAAAAAAGATTTGTGTACTTTTTGTATGTACATTTAAAAAAGTACATATTAAAAAAATGAATTTGAAGAATGAAGAAAACTAGAGTATTGATTTTTAAACTTTAATAAGCCTAAAGACCTGGATTGTAAAAATGCAGATTCCCCAGACTGTCACCTGAAGTTCTGATTCAGTAGGTCTGACTCTAAGAATCTGTAATTTTAACATTTGCCCGAGTGGTTCTGATGTTCCATGCTTTAAAAATGCCGACTTAGCATCTGTAGTTTAACAAATTCTCCTTAACTCTCTGGACAGATATTTAAGTATAAGAAGTTTGTCATATTAATTGTTACTTGGATCTCTAATGTCTAGGAGTAACATTTCCTCACCACCTTAATGTCTTACAAATGTAATGACAGTTGTTTAAAATGTTCCTTTTTTTTTTTTTCTATAGCGTGGTTTTATTGCATCCATTGAATTCTGCAGATTTTCAAATTTGATTAAAAGAAAAAATTTTATTCATTTCCTATTGCAATTTTTACAGTACAAAGACATTTGATTTTCCTGGGATATATTGCCTTTTTAGATACAGATATTTAGATCTAGACTACTCAACATGTGATAATGTCAAAGAACTCTCTAAAAAACAACCAGTCTTTATATCTGCAAAGCAGAGATCTTAAAATGGAAATAAAATAAGATTTGAACACATAGAATGTTGCCAGGTAAGGTTTGGTAAAACTTAATAAGTAAAATCAGTCAGTTTAAGTGTCAGGATACATAATGTCATTTATAGAATTCCATAGTCTATAAAGTATAGCTTTGTTAGTTCCACTGTAAACAATGGCAGATCTTTATGTGATTTTCACATCAGTGGAAGGTTGTATTATTTGTAAAATTCCATGATTAGATTGTGGTAATTTTCTTTGATATAACATATAAACTATATTTATCTAAAAAAATACCAACAACTTGAAATCCATTTCACACATACTTAATATGAATTATAGAGTATGTATTTTTCAGCCAATTCCAGATGTTTTAAGATTTTGTTTTTCAGCACAGACTCATCCTGATAGCAACCATCTGTCCTGTCCTGGGTGATTCACATTCATCTCTGAAAGCATGAGAATGGATTTGGTAAGGCATTTAGGTCTTTTCTGGCTCAGTAACTCTATAACATTAAGTGAAAATAATGCCTGAACAGTTTATTAGATGTTCTTCCCCTTATGTAACCACCACTACCCTCTGTGCCCACCCTTCATTCCCCCCAGGGAATATAGGAACATGGTGTTAGGTGCCAAATACAAGGAAATACCTGTAAACCTTCAAAACTCATTAAATAGTGGGTAGGGGTTACTGATCTTAAGTGTTTAATCTACTAAAGGGGTGGACAGATGTGATTTTTTTGATATGCTAATTTTTAAAAAAATAAATACAGCTATAATTGAGGAATTCACAGTACTTTTAAGTGAAGGCTGGTATTTTGACAACTATGTAAAGTTGACCATCACCTTTATTCCACCTCCTCCCTGTAGACCTTTAGAGATAGATGGTATTTTCTTTTAGACTGTAGGACCTAAGCATAATTTAAAGTAACCTTTTAAAACTGTCCACATGTCTTTTTTTCACACTTTGACGAGTAAATCATTCAGGTGAAGCATCATCTTGGCATGTGTGAATAAATTTGTGAATATAGGTCTGTAATCAAAGCATCATAGTGTTTGTTGCCTCCTCATAGAAATCTTAATTTGAAAACAAGATTGGCCATAGACAACAGAAATTTGCCATCAAATCATTAAAATCTTACTGGCATCTTCTAAAAGAGAGTGATCTTAAAAAGTTCACTGGCATTACTGACTTGTTTAAAAAGCATAAATTTAGGGACACTAGGTGGCTCAGTGCGTTAAGCCTCTGCCTTTGGCTCAGGTCATGATCCCGGGTTCTGGGATTGAGCCCCACTTCGGGCTCTCTGCTTGGCAGGGAGCCTGCTTCCCTTCCTCTCTCTCTCTGCCTGCCTCTCTGCCTGCTTGTGATCTCTGTCAAATAAATAAATAAAATCTTAAAAAAAAAAAAATGCATTTATATGTGTTTCTATATATTTCCCTGTGTTTGCAAAATTGTATCAACAATCATTATTATCTAAATAAGTTATATAAAATACCTTTTCAACTCTGAACCGCCTGAAATTCCCTTGGATTCTGCCACCTGAGCCATTTTTACCACTTCATGACAACTGTCAGTTAGGATACCTATAATGGCTTTTCCTTTTTATGCTATTTTACTACTTAATGATATTTTGTTTTTAAAAGCATATTGGTTTAATTCCTTGATTTTTTTTTTTTTTCTCCATGGCTAAAATTTTAGCCTCTACTCTTCCCCCCCCCCCCGTCTTTTTTTTATTTTTTAATTGATATGTAGTTGACATAGTAGTTTCAGAGTTACAACACAGTAATCCAACAATTATATACATTACAGAGTGCTCACTATGATAAGTATGATTATCATCTGTCACTGTACCATGTTACTAAAATATTAATGAATATGTTCTCTGTGCTGTAGTTTTCATTTTCTTCACTTATTTTAATAAGTTTGGAAATTTTTACTTCTTAATCCCTTTCACCTATTTTGTCTAAATTCTCATCTCCCTCCCCTCTGGCAACCCCTAGTTTGACGTCTTTGAGTCTGTTTTAACATTTTAACAATATTACATCTTCTAATCCTTGAGCACAGGATATTTTTCCATTTGTGTTGTCCTCAGTTTCATTCATCAGTTGTGTGTGTTTTTTTTAACTTTAATGTTTTTAAGAAAGCTCTACACCCAGCATGGTGCTCAAACTCACAACCCCAAGATCAAGAGTCAGATGTTTTTCTGAGCTAAACAGGCATCTCAGTATTTTACTCTTTTTGATACAGTTTTACATAGGGTTGTTAATTTCCCTTTCTGCTGTTTTGTTATTAGTGTACAGGAATGCAGCAGATCTTTGTATTTTGTATCCTGCAACTTACTGAATTCATTTATTCTAATAATTTTTTTGGTGGAGTCTTTAGAGTTTTCTATATATGGCCTGTGTCTCTGCAAACAGTGATGGTTTACTTCTTCCTTACCAATTTGGGCACCTTTTATTTTTCTTGTCTGAGTGCTATACCTAGGACCTCTGGTACAATATTGAATAAAAGTAGTGAAAGTTTGGACATCCTTATTTCTGACCTTAAGGGCAGAGCTTTCAGCTTTTTTACCATTGTGATGTTAGCTTTGGGCTTATCATATATGTCTTTCATTATGTTGAGGGATGTTCCTTTTGTGCCCACTTTGATAGTTTTTATCAGTGGATGTTCAATTTTGTCATTCTTTTTCTGCATCTACTGCAGTGGTTATAACACTTTTATCCATTTTGTAAATGTAGATCACATCAGTGATTTGCAGGTATTAAACCGTCTTTGCATCCCTGGAATAAATATGACTTGAGTATAGTGAATGATCCTTTTAATGTATTTTTGAATTCTGTTCACTAATACTTTGTTGAGTTTTATGCTTTTATGTTCATCAAGGATAATTGGCCTATAGATTTGTTTATTTGTTTTGTAGTTTGTTTTGGTATCAAGGTAATGCTGGCCTTGTAAAATGAATTTTGAAGAATTTCTCCCTCTTCTGTTTTTTGGGATAGCTTGAGGATAGGTATTAACTCTTCTTTAAATGTCTGGTAGAGTTCATCTGTGAAGCTCTCTGATCCTAGCTTTATTGGGAGTTTTTTATTATTGGTCCAATTTTGTTACTAGTAATTGGTCTGTCCAGATTTTCTGTTTCCTCCTGACTCAGTTAGAAGATTGTTTCTAGGAATTAATCTCTTCTGGGTTGTGCATTTTGTTGGCTTTTAGTTTTTTTGTAATTGTTTATAATTTTTTATATTTTTATGGTGTCAGTTTTAACTCGTCTTTCATTTCTGATTTTGAGTTCTTCTTGATTAAAACTTCTGGCTGAAGTTTTTACCAATTTTGTATCTTTTCAGAGAAACAGCTCATGGTCTCATTCATCTTCTCTGTTGTTTTTTTAGTCTCTATTTCATTTATTTGGGCTTTGTTGATTCTTCTTTTTCTGGTTCCTTAGATATAAGGTTAGATTGTTTAAAATGTTCTTGTTTCTTGAAGTAGGCCTATATCATTATAAATTTCCCTCTTGGAAATACTTTTGCTGTGTGCTGAAGATTTTGAACTGTAGTGTTTCCATTTCTGTTTGTCTCCAAGTATGTTTTGATTTCCTCTTTGTTTCTTTGTTGATCCATTGGTTGCTTTAGTAATCTGTTATTTAGCTTCCGGTTATTTTGTTTTTCATTCAGTTTTCTTATAATTGATCTCTTTCTAGTTTCATACTCTTATAGTGGTAAAAGATGCTTGATAGGATTTCAGTGTTTTTAGACTTGTTTTATGGTCTGCCCTGTGATCTGTTCTGGAGAATATACCATGTGCACTTGAATAGACATTCTGCTGTTTTGGGGTGGAAAATTCTGTGTGTATCTGTTAAGTCTACCTGGTCTAGTGTGACATTCAAAGCCACGGTTTGATTTACTGTCTGAGTGATCTATCCATTGACGTAAGCATGTGTTAAAGCCCCCTACTATTACTGTGTTATTGTCAATTTCTCTCTTTATGTCTGTTAATATTTGCTTTATATATCTATATGGTGCTCCTATGTTGGATGCATAGGTATTTGTAATTATTATATACTCTTAATGAACTGATCCTTTTATCATTATTCAATGACCCTTTTTGTCTCCTTACAGTCTTTTTTTTAAAGTCTATTTTACCTAATAATTAGTATTGGTATCCCATCCCCCCCACTTCATTTGCATGGAATATCTATTTCCATCTCTTCTTTTTTTTTTTTTTTTTTAGGATTTTATTTTTTCATTTGAAAGAGAACATGTACAAGCAGAGGGAAGGGATGGTGGGAGAGGGAGAAGCAGACTCCCCGCTGAGCAGGGGGCCCAATGTGGGGCTCTATCCTAGGACCCTGGGATCATGATCTGAGCTGAAGGCAGACACTTAATCTACTCCATCCCTTCACTTTCAGTCTGTATGCATGTTTAGGGCTGATGTCTCTTGTAGGCAGTATATAGATGGGCCTTGCTATTTTATCCTTTCAGTCACCGTATATCTTTTCCTTGGAGCATTTAGTCCATTTACATTTATTCATTCATTTATTTACTTAAGATTTTATTTATTTATTTGATAGTGAGCACAAGTACGGGGAGCAGCAGGCAGAGGGAGAGGGAGAAAGCAGGCTCCTTACTGATCAGAGAGCCTTGTGAGGGGTTGGATCCCAGGACCCTGGGATCATGACCTGAGCCAAAGGCAGATGCCTAATGACTGAGCCATCCAGTCATTTATTTTTTTTAAGATTTTATTTATTTGACAGAGAGAAATCACAAGTAGTCGGAAAGGCAGGCAGAGAGAGAGAGGGAAGCAGGCTCCCTGCTGAGCAGAGAGACCAATGGGGGGCTCGATCCCAGGACCCTGAGATCATGACCTGAGCCGAAGGCAGCGGCTTAACCCACTGAACCACCCAGGCGCCCCCATCCAGTCATTTAAACATCCAACATTTAAAGTAATTATTGATAGGTATGTATTTACTAGCATTTTGTTGTTTACTGGTTGTTTGTGTAATTCTCTCTTCCCTTGTGATTGATGGTTTTCTTTAGTGTCCTGCTTGAATTCCTTTCTCTTCTTGTGTATCTGTTAGAGGTTTTTGCTTTGTTGTTACCCTGGGGTTTATATATAACACCCTGTGTATAGCAGTCTATTTTGAGATCATGGTCTCTTAAGTTCTCTAAGAGCACTTAAGTTTTATTCCCCCCTCCATGTTTTAGGTATATGAGGTCATATTTTACCTCTTTTTGTGTATCCCTTGACTAGTTTTTATAGATAAAATTGATTTTACTACTTTTATTTTAACCTCCTTACTAGGTTTCTAAGTGATTGATCTACTACCTTAACTATATGTTTGCTTTTACTGTGAAATTTTCTCCTAATTTTCTTCCACTGTGGCCTTTTCTTTCCACTTAGATAATCTCCTTTAACATTTCTTGTAAAGCTAGTTTAGGGGTGATGAACTCCTTTAACTTTTGTTTGTCTGGGACACACTCTTCCCTTCAATTCTGAGTGATAATCTTGCTGGATAAAGTATTCTTGGTTGCAGAGGTTTTGTTTTGCTTTTTTCTTTCAGCGCTTTGATGATGCCATGCCCTTCTGGTCTATAGCGTCCTGCTGAAAATGAGCTGATAGCCTTATGGGGTTTCCCATGTATATATGTAATTGCTTTTCTCTTGCTTTTGGGACTTTCTCTTTAATTTTTGTCATTTTAATTATGTGTCTTGGTGTGGACCTCCCTGGGTTCATTTTAAGACTCTTCTTGCCTCTTGCACCTAGAGGTCAGTTTCCTCCCCAGATTAAGGAAGTTTTCAGCTGTTATTTCTTCAAATAAGCTTTCTGTCCCCCTTCTCTCATCTCCTTCTGGGATCCCATAATGCAAATGTTCATGTACTTGATAAGTCACAGAGATACTTTAACCTATTCTCATTTTTTATTTTTACTGTTGAGCTTGAATGTTTTCCATTACCCTGTCTTCCAGATCACTGATTGATTCTTCTGTATTTTCTAATCCACTGATTTCCTCTAGCCCATTTTTAATTTTAGTTATTACATTCTTCACCTCTGACTAGTTCTCAGTTCAGCCACTCTTCTCTCAAGTCTGGTGAGTATCTTTCTGACCATTACCTTGAACTCTATTAGGCATATAGCTGATCTCTTTTTCTGTGGTTTTGCCTTCTTTCATTTGGAACGTATTCCTGTGTCTCCTCATTATGTGTTTCTGTGAATTACATAAGTCACCTGCTTCTCTTGGTCTTGAAAGTAGTGGCCTTGTGTGGAACGTGTCCTGTAGTTACCTGTAACATGGCCCTCTCTGGTCACCAGAATTTATTGAGGTTGAGCTATGATGGATGCTGGCATGCTGGTGGATGATGCTAGCCCTCTGCCCTACCGTCTACAGTGATCATCCTGTAGTGTTGAGGGCACACTGGTGGGCAGGGCTTGTCTGCTGCACAGCTGGCTAATAAGCCCTAGTCATCTCTACATCATGCAGACTGGGCCAGCACTCAGCCTGTCTGCGGTGGTCTGCATTGCCTGCTCTGGGCTCACTTGTAGGCAGTGCTGATTTCCTGTGTGGGTGGCTGTGAGACCTGGTTGCAGCCCTTGTGGGCTTGCTGTCTGGAATGAGAGTCTGTAACTGCTGCAGACACACTGAGGGGTAGGGCTCTAGAGGCAGCTGAGAAGCACAGATACAGCATCTGCATGTGCACTGGTATATGGGGTTAGCTCCTCACTCCCTAGGGCAGGAAATGTGCCTATCACAGTGGGCAGGTTGGAAGGGCAGGGCACACAGTGCTAGCAAGGTAGGGGGAGAATGTCAGAACTGGCTTCTACAAGTGACTGTCTAGGCTGGGAGAGGACAAGAAAAATGGCACCCACCAGCACTTTCAAGCCTGGGGAAAGCTCCTGTTTATCTCCTATAGATTCCTGCCCCTCCTGTACACATCCTAAAACTAGTTGATAAATCTCTCTCAGATGTACCCCAGGCACTTTTCAAACTGCTGCTTCTATGCTCTGTCTTGGGCCAAGTTATTTAATGTGTTGACTTCTAAAGACTTGGTTTCTTGCAGCCCTCCAGCTCTTCTGGAGTTAAGCCACACTGATTTTCAAAGCCAGACATTATGGAGACTGGTCTTACTAGTGCAAGTTCTCAGGGCCAAGGGTGTCCATTGTGGGGTTGCTCCTCGCCTGTGATGTCCCTCACCTTTGTGAGTAGTCACTCCAGGAGTTTCATTACCAATGGCAGATGGCAGCTCTGTACCTCCTGCGCTTTTGATGTGACCTTGCTACACCTAGCTGTGGATGATCTTCACCTAGCTGTAGATGATCTGTTCTGCCACCCGTCAGGTAGTTTTCAGAGTGAGTAGCAGTACATGCAGCAGTTGCCACCATGTGTGGCCGGGGTGGAGGGAGGCGGTGAATTTAGGATTCTCCTACTCTGCCATCTTCCCTCTCCTGTAAAATTTCTTTTAAAACAATGATACTGTTTTTCCACAGTGGACAGTTATACAAAGTCATTTTAATATAATCATTTTTTTCAAATGTATAAAAGGTAAGATGTTCTAATTTAAGAATTTAATAGGCAATAAAATATTAACATAAGACAAATAATGTGAAAATTTCAGAGCTTGTTTTTCATAGATGTCCACCTACTGGTACAAGAGTAAAACCTGCATTAGGTGAGTTTGTGCAAGCTTCTCCATAAATTGGTCTCCAGTAGTAATGCTTTTTAAGGCCATTGGAGACTTCTGCAAGATACATATGTCCATCCACCACAAATGGCTCCACATCTGTATTGTCTGGTTTTAGACGGCCCGTTTGAATTAAGTCTGAATAAGCCTAAGATTTTTAAGAAAAGAGAGACCTGTCATTAAGAAAATTGTTTAATTTCCATAAAATGAATAAGCTAATTGCAATTTTCAGATTAGCTGTGCTGATTTTCAGTTTAAAATATTCTGAGTAAATACTAAATTTTAGTATTTTTTACATACAATTTTTATTCACTTAATTTCACATAATTATAATTTTGAAAAAGTTACTTCTAAGTTTTGAAGTATTTTGTTTTATGGCTCCCAGAATTAACAGTTCTCTGTATTACAGATTTTGTGGGCCAAAGGTCTCATTGTCAAAATTTTCAAGTCCTGCAGGGGTTTGTAAGTGAGGGAGGAAGGGGTTGTGTATGCCTTGAAAATCTGATGATAGCCAGGGACCCATTTCACAGGAAAATATGCAACCAGATTTTGGCATATGGGTGTATGGAGTTCATGAACTCCCTGAAGCTAATTTATAGATTGAGGCTAAGACAGTTTCTGTAGTATCAGATGCTGACCTGGCTGTAGCCTAATTCTGTCTTCACTGTAGAATTTTCTTTGTATATCACTAATGGATCATTGGTATCTTTGTAAGGGTATCATACAAACATGTTAAAATGGTTGGTTAATAAGATTGTGAGTATAGAGAAAGATATATAGACAGTAAAAAATTTAAAATTTTAGCTGTTTTCTGCTTAGGCTTATTATTCCAAACTCATTCTAGTGTGCAGAATATGATCTTTTTCTGAAATCAAGGGTTTAAATAGTATATTTTATTACTCTTTTTGGAGGTGGAATTTTGGATAGTCTTTTTGCAAATTGAGAATTTTAGCATCTTCATTCTTTCCAAATAAAAACTATTTGTTACAATGCTTTTTGTTTTGCAAGTGGTATCAAGGGCTGTGTTTACATAAGCAACCTAAAAGCAACATAAAAGACTAGGTCTCCAAATTCCATGTCTTGGTTTAATTATTGGGCAACAGACTGGAGATTGTGCTACATCAAATTTAGAATAAATCAATAGTTCTGGTTTTTAAAATATTTTTTTAGAGGAATTGGGATTGCATAATTCATTGATCTCTATATTAATATGTGGTATTCGTTGCCTTCTATTTAAACCACAAAACTTTCCAGTGCTTAGTTTTTAGGACTTACGTTAAAATTTATCAAAACTGAAGTGTCTTACTATATTTTGGAATAATTTCCAAGGCCACCTGTAAATGCCCGATACTATAGAGAAGACCCCAGGAAAAGCCTTTAGTGAAGGAAGAAAAAAAAAAACTTACCACACATGTAGCCTCATCAAATTTGTTTCCCCAAATGTAAACATTCGAGAGTGTGGGATTTGTTTTCATTGACTGTGAAAGTGCAACCAGTCCTTCTCCCTGTATGTTGTTGCTGACTACTGACAACCTATCAGAAACAAGAAGTAATAACCCTGGAAACCAATACATACTTACACAAAGAAGATGCATAAGTTAGCCAACAACATTTATTTTATTGTGTAAAATCTTAGAAAGTAAAGATACTAAAGAAGAATGCTAACTGGGGCGCCTGGGTGGCTCAGTGGGTTAAAGCCTCTGCCTTCCGCTCAGGTCATGATCCCAGGGTCCTGGAGCCCCACATGGAGCTCTCTGCTCAGCAGGGAGCCTGCTTCCCCCCACCCCTCTGCCTGTCTCTCTGCCTACTTGTGATTTCTGTCTGTCAAATAAATAAATAAAAATCTTTAAAAAAAAATAATAATGCTACGGTGCTTGGGTGGCTCAGTTGGTTAAGCAACTGCCTTTGGCTCAGGTCATGATCCGGAGTCCCGGGATCAAGTCCCACATCGGGCTCCCTGCTCTGCAGGGAGTCTGCTTCTCCCGCTGACCTCTCTCCTCTCGTTCTCTTTCTCTCTCATTCTCTCTCTCAAATGTCAATATGTCAGCTTAGAAATTTTTCATATTTCATCATGAATCTTGGGTTTTAAGGGGATTGATGTCAGTTTTTTTTTTTTTTTAAGATTTATTTATTTGACAGAGATCACAAGTAGGCAGAGAGGAAGCAGGCTCCCCACTGAGCAGAGAGCCCGATGTGGGGCTCGATCCCAGGACCCTGGGATCACGACCTGAGCCGAAGGCAGAAGCTTTAACCCACTGAGCCACCCAGGTGCCCCTTAATGTTAGTATTTTAAAAGTTTAAGTTTTTTTCTTGATTAAATACAAAACCATACTAACGCTCTAAGACTCCTGTTGTGTGAAGCAAGAGTTTCACTGAGATGCTTTGCTCCTGCATTTTCTATTCTGTTAAAAGAAAGATCCAGTACTTCCAGGGTAGTATTGCTTTTCAGTACGTCAGCCAAAAACACCATTCCGTCACAAGTTATTTTATTGCTGGGAAGGGAAGAATACATGGTTACATTTGAAAATATGAAGTATTCTTTTATTTATAGAGATTAACATGCCTCAGAATTGTTGTATAGAACATTATTTTTCTAGGTTAGTAAAAGATTTTAATCACTCAGTTTCCAAAAAGGTAATGAAAATTTGCTATAAAATGTTGCTCCATTCTGGTTTACTCATGATTAAATGCTCCATTCACACTGTTGAGATAAAATAATCAGTATAAACTAGATACTAAAGCTTAGTACAAAAAGTTGACAACAATGATTGTATCTTCTGATCTTAGGAATTACTGTCTTAACAATATAGCCTCTGTATCATGAATATTTACATAGATTATTCCCAGGACTTCTAATGTATTATCACTTACCAGCTGACATCAAGGTAGCGTAGGCTTCTGTTCAGATACAGTGCGTCACATAACTGTTTTATACCACAGTTTTTTATATTATGCTTACACACATGTAGTTCAACAAGGCAGTGATTTTCTTTCAACATGTGGCCTAGATGAACTGTGGATTCTTCCTAAAAATAGGTAAAATCTTCTAAAATACAGTTTTGAAGCTGTACATTTGAAGCTGTACCAAATATATGCTAAGTTACTTAAATTAGCTTTTTCTTTTTTTTTTAAGATTTTATTTATTTGACAGAGCTCACAAATAGGTAGAGAGGCAGGCAGAGAGAGAAGGGGGAAGCAGGTTCTCCACTGAGCAGAGCCTGACATGGGGCTCGATCAGGACCGAGACCATGACCTGAGCCGAAGGCAGACGCTTAACCCACTGAGCTACCCAGGCGCCCCATTAAATTAGCGTTTTAAAAAGATACCAGTTGAGACTATTAGCCTATAATTTGTATTTGCTTTGGCTCGGTTTTTAAGAAAAATCACTTTTGCCACAAATGATACTTTATCATTTTAAAAACCAGCAGCAGGCACTTGGAAAGTACGGTGACTAAGTGAGGTAAATAGGCTGGTGTAAAAAAGTCTGTTCTAAACAATCACTCCAGAAGGGTTGGGCGGGGGTGATTGGCCCCATGATATATTGCACATATTAAGCTCCCTTACTGTTGTCCTTTCAAGAATCTCCAGATGTTTCTTATACCCATATGTTCCTGAACTTTACTCTTTATCTCCACTCTTTATGGATAAAATACAAAGCCATTTCTCGGGGTGCCTGGGTGGCTCAGTGGGTTAAAGCCTCCCAGGGTCCCAGGGTCCTGGGATCAAGCCCCCTCTGCTCAGCAGGGAGCCTGCATCCTCCTCTCCCTGCCTACTTCTCTGCCTACTTGTGATCTCCGTCTGTCAAATAAATAAAATCTTAAAAAATACAAAGCCATTTCTCAAATGTTGGTTCTATTTTAAAAATACACTCAGTCCTGTGATATCCAATTCTTCCTTTTTATAATCATCCCAAATCTCTAAATACATTTTCCAGTCACTGGAAGACTTATTTTTAATTCCAAACTCTAGCTCCTTCCAAGGCAAAAAGTATATAACATCAATGAGGATTTGAATACCAAGCACTTTTTTTTTTTTTTTTTAACAAAGTCAAAGTAGGTCTTAAAATGAATGGGTCAGTATTTTATGGTAAGAAGTCCTCTTACTTGATTGCTGCTTTTTTTCTTTGTAAGTAAGCTCCATGCCCAGCAAGGAGCCCAATGCAGGGCTTGAACTCATGACCCTGAGATTAAGACCTTAGCTGAGATGAAGAGTCTGATGTTTAACCGACTGAGCCACCCAGGCGTCCACAGATTGCTGTATTTGTAAGTTTTACAGTCACTGGAAATGCTGATCACGAACATGGATATCTATGTATGCTCAAATTATGTACTTCTACATAATAACTGAGAAAAACTACAAAAGTTAAATCATGTAGCAGTAGCAGATAGTACATGAGTTGTAATAAAAGTATATGAGCTTTATGAGAAAACTGTCCAAATACTAGCTCTATACTAGCTGCCTGCCTTTGGGCAAATGATTTCATCCAGCTAAGTCTGTTTCCTTTTCTGTAAGGTAGGTAAAATTATACTTCCCTCACAATTAACAAAAAAGTACCTGGCATAAAATAACTGATCTATAGGACACTATAAAGCATTTTTTATTGTTCAGTAGTCTATAATCCTGTATCTGATTTATTTAAATTATTGCTGACACTGAAAAAGGCCCAAAGGGAAGCTATAGTTTGGGATCTTAACAAATGCAAACTGACCACTTAGGGGGTCCAGTGTTGCTCTGCATGGTGCCTGGAACCAGGATACATGTTTGTGTTTTATGCTTTGATTGTGTTTTTTTTTTTAGATCAAGAAATTTGGTTGAGGGACCACCCTTATTAAGGAAGGGAACTAAAATAGAAATAGTGTTTTTAGATCATTTATCAACTTTGACAGTTTGCTTAGGATGGCACCTGGCATCAGTATCTTTCCATGCTCCCCAGATAGTGAAATGGAATAGGTTTGCAGGCTTATGTTTGGGAACAGCAAAGTATGAAGAAACCCAGGAGGACTCTACTCCACAGCCACTGAAGAGACTAGGACTCAAAAGGACAGAGAGTGCCTGCCTCGGAGAGGAAAAGAAAGCAGCCTGGAGTTTAGCTGACTGCTAGAAGCACTGGGCTAAGAGCAAGAGCCTGCACCTGAGAAAGACCTTGGGCTTTTCTTAACTATTCTCCAATTTGGGAAAAATGACACCACTCAACACACTTAAAAGAGGAATGGTGTTTCTAATGTGATTTCACATAGTTTAACATACTTATTTCCTCAAGGCTTTAATCAGAACATTTTAATTTAGCCTTCAGATCTCATGTCCTCAATCTGAGAACCTTGTCTGCCACTTCTAAAAGAATGTTAAAGAACAAGGAGAAGCCTTGAAAGCAACTACCATCTTGTCTCCAGAGTGCAGCTTACCTATAGGATCAAGTCCAGACTTCCCAGGCTGCTCTTCATACACATTCTGCCATTGTTACTCATGATTTCAAAGCAGTTTAGTGATAGTAATATAACAAAATTCACAGCCTTTAAAACTTTAATAATTGTTTCCGTCTTGACTACTCTGCCTCTTTACAGGTTTACTCACCGTTAATCTGAGTTTACAAGAAAGAAAAAAAAGACCTGTTTACTGCTTAAATAAACATCTAAAATCATAATTTAACTCAGTTTTTCTTCAAATAAGTTCTTTGTAAATACAGTAAATTCTAAAAATATTAACCTTGAAATAACCTTCAGTAAATAGTGCCTTCGTTTTTTTCACATGTAATAATATTAGCTGTCATCACTTTGAATACATACCTGTTCACCATACAGTATAGGTCGGTTTAGGTTTATTCCCTTAATTGTTTGGTTTTGCGTTAGGACTGTAGCAAATGCTATCACACTTTGCATTCCCTAGAAATAGTAAATTCGTTAAGGAGCTGACAAAGTATATAATCTCCCTATTTCAAAACCAGTAATCTAGATTCAGAGAAATAAACTATTTTAAGATTTTATTTATCTGTCAGAACTGTAAACCCTGAATTATAGTTTGGTCAAACTCAGAAGTAAATTGTTACTATGTTCTTTTCTCTCTGCCCTAAAATCTATAACATGCACAGGGAGTTTCTTAAAGTTTCAGTATCTATTTCTTAGGACATTCACCTCTTGGTTTGCTCCTGAGTCCTTAAGTTTCTATGTGTTTCTGACCTCGGATATCCAGACACACAAGCAGATCTCAGCTAGGGTTCTACACTACTTAGAACAGACCTTGTGAAAGCATTCTTTTATGTGCATACTTGTTACTTTCAGTGCGTGTGTGCAGTGGAAATACCTTATTGGAAGGGCCGAATTCTCCCTGATTTCTGTGTTGGACACCACCACACAACCCCAGCTGTAACACTAGGAAACCTGGGCCTCCACTTCACCAGTCTACTCACCGTCCCATCCAATTAATCAGTAAGTCTTAGAGATTGTCTCTAAAAGACATCTCAGATTAACCCATCTGTGTGCCACCACCCATCCCCAGTCCTTTTAACCCACCTGGACCATAACTTGAAGTGGTCAGCGAGCTTCTTGCTACCCTCTAATTCCCCACAGAAACCAGAGTGATCTTTTTTTTTTTTTTTTAAGGACAAATCAAATCACATCACCCCTCAAAGCCTTAAATACATCTCAGAGATGTATTTAGAACTCAATTCCTTTTTCCCCTGGCCTTGACCCACAACCCATACAGCACTGCTTGATCTGGCCTCTGCACACCTCTCACCCACACTTTGAGATACTCTGACTAGCCACTCTGGCTTTTCAGGGCTTTTCAGGTCCTAAACCTGCCAGACTCAGCCTTTCATTATTCATGTACC
The DNA here is from genome assembly GCF_964662115.1 of Mustela nivalis. Classification (NCBI taxonomy): domain Eukaryota; kingdom Metazoa; phylum Chordata; class Mammalia; order Carnivora; family Mustelidae; genus Mustela; species Mustela nivalis. The sequence goes on from NC_139020.1 coordinate 91,836,948, forward strand.
ACTCATGATTTTTGCCATATTATAATACCAGTTTTACTGTTTACTTAATAGTTTTCTATTAAGTCAACTTACTTTTCCCACTTTAAAGTTCTATCACTACCATAAATGGAAAACTAATTCCTCAAAATAGAGCATCTGCAAAAATAAATACATGAGTAGTAAAATTACCTCTATCTGTAATAGCTGTGCTACCCGTACCGTAGTCAGGGTAGCACTATCTTAGAGTCTGTGTGTGCTGGACCCCTGCCTGGGATGTTCTGCCATGGACCCTCTCCAAGGTAGTTCCTCAGATATTAGGCGACTGTGTTATTATGCAGATTACCTCCTACCAGACAGAGTACTTAGCTATCTTTGTAGCGCTTTTCTTTTTGATGTTTTACCAACTAGAATATAGGCTTTCTAATGAAGTAGCGTTTTTCAATTAAATTTTTTTTCTCAAAAACTCCTGTATAGGTTAAGAAGTGTTATAGATAGAAGCTTAGGAAGAATTTTATTCTAGTTATTCCTCTATAGTATTATTTAATACAATCTTATTAATAACACTGATATGCCTAATAGTAAAAGCAAAACAAAACAAAAAAGAAATTCCCTGATATTAGATATTAGGGACAAGCTTAATCAGTCATAAGACTCTCATTTAGCTGATCTCTTCAACAATTCCTTATCCTATTTCCAAAAAGATTGATGCAGTACATGGGTGATTTTTCTCAACCATTTTACTTACCAGGTCACAGTCACCCAAATCTAATTTTTCTAAAGATGAATTAATTTGTAGCATTGCAGCAAAAAACATTCCACCTTTATTTTCAATCTTGTTTCCAGTCATTCTTAGGTATTTCAGAGTTGTATTCTTCTGAAAAGAAAAAGAATAAAAACTTCATTAAATTTGTATTCCACAAAATTTTTTCTTGATTACAGCAGACTTTTACTATTTGCAGACTCAAGTTTTCATGGTTTCATGGAGATAGAATAGGATATTCCTTAAAGGTAACATTTAGTTTCCCAATAAGATAAAAATCTGGTTTAATTTTTTACTGGAAAGAATGCCCAGGAAACATGCTCAGTAAACGAAGCAGATTTTATAAGTTTTCCTTTCATTGAGAAATCTATAGATTCGTTTTTAAGAAAATTATACCACCTTTTTTTTGAGGTAAAATTCACATAACCCAAAGTAAACCATTTTAAAATATACAATTCACTGGTTTTTAATAAATTCACCATGTTATACAACCATCACCTAGCTAGTTTCAAAAACACTTCAATCCCCCTCACCCCCAACAAAGGAGACCCTATACCTATTAAGCAATCACTTTATATTCTCCCTGTATCACTTATAAAGGAATGTAATTCTTCAGACACTTGCGAAGTTTAACTCCTCTCATTCCACTCTTGATAATCCTTTCACAAAGAAAATTAGACATTTCAGTGTCCTAATAAATAGTAGAGGACATAACTGCAAATAACTGAAACCCCTTAAGAACAGGAAGAAAGCAAGGAGGTCCACTGTTAATACTGCCATTTAACAGTGTACTGCAGGTTCTAGATGAGGCAGTTAGGCAAGGAAAAGAAAAAAAGGCACCCACATTGGAGAAGAAAACTATGTCTGCATGTAACAGGATATATGGAAAATTCTAAGGAATCCACCTAAAAAAGTTGTTAGAACTAATGTGTTCAGCAAGACTGCAGGACACAACACCAATATATAAAATCAATTGTATTTCTACACACTAGCAATGAACAATCCAAAACTGAAATTAAGACTCCCATTTAGGGGCACCTGGGTGCCTCAGTCAGTTAAGCATCTGCCTTCGGCTTAGGTCATGATGCTGTTGTCCTGGGATCGAGCCCCGCATGGGGCTCCTTGCTCAGCGGGAAGCTTGCTTTTCCCTCTCCCACTCCCCCTGCTTGTGTTCCCTCTTTTGTTGTATCTGTCAAATAAATAAAATATTAAAAAAAGAAGACTGTCCCATTTGTAGTAGCATCAAAAAGAATAAAGTATTAGGAATAAATTTAGCAAAATCAAGACCTGTTCATTAAAAACAAACCACTGTGGGGGGCGCCTGGGTGGCTCAGCGGGTTAAAGCCTCTGCCTTCGGCTCAGGTCATGATCCCAGGGTCCTGGAATCGAGCCCCACATCATCAGGCTCTCTGCACCGCAGGGAACCTGCTTCCTCCTCTCTCTCTGTCTGCCTCTCTGCCTACTTGTGATCTCTGTCAAGTAAATAAAATCTTTAAAAAAAAAAATAAAAAAACTACTGTTGAAGGAAGTGAAAGATACAAATAAATGAAAACACATCCCACGTCATTAATCAGAAGACAATACTGTTAGGATGACAGTACTCCCCAGATTTTCTAAAGATTGAAAGCAACTCTCTCAAAATCCTTGTTTTGGGGGGCACCTGGGTAGCTCAGTGGGTTAAAGCCTCTGCCTTCAGCTCAGGTCAGGATCTCAGGATCCTGGGATCGAGCCCAGCATCGGGCTCTCTGCTCATCAGGGAGACTGCTCCCTCTCTCTGCCTACTTGTGATTTGTCAAATAAATAAAATCTTTTAAAAAAAAATCCTTGTTTTTCTTGCAGAAATTGATAAACTGGTCTTAAAATTCATATGAAAATGCAAAGGACCCAGAAGATCCAACACATCTTGAAACAACAAAAAGGACTTCTTGACTTCAAAACTTGACTACAAACTACAGTAATCAAGATTGTGTGGGACTGACATAAGGACAGACATACAGGTTAAAAGAATAGAATGAAGAGCAGAGAAATAAACTATTTGTAATAAATTTTTGACAAGGGCATCAAGAAAATTAATGGGGGAGGAATAATCTTAAACAGTGTTGGGACAACTGGATATCCACATGCAAAAGAATGAAATTAGACTCCTACCTCATACCATATACAAAAATTAACTCAAAATGGATCAAAGAACTAAACAAAGGAGCTGAAAACACACTTAGAATATGCAAATATAAATCTTAATGATTTTTAGATAGGCAAGGCCTTAGATATAACACCAAAAGCACAAAGGAAAAAAGCTGAACTTTATCAAAATTAATTTTGTGCTTCAAAGGATGCCATGAAGGAAGTGAAAAGGCAATCCACAGAATGACAGAAAACATTTGCAGATCATGTATGAGAGACTATATCCAGAACATACAGACTACTCTTAGCATTTAAAAAGACAACTAGACATGGGCTTTGAACAGACATTTTTTCAAAACAATGCCATATGAAAAGATGCTAAGCATCATTATTCATGATGGGAATGCAAATCAAATCCAAAAAACCTCTGCATATCTACTAGGATGGCTAAAATCAAGAAGACAGTAACAAGTGCTGGATGTAGAGAAACGAGGACACTCCTACAGTGCTGGACTTGTAAAAAGGCAGTTTGGAAAACAGTTGAACAGTTGCCAAACGATCTAGCAGTTACATTTCTAGGTATACACCCAAGAAAACTGAAAACATGCACACAAAAAATGTGCAAATATTCATAGTACATTATTGTAGACAAAAAGTGGAAACCTAAATGTCCTTAACTGATGGATGAATAGGATATATCTAAACAATGGAATATTATTTGGCAATAAGAATCAAGTATGTTACAATACAGATGAACCTTGAAAGCATTAAGCCAGTCATAGGAGACCACATATGTTAAGATTCCATTTATGTGAAATGTCCAGAATAGGCAATCTATTAGATGGAACACAGATTAGTGACTGCCAGGGGCTGGGAGGGTGAAAGAAGCATAGAGAAGGACTGCTAATATGTACACGGTTTCTTTCGGGAATGAAATGTTCTAAAAACAGTGATGGTCATGCCATTCTGAATGTACAAAAACCCACTGAACAAAAATCTTAAAGGTAAATTTTGATGGAGAAAAAGTAAGTTCTTATGTATGCTAAGTATCTTAAAGCTTTTTAAAAATGAATTTAAAAATGCTCATGTAATATTACATTTTAATAAATTAAAGTGTAATAAAAACACACATTTGCACAATGAGTTCACAATAACATTTTGGTTAATTACACGCTATCAGAAGTTAAAATGCCAAAAGAAAATGTCTGAGGTATATAAATGCTTACATGTAGTGCTTTAGCAATCAGTTCTCCACCTTCTGGCCCAATATCATTAAACATAAGGTTTAAGTAAACGAGTTTATGTTGCTTCTATAATAAGAGAAAAGAAGCTATTACGTATGTAATTATTAGGGGGGAAAAATACAGGCACTGCTTTATTTAAGTAAAAGAATTTACCTCCAAAGAAAATCTTTGTAACAGAAAATCTCAAAGTCCAACAAAAGAAGCTACAAGGGGGGTGGGGTGGGCTGTGGGAAACATCATGCTCATTTAAACATAATTGCAATGTAAGTGAAAGAAAAAGACTATTCTATTTTGATCAATTATTCAAAGTATGAATGCCCTTTATTTAACCACAGTGTACAAGTTTGCAAAAGATGACTTAGAAGCTCTAGTTACCAGCAATCTACCAATAACAAATACACAAGTGGGTTTTCAGTTTATTTCAAGTGTTGTAAATATAGTACAAGGTCAGGACCTGGACATTTTGCAAGACTAGCATTTTGTGTGTGCCGCTAGACTAGGTGGTTTCACTGCAAACAGAATTAAGAAAACTTAAGAACATTTTGGTGATTTTTGCAATATTTTTGTAATTGCTGAGAATTAGTTCATATTTCTTAATCTTCACTCTGTCCTTGTGCTGTGTGCCATCTCATGGATAGGAGAAATTTTTTTTTATGATTTTATTTATTTAACAGAGGGATACACAGCAAGAGAAGGAACACAAGGGCAGAGGGAGAGGGAGAAGTAGGCTTCCTGCCAAGCAGTGAGCCCAATGCCGGGCTCTATCCAGGACACAGGAATCATGACCTGAGCTGAAGGCAGATGCTTAAGGACGGAGCCACTCAGGTGCCCCTCATGGAAATGAGAATTTTAAGATCATTTTTAAGCTCATTAGAAGCATATTTAGCGATTGGGGAAAGCAGTTAGGAACTTAAAAAGCCAATTTAAACAATAATGATAATGCTGCTTTAAACATTTTAACTGAAAATACAAACATACACCTATATTTGCCAATCTTCTGAGGTTGAAACAAAGCCTTGAAGTACACCTACTCTGATTGGTGGACCACACTTTTTTTCTTTTTTCTTTTCTTTTCTTTTTTTTTTTTTTTTTTGGACCCCACTGTCTCTCTTAAATGAAATGCAGCCACAAGGCAGCATTTCAGCATGGGCATCTTCAAAGAAGTCTGCAATAAAGGGTTATTAACTTAGCGGACTTGAGGTACTCAAACCACGTACATTTTCAAAGAAAAAGTACTGGCTCTTAACTGACTCCTGGAAGAAAACAAAAAGAACTAACAACATTTTGTAGTAAAATACCTGAAGCAGTCTTGCAGCATAGTATGCACCAACATCACTTATGAGGTTATATCTAACATCCAAACCTGAAGAACACGGATGAATAGAGGCTGATATTCCTTATACTGAATAATTAAAATCAGGAAAATTAAGAGGTAATGATTTTTAAGGAGACATATACCACTGATATATGGACTCTTCTTTAAAATTCTGAAAAGAATCCAAAAATCTTTGCCTGTTACTCTTTCTTCTGGCATTAAGCGACTGTTACCAGCAATATTTAATGTGATTCCTTCTGACCTATTAAAATGCAAAAAAGAAACCCACTAAAGAAATAGAAGTATTTTCCCCCTATATAAATAGTAACATCATGAATAGCATTTACTGAAACCAAGTATGTATCACAATATAGATTTATATCAAGTAACTTAAGACGACTGAATATTCAATAGATTTTGTAAACACTTCTATAGTATATAATTTTATTCTCTCTCTCTCTCTCACACACACACACACATACACACACTCCTCCTGATAGGTAATCACATCAAAGACTTCAATATTTTCACAAATAAATCCAGCTCCCAGGAGCTCAGGACAAATCTGAAGGCTAGACTTGGAGGCCACTGGTCTACTGTTTTTCCTTGTGTACTCTGCTACCTCCAAGACCAGCTAACAGTGTCCATCAGACACTGTTCTAAATCAAAAGGTAGATCTGTTTTAAAAGCCATGTACAAATCGCTTTAAACAAATCACTCAGTATTCCAGGATTCTCATACAGAAGGAGGTCAGTGTACTACTTTGTAATCAAGTATTTGTCTTCCTTACCCCTTTTCGAGTTCTTCATCGACTTCTTGGAGTATATGCAATATAAAAGTATTAATTTTCTGGGACTTTTCCATACAGAGATTATAGTAAGTTTCCTGGAGATGGCCAGTAACTTCTGGAGCTTTTGAAAAATAAGTGCATTACTCTTCATCACATATAAATTATATCAGGACCTTTCCTGTCCCCACTCCTTCCCCTCCCTAAAAATTACACTTCTTCAAAGATACGAATGTGTATGTTTAGAGTCAGGAGTGAGGAAGAAAGGGCAAAAGAATTAAGACTAGAGAAAGGAAGAAAATAGAAGGAATTAGGGGGAATAAAAATGCTGTTTGGAGAAGCAGGGCCATAGAAACACCCACTGAGGCTAGGCAGACACTAACTTGCAAGTGACACAAAGAAGAACTAACATCCTGGTAGCAGAGGAAAAGGATATTCAGAGAAATTAAAGATTTTGCCAAAATCATACAGCTAATAAGGGTAGAGTATAAAAACAGACTCCAAAGCCTCTTTCCACTCTACCACACTGGGTTAGGAGACTCACATTTTCTTATTAGGACGTCAAATAAAAAATTTTTATTTTTATTTTATTAAAAATAAAAATTATTAAAAATATTAAAATATAAAAATATTTAAAATAAAATTTTATTTTTTATTTTAATCAAATAAAAACATTTTAATCAGAGGATCTAAACTCAAAAAGGATCTGAAAAATCCGTGAGTCCCCAAGGCTCCCTGGATACCCTCTACACATGCACGTTGATGGCATCTTTGACTACAGCTCTGTTGGTTCCTCCTAAAACTGAGTTGAGGCCAGACTCAGAGAAGCTCTTCACCTACCCTGGCCTTTCACATCCTCTTTGTAAAGGTTGATTTTTCTCTGTTCAGTCCTTAATGATAGAAACAAAGCAGGAGTTGAAATCTCCTTCCTCTGTTATGCCTGAAGCTTTCCTTAATGGTCTTACTGTTTTGGATATTAATTTACAAGGATCTTTGGAAGACCCAAGCCTTCTGGGGGTAGAAGTGATGTTGTTCCTCTTCTTAGAAGCACCTACCACTATCTTTGTTTTCTGTCTTATCTTTTGTATAGGTCTTTTTTTTTTTTTTAAGATTTTATTTATTTATTTGACAGAGATCACAAGCAGGCAGAAAGGCAGGCAGAGAGAGAAGGAAAAGCAAACTCCCCACCGAGCAGAGAGCCCGATGCGGTGCTTGATCCCAGGACCCTGAGATCATGACCTGAGCCGAAGGCAGATGCTTAAGCCACTGAGCCACCCAGGTGCCCCTGTACAGGTCTCTTAAAAAAAAAATAACAATAAAATAAAAAAATAAAAATAAAAATCTGTGCTCAGAGATCTCACTACTCAACCAACTTGGGGTCTTCAGGAGCCAGCCTCTTGAGTTTCTGCATCTCAAGAGATGTACTTGGCTGAGATTTCTGCACTGTATGAACTCAAGAGTTTGCTAAACAAACTTGCAGAACAAGATTTAAAATGAGGAACATTACATTAAAAATGGAAGCACTAAACTTTTCTTAATAGTTTTCTTTTAAATCAGCTTTTAAAAAATTAATTTAACCCACTTATTCCAGACAAGTTGAAATTTCAATATCGAAAGGAAATAAATATCAGCAATCCCATGTTAAAGAACCATTACAATTAAGGTCTCTGGGTATTTCCTTCTTATTGTTTTTCTCAACTATGTACATATTACCCTTTTTTAAAAAATCGGAATTTTTCAGTACAGTTCTATATCTTTTCAGTTAACATTGAGTTTTCCCATGTCAGTCTCAGAAAAATTTTAATGTCAACAGAATTTCCCGTCTTATGGGTTGATGCATATAAAAAACCCTTCCTTATTTTAGGAAATTTCCATGAATCTAAATAACATTTTAGCACAATATTTCCCAAACTGTGTTCTTCAGAATACAAATCTTTTGTGAGATGATCAAACATGTTCTAAATAGAATAGATTTTATTGTCAAATACATTTGGGAAGTTCTAAATTAAAGCTAAACAAACCTCTATAACACTTCTCAGGACATTTACAACACTGAAGGGCACAAAGACTTCAAATTGTTGAGCCTGGAGAGAAGGGAGAATAAAAATATTTCGTTTCCCAGACTTATGTGACCATGGTTCACATGGAGTTCAAGCTACAAAATGCTACTTTAGCATTCTCCACAGACAACACAGCAAATTGATCTGTAACAAATTTACTTGTTGGAGCTGGGCTCCCAGGAGGCTTCTTTTCTCGCTTCTGGCTACTACCTTCCTTAGTATTAAAAAGTGAAGACTGGCCTGAGAATCTGAGTCAGGGCCTGCCCTCAGCTGGCTACACCACACCCAAGATGTACCCAAGAAATGTGTCAAGACTTAGAACTCATGTTTCTCTGAGGGAAGGAATCTTAGACTACAAGCTAAATATAGCTAAAGAAAGTTACAGGAAAATTCTTAAGAGCTCCTGGGTGGCTCAGTGGGTTAAGCATCTGACTGTACCTCAGGTCACAATCCTGGGGTCCGGCCCCACTTTGGGGTCCCTGCTCAGCTAGGAGTCTGTTTCCTCCCTCTGTCTCTCTCCTCAGCTTGTGCTCTCTCTTGCAAATAAATAGATAAAATCTTTTTTAAAGGGGGGGGGGGGGGAGAAAAGGAAAGGAAAAGGAAAGAAAATTCTTATTACCTGACCATGGATTTAAAGTACTTAAAATTTTTTGCTATGCTCTTTCATGTTGGATGTCAGGATTTTATGGTACCAAAAATTTATTTCCTGTATTCATCTTAGGGGAGAATACATCTTCAAATTGTAAAGCTAAAACTAAGACTAACCAGTTACACAAGAAAATATAAAGAATCTAACTCAAATGTCATTTTTCTTGTATTCCAAGTATTTTTTACCTGGCAGCACGTTTTAAATTTTCTAAAGAAAAGGCTCATTTTGGAGGTGGTCCCCTATGCCCTTCTGTACTGGAACAGCCAAATACCAGAAAATCCAAGGGTTGGGAGTGAGTCAGACTGGGGTGGTTGCCCAGGATCAGCTGTGTGACTTTGAACAAGTTATCTTAATTCTCCCATCTTAAATTTGCTCTTATGCTAAAAGCAGAGCACGGCGCGCATCTCAAGGATGCAGTGAGGAATAGGTAAGTGTTGTAGCGCAGTTCCGTATCTACAGGCACATTAACACAAGCATCCAAAATGGAAATGGTGGCCAGGCGAGGCACGTGCAGGCTATGCTTAATTTGCTCGAGATCATTCACGGTTGCAGAAATACTTAAAACGGAGGGGACATAGAGATGCCAAGTCAGAACGGTCTCAAGGCCCTCTGGCCCACCTAGGCCCTGCTTTCTGGAACTTCCACCAATAAAGGGCCCCAGAACTTTCCCGGAGACTCTGATGAGGGTAAAGCAACAGACACACCTTCCTCCAGGACGATGGCTAGTGTGAAGGGCGGACTCATCGGGGGAATTTGGGCTCCCTTCCCACCCACATTTGGGGGCCCCAAAGTTCTGGCCGCAGCTGAGGTTCCCGGGGGCGCCCGCCGGCCACGCCGCCTCGAGCCGGCGGCCCGCTGGGAGGAACGGGCTGTGCCGGCGACCCTGCCGCTGGGGCCGGAGCCGCCTCCCGCACTTCCCGTGGGCCCGGCGGGCGCCGGAGGACATCCGATTTCTTACCACTACCGTCCGCGGGGGCCGAGAACGGATTAGGGGTTGTAGTGGGTACGGGAGTGGGGAACCCAGGCCGGGCCCCCGCGGCCTCCTTCCCCGGGTCGCACATATTCCTCTTCACCCCTGGGCCGCCGCGGAAGCGTTGGCATGACGACGGCGCGCATGCGCCTGCGCAGTCCCCGGCCACACACCTGCTGCTTCTGGGCTGGGCTGAGCGCCAGACCCTGAGCGCCACCTCCCGCCGGCTGCGCATCCCCTGCCATTACCCCTGTGGGCCTCAGGGCAGGCTGCGATTGCCAAAGCAACGGAAGTTCCTTGGTCACCCCCTCTGGCTCCGGATCCCCTAGACCTGGGTTAAAAACACACGGAGGGAGGGTGCTCTGGCTCCTCTGCAGAGGGACGTTCTTGAGGTTTCAGGGAGCACGGCTGATGGGCTAGGGGCCGGGCTACAAAGACGATTATGACACAGTCTCCTCCCCAAAGTGTGTACATACCTGCGGCGGTCATGGGCAGTAGCAGAGAGTAGCACCAGCACGGATAAGGCACGGAGCTAAGGGAGCTTAAAGGGGTATGTGGATAGTCTTGGTGGGGGAGTGGCGGGGCGAGGGGCAGGGATATCAGGGAGGGCTTTCTGTAAGAGGTGACTTCCTAAGTAGTCCCAGTGAATCCGCCCCAGGGCGGAACAGCTTGGTAGGTGCTGGAGACGCGCTGGTACTTGGGGCCGCCCAGAGGAGTACAGGGTGGGAGGCAGGCAGGCAGGGTCGGACCCACGTGAAGCCCTTGCGCATCCTCTGAGCGGCAAGCTGTTATGGGACAAGGATGCCAAAAGCCCTCAGATAGGGAGCAGCAGGTGGAGGGTGGATTTGACAGGACCTGGGGGAGGTGAGGTCTGAAGCAATTGCAGTATCCCAGCTGAGAGAAGATCCAGCTGAGGCTGGACTTGGGGAAGGGAGGAGGAGGGGACAAAACCCAGCCACTGTTACAGGCAACATGCTCAGATACTTGGATGTGGGAGAGAGAAAAAGAGGAAGGAGGGAAGGAAAGGTCTTCTGTTTGTGGTTACCACAGACCCCAGAGGAAGCAGCTGAAGGGCCCCTGGAGAGCGCTCTGGAGCCAAGCAGAGACTCCTTGCCTGGGTGAAAGAAGGATGCCCCTCAAGGTGAAACCAAGACATATCTGAACACAGTGAAAACAAAAATGTCCAGAACCTCTGTCCCTGAATCTACCCCACTAGGCAATTCCAGAACACGAGTCCACTGCTAAGAAACTCTGCTAGGCAAGGCGGGGTCTCTTCACACCAAGTGTAGCCCAGATTTTAAGCATCACTTGAATTATTTCAGGTTAAACATGAATAGAAAATATTTTCACTTACCCCATGTTCTACCAACAAAGCCAAGAGGTAGCTTGAAATACTAAAGCATGAGTGTGCGCACAATTCAGCATACCCTCCCAACCCCTTTCAGAGTATTTGAAGTTAAGTGGAGGAAAGTAAAGGAAGGTTCAGGATTTATTAATTACTGCTCTAGGGGAAGGGAGGGATACTCTTCTAAGGGAACAAGAAGTGCCAATCACCCTTTTGTTCTAGAGAGTAACTAGAAAACACGGTCAGAACAGAATAAACAGAAAAGAGCTGCTTTTAGCTAGACAAACAGCACTTAAAACACTGTTCTCCTTATCCACCTTAGCAAAAAACAAAAAAATAATAGTATCTGTGCTGCGAACTACAGCTCCTCAAACTGCATATCACATAGGATGGTCAAAAAAACAGCAACAACAAAAAACTGACCATATGTACAACTCCTTTCCATCAGCACATTTTTTCATTAATCCAATGATTTCCAGATGGAGAAGGGATATAATTTTTTAAAACCCTCCCCTTGAGAATCACTGACTGGTGGGGAGGGGATAGGAAGTGGGGAAACATGTTGCTGAGCTGGCTTCAAGGAGACTTAAGTGGATTCACTGGGTGCTTAGGGGTCAAGAACCCAGAGTGGAAGTCAAACTTGAACCTCAGCTTTCCAGAAGTCAGAACCAAAGAGAATATATGAGGGTTTGTAGTCCCCATTCCTCTATAAAAGGCAGCATTTATATTTCTCTGGCACCTTATAGTAGGAAGGTTTAGTAGGTGTATCTTTATATAAGTAACTTAATAGGTCTTTGATTATAGTTTTATTTTAAAAAATCTGGAAGTATTTTTCAAATGTTTCTTTTATTGTAACTATTTAAAAAGCCAACAGCACGAGTTTTCATAATTACAATCCTCCTGTCTTGAGGAAACACAGATAATAGGGTCTAGGTAAGTTGTTTCCTGCTAACATGGAGACAACTCCAAGGATCTGGGAGAATTAATATTTAACACATTCATTAGTTATTTTTCCCCAGGTACCAGAAGGCTCAACTGAGCTGCTAGAAAGTGTTAGAGCAAATTCCTGGTTGAATTTTCTGACGAGTATCTGAAGTGCTGGCTTCCGGTGTTGCTCACACATGTGTGCTGCTTAGGTACTAAATATGCAGGCGGAAAAAACAGTGTTATTAAAAAATTATTTGGCCCATGGATAAAAGAGTGAGTGGTCTGAAAAGTTTACATTTTTATTACCTGATGAGACAAAAAGGTATCTGATTAGTAATAGAATAGGACCTCAAACCTCCTTCATTGTGCAAGACAATAATTCGAAAAACCACATTCTAAAAGAAAAGAAAAAAAAGGTTTTGCCTAGGAATTACTAGATCTATAGCTTGGTGGTACCTGTAGGGGAATGAAGGGTAGAAACATTTTTGAAAATGGGTAAAATACCCGTCTGAGCCTATTTAAAGAAAACAAGTCCCAAGAAGCTATTTCAGATCAATAATTTGGTGACAGCGGGGATGGGGGGACACCATGAACACGACTAACAATTCTGGCAGACAAATGTTTCTCTAAGGTCTCTTTTACCTGCGGGTGGACCCGTGCTTGGAAGACTTCACTCTACAAGACTTTCAGAGCTCATTATCAGATTATAGACTTTTTCCCTTCTATTTCTCTTAACATACCAAACATCTCCGTATCCTAGTACTAATTTGGAAGTTTCTACTTACCAAACACCTGACACCAACTGCGGGTTTTCCAAACAAGACAGTCTCCAGTTCTCTGCAGACGCCAAGTAGGTGTCCTAAGGTTTGGTTCTGACACTACACACGCAGAGTTAGTGCCCACCATACACCTTGAGAGCTCAGTCCCATAAGACTGCTTCCCGTCTCAGATACCAGCCACAGTCCCAGGTTGTCACCAGTACCAGTGGACTACAGATTGGGGGTACCCACAGCTCTCTCCTGAATTTCAACAATTTGCTTTAAAGGTTCACAGAACTCAAACACTTTACTTACTGTTATTGCTAGGTTCTAAAAACTACGGTTCACGAACAGCCAAATAGAAGAGATGCATGTGGGGAAGAGAGGGTATGAGGAGAGGGCACAGAGCTTCTCTATACCTTCTCTGGACACATTACCCTTCCGGCACCTTGATGTGCTCACCAACTCAAAAGCTCTCCCAACCCCGTTGTTTAGGGTTATAGAGGTTCCATTCTGGAAGCACGGTTGATTAAATCAAAGGTCATTGGTGATTAACCCAACCTCCAGCCTCCCTCCCAGTTGCCTCTTCTTGAGGTCCTGGACTGGGGCTGAAAGTTCCACCCCTCTCATCACAAGGATGGTTCCTCTGGTAGCCAGGCCCCCTCCCGAGGCAATCTGGGGGCCTAAGGAGAGTGACCTCATTAGTATGGACTCAAGTGGGTTGAATGGGGCTTATTATGAATAACAAGAGACGCTTCTCTCCAACCCCTCAGAAAACACTAAAGGTTTTAGAAGCTCTTGTATCAGGAACTTGGGAACAAAGACCAAATATGTATTTATTATGATATCATAACATCACACCTAGAATCTTGCCTTTATTATGGTCTGAGTCGTTTAAGATTCTCCCTTGCCCGGGCCAAAAATCTAAAGTTGCTTGCTTATGAAAGTTTTCCACTCAAGTCTGAAGTTTATATGGGTCTTCATCTCGTATTACTTGAGAGGAGACTTAAACATTTTTTCTGGGAAAAATGTTTCCCAGAAATTTTTATCAAAGCAAAGGGTGTTACCCTTACCATTACATGGTAAATCTTGTCCTTTCTTTAAATAACAGAGAACAACACTGTCCCAGAACTCTGTTGGAGGCTAGGCATATAGTAATGAGAATCTAAACCACATATTTTATGTTGCAAGGCGCAGTAATTGTAAGTGTGGGGCTCGAAGCACATCCCCTCCATCTAGGGCCTAGGCCCCTGTGTGGGAGTAGAAGCCCAGTACTCAGCCGGAAAGCCCCCAGCCTAGAAGGCAAGTCAAAGATGCTACTATCAACCAGGCCATCATCATCTCCTCATCTTTTCTGCCTTCCTTCTTAGGCTTTGGGGGTGGTGTGCGTAGGTTAATGACCAAGTACTTAGTCTTCTGTAATATAATATTAACACCTTAGGTTTATAAGACTTATAAATCCAGTAGTGCAAGTCTGCCAATTTTATTATTATTCAAGTTTGTCTTCTGCAATTCTACGTTCTTTGCACTTTCATATAAATTTTAGAATCAGCCTATTAACTTCCACCAAAAAAGAAAAAAAAAGCCCATTAATATTTTTAAAAATTAAATATTTTATTTATTTATTTGACAGAGAGAGATCACAAGTAGGCAGAAGGAGGAAGAGAAGCAGACTCCCTGCTGAGCAGAGAGCCCGGAGCAGGGCTTGATCCCAGGACCCTGAGATCATGATGTGAGCGGAAGGCAGTGGCTTTAACCCACTGGGCTACCCAGGTACCCTGCCTATTGAGATTTTTTTTTTAAAGATTTTATTTATTTATTTCTCAGACAGAGATCACAAGCAGGCAGAGAGGCAGGCAGAGAGAGAGAGGGGGGCGGGGAAGCAGGCTCCCTGCTGATCAGAGAGCCCAATGTGGGGCTTGATCCCAGGATCCTGAGATCATGACCCCACTGAGCCACCCAGGCACCCCACCTATTGAGATTTTGATTGAGATTGTACTGAAAGAAAAGATCAACTTGGGGAATACATTAACATTTTAACACTGAGTGTTTTAATCTATGGACATGATATACTTCTCATTTAATTTCTTTCTAGATTGCTGCTGTAGTTCATTTCAATTTGAGGCAATTTCAGATATCTTGCTCAAGGATTTAAGTCCCTACCCCCCAGCCAGGCTTAGGGATCTAAGACCATAAGGTCTCTCAACTTCTCCTTGTCTCAAGAAGTTCCTTTGTCTGTGAATATGGAAGACTGGCTTCTCTGTCTGCCGGTCCCCAAAGTTGAAAATGCCACCAGGCATCAAAGTGCCCACTGGTCTCTCCTTCCTTAGGAAGGGGTAGTCCATCTCTAGAATTTAATTCTTTTGGTCTTCTTTGCGTCCACAATTCTCTGGTGGTTTCGGGGGGGGGGGGGGAGTAAGCAACATTTTAAAATATTATTTTTTCCTAGTGTTCTCTCTGTGTTTATGGTAGGAGAAAACTTTTTACAATCTTCTCCATTCTACCTGAAAATAGAGTCAAGATAGGGATTTTTTAAAATGAGACTATCTTTTTTTCTTTTCATGTAAGTCAACCTGTTAGAAGGAATGTCTACTTGAATTTGTCTCCCAACATGAAACACAGAAACCTACATTTTATGCCACGTTAGAATGTCAAGCCCATTAACTAAACTTAACTAAACTTAATCTGTCTTAAGGATATGGAATCCCCTGGCAGTAAACGGATCTTTTCATTCTTTTCCCAGTATCTCGGATTTTGACTACTTGAACTTCCCTCAACACAATGTCAAATGACATTATAAAATCAGTAGGTGGCGCATCTAGAATTCATCCGAAAGATGATCCACAACAGGCCTCTGCTAGAACATTTTTTATTGATGCTTCGAATCGGAGCCTGACTACCATCCCATCAGAGATCTTGCAGTTAGAAGAATTAGAAGAAGCACATCTGGAAAACAACCAGATTGAAGCCATCCCCCCGGGCATCCAGGGTTTAAGGAACATCCGAATCCTCTATCTGAACAGGAACAAGCTGAGCGAGCTGTGCCCAGAGCTGGGCAAGCTGGGCAGCTTGGAGGGCCTGGACCTGAGCCACAACCCGCTCCTGTCCTCGTCCCTTCCGGTCCTCAGCGGCCTGCGCCGCCTGCGCGAGCTGCGCCTCTACCACACTGGCCTGGCCGAGATCCCCATCATCATCTGCAAATTCCTGCACCACCTCGAGCTGCTCGGGCTGAGCGGCAACCACCTCCGCTCTCTGCCCAAGGAACTGGTGAACCAGACCAAACTGAGGGAGATCTACCTGAAGCAAAACCAGCTGGAGGTGTTTCCCGCGGAGCTCTGTGTTCTCACCAGCCTGGAGATCATTGACCTGGACGAGAACAAACTCGCCGTCATCCCCGAAGAGATTGGGAACCTGAAGAGGTTGCAGAAGTTCTACCTAGCTTATAACAGCCTAACCCTTCTCCCCGAGGCGCTGGGCCACTGCAGCCAGCTGTCGGTGCTGGATTTGTCCTACAACCACCTCCACTCGATCCCGCACACCCTGGCGGAGCTGGTGGGGATGACGGAGATCGGGCTGAGCGGCAACCACCTGGAGAAGGTGCCGCGCCTCGTCTGCAAGTGGACCTCGATGCACCTGCTCTACCTGTGCAACACCGGCCTGCGGGGGCTGCGGCGCTCCTTCCGGCGCCTGGTCAGCCTGCGCTTCCTGGATCTCAGCCAGAACCATCTGGAACGTTGTCCGGCGGAGATCGCGGCGCTCAAGAACCTGGAAGTCCTGGCGCTGGATGATAATAAAATATGGCAGGTACTGAGTCCCTTCCTGGCTGTCACTGCGCTTCCGCAAGGGCTTTTCCCGCCCCTGGGCCGGTGCTCGTGTCCTCATTTTGACGTGGGCGCTGTTATCCTCAGTGACACGCGGGGAGGGCGAGGCACAGGCGGCGGTAATTACTTTGCCGAGGCCACACCCCTGCACGAGACAGAGCCGAGTTTCAACCCAGAGCGGCTGGGTCCTGGGGGCTGTGTGCTGAACCAAGACCACCCCCTAACTGGGGTTCCTCACAGGGCAGGGTTTTTTCCGGCACGTACAACCTCAGGCCTTGATGCTCCCCTCAGGGTGAACTGCAGAACAGTCCCCAAAGAAACTCTCTCCCACGTGTGCAGGGTGGCGCGTTCACAAAGGTCGGGCAGAGCACTGTTGACAGTAAGGAAGCACGGGAGTCGATCTAAATTTGTCGCTAGAGCCGTGAGCACACAGATTGTGCTATATTCGTAAATTTAAAAACTATACAATAATCTAACCCATGTGCCAGGGCAGATCTCAAATTTGTGACGTTTCTTAAACAGGAAAACAAACTGCAGAACCTGCAGAATCTATTTATAAATTCTTAATCACACAAACTCCATACATACACACACAACACATACGTTGTGGATTTGTATATATGCAATAAAAGGGTAAAACATATGAGCTAGAAAAAAACACGCAGAATTCTTTTTTTTTTTTTTAAGATTTTATTTATTTATTTGACAGAGAGAGATCACAAGTAGACAGAGAGGCAGGCAGAGAGAGAGAGAGGAGGAAGCAGGCTCTCTGCGGAGCAGACAGCCCAATGCGGGGCTCGATCCCAGGACCCTGGGATCATGACCTGAGCCGAAGGCAGAGGCTTTAACCCACTGAGTCACCCAGGTGCCCCCACGCTGAATTCTTAATAGTGGCTGCCTCTGGGAAGAGGAAGGAAGTCAAGGAAATGAGGAGGGGATCTCAGGGGAGCTCTGTTTTAATTACAGAATTTCATTTTGTTTCCTTAAAAATTCTTATTTGAGTCTAGTTGATGCACATTTCATCTTATTAACAAATGGTTTGGATGGTGCATGCACAGGTATTTGTTTGGTTATTTTTAATATTTGAAAATTAAGAAGAACAGTGAGTTCTGCTACAACTGTGGAGGGAGAAAGCAAGAGACTTGGAAATCCACGACTGTATCAAATAATAGGTCTGCTTTTCCTGGCCATGGGCACAGATCTCCTGTGTTCACCATACTTTATACTAGTCCTAGGTCTTAAGTGTTTGTTGGGGGTGTTTTTGTTTAAGCTCTTACTCGCTTTTTAATTGAGAACTTTGTGGGGAGTGCTATTGTTGTTTTTCCTAGTTGCTATAGTTTTAAAACAGCCTTTCCGGAAGTAACGATTCTGATGCTAATTTAGGATTTAGGAAGAGAATCTAGGGCTTAATCTCTACTTCGGTAGCAACCCACTTTGGAGGATTTTAGAGGTTTTTTAGAGGCCATCTCCCCACCCCACCCCCCCAGCTATTCCAACACTGGGGTAAGAAGTTCCTTTTACAGTGGAAAAAGTCTGTCCAGTTCTACCTGGGAGTGAAAGGCTCAATATATGAAGTACCCTTGGGAAGTATAATGTACAGACTTAATTCCTGCTGAGTCCTGAATGATACCTAATCCTTTCCTGGGAAACATTTTCAGAGGTCAGAATAGAAGAGGGAATCACACACAAACGGCACCTTAACAAACATAAGCCTCATCCGACACCATGTTTTACCTCAAGTCAAGTTGGCTGAAATGTGGATGTGTTCAATATTATCATATTGAATGTGAAAATCTCTGTGTCCCATTGCTTGTTATTCTTCAGTTCTTATGATGGTATTTCTGTGGTTTTTGGTCTTCTCTCATTTCCTATTATGCTAATTCCTGCAGTAATTACCCTCCCAGTCCATTTCTCTTTAAAATGACACATGGGGGCGCCTGGGTGGCCCAGTGGGTTAAGCCACTGCCTTCTGCTCAGGTCATGATCCCAGGGTCCTGGGATCAAGTCCCGCATTGGGCTCTCTGCTCAGAGGGAGCCTGCTTCACTCTCTCTCTCTCTCTCTGCCTGCCTCTCTGTCTACTTGTGATTTCTCTCTACTTGTGATTTCTCTCTGTCAAATGGATAAATTAAAATCTTTAAAATAAATAAATAAAATGACACATGACTTTTAAGCCAGCTGCTTACCTCTCCTCCCCGGAAGACTTTCCTGATGGGTTGCTTGCTCTTGGAGCCTGGCCAGTAGTTTTTTCTTGTCTAGGTGGATGCAAAAGTAGCTGACTTTCAGTGTGTATCTAGATGGGTTTTATTTGTCTGGTCCATCTTCTGTTAAGGGACAACTCAACGTCAAAATGACAAAAGCTTGGTTAGAGCATCCTAATGATTGTCCTCATTTGACACTCTGTAGGTTTTCTGTACATCCAGATTTATTCCCACTACACTTTAATGTGACTATGACAGGATTAATTATTGGATCTTGAGTATGTTAAAAAATATATTTATTCAGTGTGCTTTGAAAAAGCAAAACTAAACCTATGAGCTAACTGAACAGCACTAAGAGGGAAATTACTAGGCTATAATAAAGGGGCTAGATTGAAAACCTTTTTCCTATTATTTTGAACTGCATTGATGCTGATGCTTTGTATTAAAGGGATCTAAGTGCCTGATGAAGAATCTTGGCTGTTTCAAGCCAAGAAGGAAAGCTTAAACGACCGTTTCTCGGGAGATTGACTTCCTCTGATTGAAAAATAAATAAAACTATGAACATTTTATAGCATTTTTAGGAAAATGAGCACTCACCCTACACAATAAAGAGAAAAATATAAAAGATTGCAGGTGTGTGAGACTTACTATTATGTGATTCTTCTAGGACGTTTCTTTTGACCTACTTCCCAATTATTTGTCTGTCTCCCCATCTATGGAAAGAGCAGGCTGACTTGAACTGTAAATTCTTATCATTCTCATGAAGAAGAGAAGAATGGGGGGAGGAGAAACCAGGGCTCAGGACAGGCAAATGTGAGGAATGATTTCCCCATAAGGAGTAAAGCCAGATGAAGGTGGTTCAAAGTGAGTGAAGAAAGCTGTTGATACATATAGCTGGGCTTTTTTTTTTCCTATAAGAAAGTAGGTGTCTCTGTAATGTAATCAATAGGCAGACTGTCACATTTTAAGAATGAGATTTTTCCATGTGGTTCCAGGGGGCCAGAAAGAGACCAATAAGTGAACATAATAGTGACACAAATTTTGGCTTGACAGGAGAAGGAAATCTGATGATTAGAGGTCTCCATCCAAGTAATGAGTTTTTCATTCCAGGAGGTGGTCTTTGAATGTATGCTGGATGGCTAGCTGTGAAATATATTCAACCATCCTATTAAAGGATTGGAATAGATGACCTTTGGAAAGCCTTCCAAGCCTGACAGTCTGGGAGTCTGGAAAGTGGTTACCTAATACCTACAAAGGGCATATAAGCCTTGGTGTTCATTGCGGGGCAGAATATGACAAGATAAAATCTCGACAGTCTTTGTTGTTTGCTTCCAATTGAGATTTCTTTTCTTTTAAGATTTTATTTATTTATTTGAGAGGGAGAGAGTGAGAGAGAGAGAGAGAGAGAGAGAAGGAGCAGGGGAGGGGGAGAGGGAGAAGCAGACTCCCCACTGAGCAGGGAGCCTGACATGGGGCTCCACCCCAGGACTCTGAGTTCACCATCTGAGCTAAAAGGAGACACTTAACCAACTGAGCCTCCCAAGTATCCCACACTGAGATCTCAGCTGAAGTTTCTAAATTGCTGACTTAAAGCCTTTCAGGATGAGAGGTCATGTTCTTCAACTGATCAGATGTAATAAGTGAACTTACTCAGATTATAGTTGCAATATTACACTAAAAACTTCAGTACTTTTTCAGGAGTGTCAAGCTACATTACAGTTCAAAAATTTGCAATGAATTAGGTTAAAAATTGCTTCAATTTCAAGCAGTGCCTAAAAGTGAGGAGCAGAGAGGCTCGGGGAAAGAGTGGGACTCCAGACATTAGATCTATCCATATAAATACTCTATATGCAGACACGTGTGCCAACTTCTCTTCTGCAGGAATTGCTAAATTGCTCTGCTTTATGTTTATCAATGGGCCTCAAAACTAAAAACCCCATTTATTATCTTACTGTTGAAAATAATCTTGACATGAAACTTACCTTTTTGGAATACTTCTAGTTACCGCCAGACTTCGGCTCACTTTCAAAGCTGAAGATGCTTGGATTAACAGGAAATCAGTTCCTTTCATTTCCAGAAGAAATCTTTTCTTTAGAGTCTTTAGAGAAATTATGCATCGGGCAAGACCAAGGAGCCAAGTTCACCTCTTTGCCAGAACACATTAGTAAACTACAGGTAAGCCTCTTCCCCAGACGAGTAGGCAAAGCTGTTCCTGCCCACTGATTCCTTAAGTTGGCCGAGACTGAGAAAACGGTGGTGTCCCCCCCGTAGGCTGCCTGTGGAATCATCCCGACTAGATTTCCAACTGTGAACAAGTTGTCACTCTAACACTGTTTTCCTGAGCTGCTGGGTCCATCCTCAAAGAACATAGCCAAGAAGTTATGCCATGCCATACTCCTCTCCACTGTGCTGTTTGGCATGTTTTATTTGCAGAAATTGAGCCATGGAACCACTTTCCATTTGATTACTACCTTGTTGTAAGAGGCCCCTGAAAATTGTACTTTTTTAAGTTAAAGTGTCATACAGATGACATGGCTAGGTGCCTGCCTTTTGGATGGGTCAAGGTGACCTCCCTTTCTGCATGGTGGCCAGCCAATCAGGGTATATTTAACATTGTCCTGGGTTCCTGTGGAGATGGGTCCGCAGCCCTGTGCTAAATCCTGACAAAGCAACAAGGTAACTTCATTCAAGGTAGCCTTACCCTGTGTCTTAATGTATGCATAAAGAATTGAGAATTTTTTTTCCATGTTTGTGGTACTGAACTCTTACTAAGGATAAAGTAGATGCCGGCCACAGCATGACCTCCCATCCTGGACCTGAATGACAGCGTGTGTAGCCCAGGTACTTCTCACCTGTGACACGGAGGTCCTGTTCCTGATTCTCCATTACTTTGTCCTGTGTTCAGAATTCTTCTCATCATCTGGCTCCTTGACAGGCCACGTAACACTCCCTGAAATCTTCGGGTGAGATGCAAACATTACATTTTTGCCCAGAGGATTTCAAAATAGCTAACTCATTACCTGTACATTTGGCTACTTCAAACAATGTTAGATTGATACTTGACACAATTTCAGTTTGTTATCAACTGCTGCAGATAATTAGCTGTTGAAAGGGAGCAAATGATATATATAGTTAAATTATCACAACTATCTCTCCATAAAGTTCGTGCGAAACAAACTCTTATCCCTGCAAAACTGGGAACCATGTCTAACGGTTTTACTCAAAAATAATTTTTTGTTTAGGTGATGGTTCTTTAAATAAATATGTTTTTCCCTTGATCCTAATGCATAGTATCCCCCATTGAAAGAGTATGGGAACTCTCCAGTGATTGTGGTTATTTTCATTCTTTCGTCAGTGTAAAGATCATCATGGTGTACTCTCATGTTTTTCAGAGTCTTAAAGAGCTGTATATAGAGAACAATCATCTGGAGTACCTGCCCACATCCTTGGGAACAATGCCTAACCTGGAAGTTCTCGACTGCCGTCACAACTGCCTTAAACAACTTCCGGATTCCATTTGCCAGGCACAAGGTGAGGAGTGTTGGTAGATGCCCAGCCTGGTGGACTGTGAGGCCAGCATGTCCCATAATGACGCAGTTCCCATTTCCTCCATTCACTAAAGACCAATCTCAGTTTAGAGAGCTTAGCCCGACCCCATCACCTCCTCTCAGGTCTCCCTAGCCAGACAGGGAAGGCCAGGCTCCTGATTAGTACAGCTAAGAAACTCACAAAGGTTTATTGGGAACTGAACAGAGAAGTAAATAGCAATGGCTAAGAAAATTAGCATTCGCCCATATAGTCATCATACCAATGACCATACTTTATTGCCTGCCTACTACATGCTAGAATTTGGAGTTTGCTTTAGGTCACTAAGTCACTTAAAGGAAAAGCGTTGACCCAGAGTGGTGAAATCAGCAAGGAAGGACTTTTGGAGCTGTATGACTGGCATGAAGAATCAGTTATAACCCATATTTAAACACCCAAACATTTCACGCTAGGCTAAATCATTCTTTATCTTACGAGTGTCCATTTATCCATCCATTTAACAGCCTTTAGCTGAGCTTTTCGTAGGACCAAATTAAAAAAAATGTTTTTTGCCATAGTTTAAAGTCAGGGATGAGCATGCAGTACTCCTTAGTAATGCACCTGACCATGCATTTTCATCCTGTCCTTGGTCCCTGGAGGACTGAAACATTGTCACCTTTTTTGTGTGTGTACTGTTTCTGTCTCTCATACTTATATACACTGGCTCTAACAACTTTGAATTGTTATAAGGAAGAGAACTTGGTTTGCCTCATTAAATGTGTCTTTTGTTAGATGACACAGCAGGAGACACACATTTCAAAGTAACTGGACTAAAGAATTGCCTCTTCTTAAGACAAATCTGTCATTAAAAACAAATTGTTTCAGCTTTGAAAGAATTACTGCTTGAGGACAACTTGATCACCTGTCTTCCAGAGAATTTGGATAATCTAGCAAATCTAAAGGTTTTGACACTGGTGGACAACCCCCTAGAGGACCCCCCAAAAGAAGTGTATACTGAAGGCATCCAGGCTATATGGGCACACTTTAAGAAAAAAAGAAACATGAAGATAATGGCAACCAAGGTAAAAAAACTCTGGATAGCACATTCACAGCTGCTTTGGAGACGGGCCAGTGGTAAAGATATTACATACCATGCCGGGGCTGCTCTTTACACATCTATACCTTGTCCTTGTCAAGAGTAAACCCTCTTATTTCCTTTATATCCTCAGAATTAAGCAAGAGGATCTTTGAACATCTTCTTGGCATTTTTGCACTTTCGTTCTTCATCTCTTTGCCAGTTAAGAAGACAGCAAAGAGGTGGAAAAACCCAAACTTCCAATCCCTAAAATTCTTGGATTGTTCACTGGACTGAAAAGCTTATATTCACAAAGTTGCTAAGATAAGGCTTGAAAAATTAGAAATGAAAGTATTTGTGGAGCAGGGCTGTGGGAACCAGAGTTCTGCTCTGGATCAAAGGGCAAAGAGCCTTTAAAGTGGGGGATGGGGGAATGAGGGTGACAGGGTCAACGGACATTGTCATCTCCTTGCCCCTCTAGCCCATGGAGATAATAGGCTACCCCCGGCTAGGCCAGGCCTGTGTCCGTCAGGATTCAGTATACATTATGCATTTGATCCAAGCCCCCATTGTCTCACACCTCGATGACCACCCTAGTCGTCCAACTAGTATCCCCACTTTCACACCTGCTCCCCTTACAGTAGACCTTCCACTCAGTTGTCAGACCAGTGCTGTTAAAACACAGGTGAGATCTTATCACTACTCTACTGAAGTCCATGATTCTCTTTTTCACCTGAAGCAAGAGTCAGTCTTTACTTTGCAAGACCCTCTTCTGGCAAAGGCTCTCAACCATATCAAACCTAACACCCTCTCTTTTATGCTAAATAGTATGTGATACCTTCTTTACTCTTCTGAAATTTAACTCAGATAATATGACCTACCAAAACCTGTAATTTTGACAAATGAAAGTAATGCCTGAGCTGCAACGTAAAGAAGAAAGGAAAATAATTTATATTAAAATATTTATTTTAATATGTATATACTCAAGAATGGCTACACTGGAAGAATGAATATAATACTTTTTGGATACTTCCCAAAAGTGTTTTGAAAAATCATGTACCCTCTTGCACATTTTGAAATTGATGTTTAAATTCTTTTGCCACTAAGTTTAAATTATTGCAAAGGATTTACTTTTTAGCGAGTTTTAAATATTGACATCTTAAAATAGAGCTCTTAGATAAGTATTTTAAACATACCCAGTGGAATCTAAATACTATTATGATTCGATATGTCAGTCACATCAATTTACAAAATTCACGAGCAAGCTCTTATAGCCAGATTTTTTTTTTTAGGATCCCGCGCGTGCACGTGCATACACACACACACACACACACACACACACACACACACGTGCGTGCGTGCATGCACATGCGCACTGAGTGGGGGTGGGGCAGAGGAAGAGGGAGAAAGAATCTCTTAAGCAGACTTCATGCTGGGTTCCGAGCCCAGAACCAGTGACTGGGCTTAGTCCCACAACCCATGAGATGGTGACCTGGGCCAAAACCCCCAGTCAGGCTTGAGCCACCCAGGTGTCCCATAGGCAGAAATTTTATATCCTTTTTTTTTCTTCTTGAACATGTATTTCTATTTCACTTTCCCTTAAGAATTGAGCTTAGGGGCATGTGGGTGGCTCAGTGGGTTAAAGCCTCTGCCTTCGGCTCAGGTCATGATCTCAGGGTCCTGGAATTGAGCCCTGCATCAGGCTCTCTGAGGAGCCTGCTTCCCCCTCTCTCTCTGCCTGCCTCTCTGCCCACTTGTGATTTCTGTCTGTCAAATAAATAAATAAAATCTTAAAAAAAAAAAAGAATTGAGCTTAATGTTTTATATTTATAACTTTAAGTTATTTATAGATCTCCTTTCATACTTTTAGGCAGCACAAATATTTATACTAATTAAGTTTCAAAATTAAAATATTTTTATTTGATCATAGGGTTTTTAATGTCCTAATTAAGTCATATTACAATTATTAGTGGTATAAAATTGACCAAAACACTATAAAATCCATTACAAATTTTGGTATTTAATTATTTGACCTAGAGGATTTGGGGAAAATACATACACAAATGTGAGACTTCTCTGATATAGTTTATATATCCCTGTATAATTGTTAGTTATTGCTAGAATGAGACAGGATTGATATCAGTTCTATTCCTATTTTTCATTTTGCAGATGAAACGCTGAGAAACCTTATTTACATAGATTAGTTACAAGAATGGAAGAAGTTTTTTTGTATGTGCCTATATTATTTCATTTTAAATGGTAATGCTTCACACATCTCTGAACTTCTTCCAGATTTATATCCCCAAAAATCAGATAGTGGGCTCTTGGCTGGCAAATCAACAGGTCTTTCAATTTCCTTGAAGGCAAAGAGCTGGGAACCATTTGCCTTAGAAAAGAATTGGTTACCTAGTCCCTAGGGCCAACATCAATACTGCTAGTCTTTTATTATTGAAATATAATTGACATACAATGTTATTTTAGTTTCAGGTGCATAACATACTGACTTGAGAATTCTGTGCATTGCACAACGCTTACCCCAAGTGTAGTCCCCATCTGTCACCATATGACATTATTACAGTATTATTGACTGTGTTCCTGTACGCTGTACTTTTCATCTCCATGACTTCCTTTATAACTGGAAGTTTGTACTTCTTTTTTTTTTTTAATGAAATATTTCATAACTGCAAAGACTTCAGGTAGATTACTCAAGAGGGAGTTACTTTTTTTTTTTTTTTTAAAGATTGCTTTTATTTATTTGACAGACAGACATTACATGTAGGCAGAGAGGCAGGCAGAGAGAGAGGAGGAAGCAGGCTCCCTGCTGAGCAGAGAGCCCCATGCGGGGCTCAATCCCAGGACCCTGAGATCATGACCCAAGCCGAAGGCAGAGGCTTAACCCACTGAGCCACCCAGGTGCCCCTGGAAGTTTGTACTTCTTCAGCCCATCAGCTCTTCCACTCATCTAACCATCCCTCCCCACCACAACCAACAGTTCTTTATAAGAGTCTGTTTTATGTTATTGTTGTTTGTTCGTATGTTTTGTTTTTCCAATACTACTATTTTGTATTGTCTGGTTTTTGTGGTGTCCCAGAGGTCTTTGGAGTCCAGGGCCACACACCCCAGTCAGATTCGGGTGGCCGAGAGGTGTGCCAGAGGGGCAGCCAGGAAGCAGGGTGGGAATGGAGAACCAGCAGCCTAGTTCCTAGGCAGATACATTGGGGGCAGCGGTGGAAGTTGAAGCTCTGGAAATGGACTGCCGCTGAACTATCCAAGTGTTCACACCCTGGGAAAGTGTGCCCTGGGGCGTGTGTCAGACCATTGAAGATGGCTAAACCTCAAGACATCAAAAAGCCAGGAAAATGCCTAGAATGCCTCTAGAGGGCAATACTGTTCCCCTGGAAAATCACCCCCTGAACTCCTGTGTGGCTGCTCTCACTCTCCCATATCCTCCAACCCATTTTTACATCATAAACAGATTCTTGGTGTTTTCCCAAAGTCCGAGCCTGCTCCTCCCTCTGCCCAGAGATGCGTCTCCCGAATATGGACAAGACCCCGGCCCTCACTTAGTTCAGTCCTTGCTCAAATATCCTCATACCTGCCCTTGATCCATCTTATATAGAACAGCATCCCCCAACCACCTCATTCATTCATTTAGAAAATACTTACCGAGCTTCTGCTAGGTGCCAGGCACTTTTTTAGGCACTGGAAATACATCAGTGAACAAAACAAATTTTTCTTTCCTCATATTGCTTAAAGTCTAATATCATGAAAATAAAAACATGAAATATAAAACAGAAAATTATATAGTCTGTTAGAAAGTGATATGTGGCATTGGAAAAAGCTCAAGCTAAGGGGAACTGAGGTTGCCAGAAGTCGTGTGTGTGTTGAGTGGGCTGGGGGGGTGGGGGCGGGGGGGAGGGTTCGATTTAAATGAGATGGTCAGAGCAGGCCTCATTGGAAAAATGACTGTCTTAGTCAGCTCTGGCTACCATAACAATATACCATACACTGGATGGCTCAAACAACAGACATTTTCTCGCAGTGCTAGAGGTGGGAAGTCCAGGATTAGGGGGCCAGTGTGGTCGGACACTGGTGAGAGCTCTCTTTCCTCCTTACACGTGGCAGTCTTCTTGCTGTGCCTTCATGAGACAGAAGACTAAGTTGTGTGTTGTCTCTCATAAGAGCATTAATCCCGTTTTGAAGACCCCATAAAGACCACATCAAGCCTAATTACCTCCGAAAGGCCCACCTCCAAAGACAATGACATTGGGGGTTAGGACTTTCTTTCTTTTTCTTTTCTTTTCTTTTTTTTTTTTTTTAAGATTTTATTTATTTGAAAGACAGAGATCACAAGTAGGCAGAGAGGCAGGCAGAGAGTGAGGAAGGGAAGCAGGCTCTCGGCTGAGCAGAGAGCCCGATGTGGGGCTTGATCCCAGGACCCTGGGTTTAACCCCCTGAGCCACCCAGGCACCCCACGGCGGGGGTTAGGACTTTCAATATGAGCTGCGGATGGAAAGAGACAGTTCAGTCCACAGCCATGATGACAATTGAGGAAATACTTGGAGAACTGGAGATTAAGCCATCTGAGTATTGGAAAGAGCTTTCCAGGCAGAAGCAGCAGCAAAAGCAAGAGCTGGGGGGTGGGGTTGTGTGGGGTGTGGCTGACTGTGAGCTAGCCTGCCAGCTGAGCGAGCAAGGGGAAGGAGAGAGAGAGGTCCTTTCAGTTAAGAGGAAGGGATCAGATCTGAGTGGCCCTTGTAAGCCCGTTGTAAGGACTTGAGCTTTTATCCTGGGAGAAGTGGGGAGGCCCGGGGAGGTTCAGAGCCTACCGAGGGGAGAGATGTTTCTGAGTAGGTGGGAGGGCACAGGACCTTGGAAGGAATGGGTGCCGGCTGTAGGCAGGAGCCCGGCAGTCCAGTGAGGAGAGGGAGGGCGGGCGCAGGCACTCCCGACTCCCCATACTGTGCACTGTTGTCTCTCTGGCGCCTACCGGCATCTACGAAATCATACCTTCCTGGTTTATTGTCTCTTCTCGCTGCAAGGTGAGGTCGGGGACATTGGCATTTAACTGCTGTTCCCTGAAGGTCTACAGCAGTGCCTGGGGCATAAAAGCACTGATTTGTTGTTGTTTTTACGTTTGCCGGAATGGCCACTTGAAAGAGAAAATAAGGTGTGGCGTTCTGATGACATTCCATTCTTCACATCTTTAAAACTACATACCGGAATGAAGAGATAACCGTCCCCGGTCTTGAGTGATACCAGCTGATGCTTTCTGGGTTGATCTTGTTTTCAGATTCAGGCATGGTGGCGTGGCATTATGGTCCGGAAAGGATTGGGGAGGTTTGAAGAACTGCAAAAAGTGCTGAAGAAAGGAAAGAATTCTCCAAAAGATAAGAAAGGAAAAAAGGATGTAAAAGGAAAAACTGCAAAGAAAAACAGGAAATAATTCTATAACGAACTGAGGTAATGAACTCTGTTGGATTAAGAAAGCAACATGTGTAGGAATTAGATGGCCTACCACACTAAAATTATTCATAGCAACATGACTATGTGCAAAAATAAAGGTTCTCACTTTGTTGAAATATTTATGGATGAAATGATATGGTGCCTGGGAACTGCCCCAGAATAATACCTGGGAGAGGTC
Source organism: Mustela nivalis (assembly GCF_964662115.1). NCBI lineage: Eukaryota > Metazoa > Chordata > Mammalia > Carnivora > Mustelidae > Mustela > Mustela nivalis. Next base: position 91,866,130 of record NC_139020.1, read on the forward strand.
AGTGTGGGGGATCCCAATGAAACAGGATTGGCATTAAGTTGTTAATTGTAGATGCATGTGATAGGTAAATGGAGGTTCATTGTACCATCCTGTCTACTTTTAAAAAAAACTTTTTAAGTTTATTTATTTAAGTAATCTTCACCTCCAACATGGGGCTCAAACTCATGACCCCGAGATCAAGAGCCGGATATGCTTTGGACTGAGCCAGCCAGGCAGCCCTAAAACTTTTAATTTTGAAATAGAGACTTACAGGAAGTTCCAAAGAAATAGGCAGGGAGGTCCATGCACGCTTCACCCTCCCTCAGTGTTGACATCTTGCATAACTCTAATAGGATACCAAAACCAGAAAACTGATATTGGTGCCATAAACTGAGCTTATTCAGATTCTATGGGTTGTAGGTAAACTTGTGTGTGTGCATGTGTATGTGTGTGTAGTTCAGTATTGTTAATGTCACATGTAAGCTTTACATAGTCATCACCACAAATCTCCAGGTGTTACTCCTTTTGATGAAGTCCAGAACCTAAGTCAGGTTCGGTGGGGTGAGGTTCGGAGCTGACGACTTTGAATTCTTAAGACATCTTTGGTGCAAAATGGTGGTTTATTAAAGCACGGGGACAGGACCCGTGGGCAGGAAGAGCTGCTGCCCCCGGTTGTGAGGAGTGGCTGGTTATATACACAGGAGTTGGGTAGGTGAGGACAAAGGGGTATCCAGAAGGGCTATTGGGGCAAAGAATACTATCAGGATATTGAAGGCTTAGTTGCTATCAAGTATAGACAATTGGAAGTCTGGTGGAATGTTACATTCCTGCTATCAAGCATCCTTGTTAATGAGATTTAGGTTTAGAAGAAATTTAATTTTATTTACTTTTCCTTCCACCTCCGCCTCCTTCGGTTTTTTATGGAGGGGAGGGTGACATTAGGGCTTGAGGAACTGAGTTCTGTGTCTTTGGAAATTGGGCTATTGATAAGGTAACTTATTTGTTGTAATCTCAAGGACATTTGCAAACCAAGGGAGACTCCTGTCTTGCAGGATTGTGATCTCAGCAAGTTAACTATTTATCATTTTATGGCAGTCAGGGGTGCCTGAGGAATGCTACACATATGGAGGGGAGCGGATGAGGGGGGCGGTGCAAAGCGCCAGCTTTTGCTTTGTCCTCAGCCAGCCTCCTGCTCCCTCATCACTTTGAGTCACACTTACTGTCTACCCCATCTCTGGATCCCACACCCTGTCTTCAGCTGTACAGTTTTATTTCAAGGATGTCATGTAAATGGAATCACATAGTATATAACACTTTTTTACTTTTACTTTTACTTTTACTGGCTTTTTTACTCTGCGTAAGTCAAAGTCCATCCACATTGTTGCATGAATCAATTTACTGCTGAGTGGTATCGCCTACTATCATAGTTTGTCTAACTATTCACCCTTTGAAGGATATTGGTCTGTTTCCGGTTTTGGGCTAGTTGTACATAGGTTTTGCATATGTTCATGAAAATACATGAGCACAGGTGCTCATGGAATTCATGGAAATGCCCAGAAAATGAAGAATACCATGATTGCCTAAAACATCCCCATCTATACCACCCAAAGTCTCCTCGTTCCTGATGACTTCCTTGACTGATTTCAAATTCTACATATCGGGGGCGCCTGCGTGGCTCAGTGTGTTAAGCCTCTGTCTTCGACTCAGGCCATGATCTCAAGGTCCTGGGATCGAGCCCCGCATTGGGCTCTCTGCTCAGTGGGGAGCCTGCTTCCTCCTCTTTCTCTGCCTGCCTCTCTGCCTACTTGTGATCTCTCTCCATCAAATAAATAAATAAAATCTCAAAAAAAGAAAGTCTACATGTCCTTCAAGCAATAATTGCAATATAAGTTACTAGTGTAGCAACAAGAAACCAAGCATAATTTGCTTAGAGTGATTCAGAATAGAAGTGTGTAAGCAGACAAACACTTCTGCTGTGAATGGGTTTCATACTCCTGCAAAAAAATAACCAAAAATTTCAAAAATCATTTAGAGCAAGACAAAAACTTTATTTAACAAATTAAATAGATTTTACATAGAATAGTCCTTATCAAAAAGTACCCAGAGCTAATGTTATTTTATTTTAGCAATAAAAGATTTTACTTTATTTTATTAAGATGTGTTTTTGATACTGGGTTTCAAAGTCTTGACCACTTTTTACTAAGATTTATGAGTCTGTGACCATTATTAGTGTTCATGGTTTATATCTGAGATAAAAAGCACCAGAACATAAAATAATAAACCAGGGAAGAGTATACTTTCTGACAAAAATGCAAATAGATTACATTAAGACACATATAATAGTAAAGATAGCATGAAACTATCATAGCCAGTGCCTTTCACATTAGAATTTCACGCACACACTTACACATACACACACTCACACGCACTTGTATTTAGAATATTTATCACATGGGAAAAGAAGACAGAGAAAATTCTAGGTCAAGAAAAAAGGTATTACCAGAATCTAAACATTTTTGGCAGGACTTCTAAACTATGAACTATATATCCAGAATAAATGAAACTCCATGGAAACACATAATCTTTGCCATTGGAATGTAAAGTTGTACTTACCTCAGATTACCATATACATATTTACAAAACCTTCATTAACATCAATCCCATTAAACAGCCCAGAAGCTGATATTCCTTTAATTACACTAAGATTCATTCTTGCTCTTTTCCTCCTCCAGATAATGGTTTATAGCTTAGTTAAGCCTTGGGAAATCAGCTTCCTGAAACTCACCGAGGTCAAAGTGAATGTTGTGTCTGTGATCTTGGTAAAAATGTTCTAGTTCTTCCTTCTGTGAAGGGAGGAGGATCCATCTTCTCATTCCTATCTCCGTGATCTCGGAAAGTTTGGTGATAGCATTTAACAAGTGTCCAAACCATTGTCCACAATCTTGAGAAATTGACGGCCGAAGGCTAATATCCAACTCGGTCAGCTCTTTGAGGAACCACACGTTTTGGCAGAAGATGGCCCATCCTGCATCACAGATGCCATCATTATAGCTCAGGTCGAGCTCCTGTAACTTGGCCAGGTGACCTGTATGTATTACCGATGCTGAAAAATAAAGTCACAGTAAATGCTAAAATACAAGAAAACTGTCTCCCGTGGCTGTTTGCCAGTTCCAAGATCAGTAATGATTGGTGATTAGAAATGATTTGTTATTAGCTAGCAGCTTTATTCGGGGCATCTGAAATCAGGTTAATACCAAATCTGTTCTCTGTGCATCCCAAGTACAGCTTGAAGGTTTTTTTTTTCCTCTCTCTTTCCAAATCCCAACCCAAAGAATATCTTTTGTGTCAAGTTCCTGCTCTTGGCTCCACTAAAGTCCCAGCTCTTCTACAGACTCTAATTAAATGTGAGGAGTGATGGCTCTCACTTAACTGAGGACCATTTATAAATTGTCATCTTGCTATTTAATACCGTTTAGTTGGTCACTGCTCATTCAGTCATTCTTCGTTCAGCAAATATTTAACTGAGCACTTTTCATGGCCAAATACACATGGGTGATTTCTAAGTCGCCTAGGGACCTCCAATTCATAGAATAGTTTTCCCTTTGAAGAGCACATATCACAGTACGACCTAAAATGGCACTTGATAATAGTTTGTGATGAAGCTAAGAAAAGATAGTAACACTAGATAGTAACTAGCTTAGTTAACAAGAGTGTAACACTTGAGTAACACTCAAGATAGTAACTTGAGATAGGAGAGCTTCCCAGAGCAGCCAGCATGTGCTTCCCCTTGCCAGCCAAATGCAGTGATGGACCACAGAGGTCCCATGAGTAGCATGGGATCTCAGAGTTGGCAGGGACCCACCCTGGAGGCATCCTTATTCAGCCTCTGGATCAATGATCAGAGATGACTCTCCCTCCGGCTTCTCTACTGGTCACCAGCCAGCTCCTGCCTGAGGCACCCTTGCCGGTTGCCCCCGCGGAGTGGGGTGGCTCTCAGCAGGAGGAAGCCCCCCGTCCTTCAGGTCCCTTTCTGCGTTCCGGTGATGTTCACTGATGGCTCCGCAGCCAGCCAGACGCTTTGGCTCCTTCCTCACACCAGCCTTGCGGTGTTGGACAACAGTCTGTTCCCCTCGTATTCTCTCCCTTTAGGAGTAAGTGTGTCCCGGTCTTTCAGTAGTTCTTCATGTGTCCTGGCTCCCAGAGCAAGCAGGTTGCTCCATCCCCATTGTTTTCACTTGCCCAAGGTCTGGGTCCACTGTGCATTCGAAAGCTTAGCATTCCATACACTCGAGAGCCGCACTCTGTTCGTGGGTGTCCGTATTAATGTGGGTCTCTTCCTCTTTCTGCAACATTACTCACCATATTCTCAAGACCTAATTGTTAGAGACAATGTGCATGCTTTTCTGTTTTATAATTTTTTTTATTATGTAATTGTGGCAATTTTAAAAGGTATAAAAAAACAGACTGAATAAACTCCCATGTCCCTGTCATTCAGATTCAACACTTACCTTCATTACAACGATCTTGTTTCACCTAATCCTTCCCTTCTGTTTACCTATTTATTTTTTTTTTTTAGTACAGACATTCCTCCTTTTACCGTACTTCACTTTACTGTGCTTCACAGATAGTGCTTTTATTAAATTAACAAATTGAAAGTTTGGGTCAACTCTGCATCAAGCACCATTTTTCCAACAGCATTTGCTCACTCTGTGTCTTTATGTCACATTTTGTAATTCTCACAATATTTGAATTTTTTGCCTAATTTGTTACGGTGATCTGTGGTAGGATTTGCTGAAAGCTCAGATGATGGTTAGCTCTTTTAAGCAAACAAGTATTTTTTTAGGGGCAGTAGGGTCAGAGGGAAAGGTGGGGAGACGATCGTAGGCAGGCTCCTTGCCCGGTGGGGCTCGATCTCACAACCCTGACATCGTCACCTGAGCCGAAGTCACGAGCCAGATACTGAACAGACCGAGCCACCCGGGTACCCCACAATAAAGTATTTTTTAACTAAGGTACATTCTTTTTTTAGACATAATGTATGGCATGCTTAATAAACCACAGTACAGTGTACACATAACTTTGTATGTATTGGGAAACCGGAAAATGTACTCGACTTGACTTTTTGCATTATTTGCTCTATTGTGGTAGTGTTGAACCAAAACCACAATATCTCTAAGATATAACTGTATTTTATTTTTCTTATTTATCCTGTAGTATTGTTGACTGCATTCCCTATGCTATACTTCTCATCTGCATGACTTATTAAGTTTTTATACCATTTGGTTCTCTTGATCTATTTCACCCATTTTCCACCTCCTCTGGTAACTAATGATAAGTTTGTTCTCTGCATTTAAGAGTCTGCTTTTTGTCATTTGTTTTGCATTCGAGATTCTGCACATAAAGGAAACCATATAGTATTTGTCTTTCTCTGACTTATTTCACTTAGGATTATACCCTCTAGGTCCAACATGTTCTTGCAAATGGAGGATCTCATACTTGGGGCATCTGGATGGCTCAGTCTGTAGAACACAAGACTCTGCAGAAGTTCAAGATTGTTGAGCCATTGATCCCATTGTTGGGTCATGAGTTCAAGCCCCATGTTGGGCATAAAACTTACTTTAAAAATAAATAAATAAAATGTATGTATCTTAAAAAACAGATCTCATTCTTTTTTATGGTTGAGTAATATTCATGTGTGTGTGTGTGTGTACCACTCTTTTCTACCCATTTATCCATCTGCGGACACTTGGGTTGCTTCCATATCTTAGATATTATAATTAATGCTGGTATAAACATAGGGGGTGTATATCTTTTCAAATTAGTGTTTTTGTTTTCTTTGGGTAAGAACCCAATGGTAGGATTACTGGATCGTGTGCTATTTCTATTTTTAATTTTTTGAGGAACCTCCATATGGTTTTCTAGGGTGGTTGCACCAACTTACATTTCCATCAACTATGCAGGAGGGTTCCTTTTCCTCCACATCCTCTCCAAGACTTTCTATTTCTTGTCTTTTTGATTTTAGCCATTCTGACAGGTGTAAGGTGATATTCATATTGTTGTGGTTTTTGAGATTTTATTTTTAAGTATTCTCTATGCGCAATGTGGTGCTCAAACATACAACCCTAAGATCGAGAGTCCCTCTACTTACTGAGCCAGCCAGGCCCTCCCTCATTGTGGTTTGATTTGCATTCCCCTGATGATTAGTGATGCTGAGCATCTTTTCCTGTGGCTGGTTGACCATCTGCATGTCGTCTTCAGAAAAATGTCTCTCTGGTTCCTCTGTGCATCTTTAAATTGGATTTTTTGGTTTTGGAATTGTTTGAATTCTTTAAATATTTTGGACATTAATGCCTTACTGAATCTATCACTTGCAAATATTTTCTCCCATTCAGTAAGTTGCCTTTTCATGTTTTTTGGTGTTTTCCTTCATTGTGCAAAAGTTTTTCATTTTGTGTAGTCCCAAGAGTTTAGTTTTGCTTTGGTTTTCCTTGTCTGAGGAGACATATCTAGAAGAATGTTGTTAAGGTCAGTGTCAAAAAGATCACTTCCTATGTTTTCTTCCATGAGTTTTATGGTTCCTGGTCTCACATTTAGGTCTCTAATCCATTCTGAGCTTTCGTGTGTGGTGTTAGAGAGTGGTCTAGTTTCATTTTTCTGCATGTAGTTGTTCAGCTTTCCCAGAACCAGTTATTGAGAGACTGCCTTTTCCCCATTGTATATTCTTATTTCCTTTGTTGTAGATTACTTGACCACATAAGCAAAGATTTTTTTTTTCCTGCCCTGGGTCTTTGCTCTGTTCCATTGATCTATATGTCTGTCTGTATCTGTGCCAGGGCCATACTGTTTAGATTACTACAACTCTGTAGTGTATCTTAAAATCTGGGATTATGATATCTCCAGTTGTGTTCTTCTTCATGACTGTTTTGGCTACTTGGGATCTTCTGTAATTCTATACACATTTTAGGATTATTCTAGTTCTGTGAAAAATGCTGTTGATATTTTGATAGGGGTTACATTAAATCTGTAGATTGCTTTGGATAGTATGGACATTTAACAATATTTGTTCTCCCAGTCCATGAGCATGGAGTATCTTTTCATTTGTTTATGTCATCTTCAATTTCTTTGATCAGTCTCCTATAGTTTTCAGAGTACGGGTCTTTCTCCTCCTTGGTTAAGTTACTCCTTGGTATTTTATTATTTTGGGTACAATTGGAAATTGTTTTCTCAAATTTCTCTTTCTGCTGCTTTATTATTAGATATAGAAATGCAACAGAATTCTGCAAATTGACTTTGTATCTTGTAGCTTTACTGAGTTCATTTAGCAGTTCTAATAGTTTGTGGTGGAGCCTTTAGGGTTTTCTAGACATAGTTTTATGTCATCATGCATCATAGAGAAAGCTTTACTTCTCCTTACCAATTTGGATGACTTTTATTTCCTGACTGTTGTGGCTGGGACTCCAGTACCATGTTGAATAAAAGTGGCGAGAGTGAACATCCTTCTCTTGTTCCTGACTTCAGAGAAAAACTCTCCATTTATCACCATTGAGTATGACGTTAGCCGTAGGATTGACATAGATGACATTTATCATGTTGAGGTATATTCCCTCCAATCCCACTTTTCTTGGAGTTTTTATCACATGTGGATATTGACTCTTGTCAGATGCTTTTCTTTGCATGTCTGAGATAATTATATGATTTTTGAGATGATCATATTACTGTATTTTAAACCAAATCGCATGCATCATTTTAACTTACTTGTATTGTTTGAATTTTCCAATCATGCAAGTATCCTAATTATTATATTTCACTATTTTATACTTATTAGATATTTTTAAAATCTGGGTAATAGGATCATAAGTTATGGAAATATTTTTGTAGTTTTCTCTGAGAAACTGTTATTATTTATAAAAGAAAAAAGCTATAAGTGATTAAGTATTTCTTAAAGAACATTTGTTAAAGTAATCCAAGTAATCCATTTGTTAAAGTAATCCAATATAAAAGTGGCAATAGCTAACCAGATAGAGTAAAACTTGTTATTCACAAAAAAAAATTTTGGAGGGGTGCTCATCACTTAAGAGATCTGGGGACGGATGGCTGCTTGGTCCTGGGGATGTGGGCACAAGGGTAGAGGAGAGACACAGATGTACTCTCCAATTCATTATTTCCCAGTGGGAAGTGGACATAACAGAGGCGATTTTAGGGGAGATTTGGGAAAGGTATTATATTATATACCCTGGAATCCTGCAGTGCAAAACTTATTCCTTATTCAACTCTCTTTCCATCTTTCTAAATTGACATGGAGAAAGCATCAGATTGATGTTCTTAAAGACCTCTCTTCCCCTTTTTCTAACAGAGAGAGGATGAACCTCTATTGAAAGCCTTCAGCTGGCAACAGTGTACTAATGTCTATGAGAGGTGATTCCTGTATTTCAGTTACGGTGATGATGAGTTTCCTGTTTAAATGAAAGCATTTAGGTTAAAGACTCAGTATAAAGGAAAAATTAAGTAACAGTGCAGGTACCACGTGGACAGGGAAAACTTTGTGAAGGCAGACTGGAGGGAACTGAAGTTTGAGTAAGAGACCAGGACAGTCCTTCCCCTCCCTGTGCGGGGAAGACAGGGAGCAGAAGCTGGAACGCCCCACCGCCACGTCTATGCCCATCTGTCCCTTTGTGAAACGCCCTCCTCTGTCTTCCTGGCTTGGGAATGGCCCTTGTTGGTTTCCACCAGCTCTCTCCTAAGCAGATATCCAAGAGAAAGAAGGGAAGAGGCAAAGAGGGTCCACCACAGGCCTGGCCCGGCTCCCTGCCACCCTTCCCCTGCAGCAGGCGCCCTGGGCTCCCAGGGCTGAGACTGCCGTGGGACCAGTGGATACCAACCCAGGAGTGCCACGTCCTCTGTCACCAAGCCACAGCTGCTCAGTCTCAGCACGCGAAGGGACGCTAAGAACTTCAGTGTTTCCAGAAGCAGCTTCAGGTTGCCACCAATACATTTATTCCAAGAGAGGTCGAATATTTCCAGAGCAGGGAGGTAAGCGGAGGCTTCAGCTAAAATTGATAACAGAACAGCAATCCTTTAGGCTTCCCTCTCTGCAACTGAGGAACCTGGGGCAGCATAGTAACGTAACTGGGATAAGAAAGTTACAGGAACTGTTGTCTTCTGCCCGCAATTCATGACCACAACTTATGCTGTCTATTTTTATTTGGGAGAAATGTTGGAAATTTAGAAAAGTAAGACTTGATTAAGTGAAATTCACTATCAACTGGGATTTTTCTCCTTTAGTTCCCATCTAGGAAGGAGAAAGCAGCAGAGGATTTGGACAGCTAGTTGAGATTTCCAGAGCATATCCTCATTTTACATATTCTTGTGTTTAGTCACAGCAGAAGCTCAGAAATGGCGCCAAGCCTCCTCCAGACTCTGAAGCACCCAAATGTGTTTGTGTCGACCTTCCTGCAGTTTCAGAGACGAGGAAGAGCACTAGTGGATTTGGGAGAGATTTTAAAATGAGGTTGAAAAGGTTCTGCTTAATTCTCAGCTGCCCCTAATATTGAAATTAACCCAAACGATTCCTAAGATATAGTTAATTACACTTTAATTCCACTCTTCTTTCTAAAGAATAACAGGCATCCAAGGAGCAAGTCTATGTCCTTTTATGATATCTAATAAGAAAATCCCTCCCACCTGCATGGTACAGAGACCTATCAATAAGAAATGGAACTTTTTCTTCTAATAAAAGTGTTGTGGAGAATTATATGTTTACTTGACTTCTTTTTTTGGGAAGCCAGGGGGAGAAAACATGAGAATGTAAGGAGGGGAGGGGCAGAGAGCAAGGGAGAGAGAGAATCTTAAGCAGGCTCCCGCCGGCATGGAGCCTGACACAGGGCTTAATCTCATGACCCTGAGATCATGACCTAAGCCAAAAAGATACAGAGGTTCCTCATTTAGGTAAGAGATGGTATCTTAACAGGGAACCTTTATGCTGAAATCTGAAGTCAGAGCTCCCCAGGAAAGAGAAGGAGGCTGGTGGGGGTGGGGGGCATTCCATCCAGAGAACAGGAAGGCCTGGAGACAAGGGAGAGCTCAGTGACAGGAAGGAACTGAAAGAAACCAGCTGAAATTGGTTCCGGGAGCAAGGGGGAGACGGGCCAGTGGCCCGAGGTACTAGGGCCGGATCACCTGGGTCTCTTAGACACCGTGAAGGATGTGGATTTTAACTGAGGTGCTGTGGGCTGCCATTGTGTCTTTTTAAATTGGGTAGTGGTAAGATCTAATTTACTTTGTAAATGAAATTTATAGTTTCTCTCCCCACAATAATATTAACAACTAACATTCACTGGGCATTTACAATATGCCAGGCACCTTTCCAAGGACTTTACATGTATCAACATATTTAATTTTTTTAAAAAGATTTTTATTTATTTATTTAACAGAGTGAGAGAGAGAGAGAGAGAGAGAGAGCACAAGCAGGGGGAACAGCAGGCAGAGCAGGCAGAGGGAGAAGCAGGTTCCCTGCTGGGTTAGGGGCCCAATGCGGGACTCGATCCTAGGACCCTAGGATCATGACCTGAGCCAAAGGCAGCCACTTAACTGACGGAGCCATCCAGGTGTCCCAACACATTTAATTCTTACAACCCGATGAAGTATGTACTATTATTCCACTTTACATTTTACAGACAAGGAGACTGAAACACAGAGATGTTAAATATCTCAGGTCACAAGAGCTAGAGCCAGAATTTGATTTTAGGCAGCCTAATCCTAGGTGCTTTGAAGCCAGAAAATGTACCACATATTTCCCCACAAAATAATTGCAATCAGTTTTCAGGAGTTCACAGCCCCCTCCCCCAGGCACAACTCTAGACTGACTTGCTGACCCAGGTTAAGAACACCAGATCTGCTATTTTGCCCATCCAGACATGGGGACAAGGAGATGAGCGATGCTGGGAGGGGTGGGCACAGTTCACAGCAAGAACCAAATCTATGTGGGCCGAACAAAGTACTGGGCTGAAAGGCCGCAAGTGTGCCCTAAACGTAGAGGTCTTAGAATTTGGGGTGGATTACATGCATTCATTTCTGTTAACAGACATTAATAAATAGCTTATTTTCTTACTGGAATATGTTTATTTCATTACTTGTAACTCCTGTCTAGTCCATGGTACAATTCATTTTCCTAGAAATGTCAACGGACATAGAACCCTTGGGGGCCAGAGAGAAGGACTCTGTTTTCCTCCTTGTCCAGGAAGCACCGCAGTGTAAGCTCTCTAGTCCGTGCGTGTGTGCAGAGCAAGAGTTAACCTGCCAGGCCTGAGGCTGCCACCCACTAAAGACTTCCTGGCAAGGCTGGCCGGCGTGTGGGCACTTGTAGTTGGATGTGTTCCACCCCTTCCTCACCTAATAAGAGTGGCTCGCTGCGCCTCCCCTGTATGTCTGCAAATTCTATGACTTACGCTGAACACCAGCTTTCCTTCTGTGCTCTGGAATTCCTAGATGTGCCAGTAGAGGGTGCCTGTGTGGCCAACCCCCAATAAAAGCCCCAGATGGAAGGTTCAGGTGAGCTTCCCTGGAAGGCATCACTTCACATGTGTTGTCAGAAGCCAGTGGGCGAAGGAAGCGTGTCCTGTGTGACTCCACAGATGGAGGGCTCTTGGAAGCTTGTACTTGGTTTCCTCTTTGTGCCACATGCCTCTCCCTTTGCCAATTTTGACTTGTATCCTGTTGTAATAAATCCCAACAGTGAATCCAACTCTAGGCTGAAACCTATGAGTCCTCCTAGTGAATCACTGAACCTAAAGGTGGCGTTGGGGACCCCCATCCAGCAATGTATGCCCAAAGTGCTCTGCCTGGGTGGCGGATTCTGCAGAATGATGCCATGTCACTTTGCCTCAAAGTATTTACCTCTAGGGGCGCCTGGGTGGCCCAGTCGTTAAGCATCTGCCTTCAGTTTGGGTCATGATCCCAGGGTCCTGGGATCGGGTCTCACATCAGGATCCCTGCTCTGTGGGAAGCCTGCTTCTCCCTCTCCCACTCCCCCTGTCTATGTTCCCTCTTTCTCACTGTCTCTCTCTGTGTCATATAAATAAATAAAATCTTAAAAAAGTATCTCCCTCTATCTTGTAGACAATATTCTTGCCCCCGAAGAGGCAGACATTCCAGATTCTGTAGACCCTTGATCTAGGCTGGACAGTATTTATGACCTTTAAGCAGGCCCAGATTCCTAGAGAGGCAATGAATTCTGTTGGAAAGTGGGTGCTGGCCATCAATTACTCAGACACCAGGAATTACCCCACTTTCCCCATCAGACTCCCAGCAATCCAGTTTATATTGGCACCTTGGTGAAATCCCAAGTTACCACGGATATGGACCTCCAGAGTTGGCTACGTACACTTTAGCTTTTAAAAATGTTAAATTTGCGAATCAGCCAGAATCATTCATCTGGCCTTCAGAAAGATACTTTTAAGAGAACACATTTCCTGAAAAGAAGACAAATTATTAATTCACAGCCTTGCCTCTGGCAAAGGCTTGCCGTGAGAGTTCCATGTAGGGAGTATGTGTTCTCATGTGTTACTGCACATGCTTGCAGGGATCTGGGGAATTCTCTTACCCAGGGCGGTAAACGTCTCACTCTCCAGAGCACAGCTGTTGATGAGTAAGGACTTCAGTGCTGGTAAAAATCGGAGCCGGCTGAGGAGGTTTTCGGAAGAGCTGCCCATCTTCTTGTTGGCAGATAAATCCAACTCTTGAAGACTGGAGAGTAAAGGGATTACCTGGGCTGTGGAAATGTCAGCAGTGACATTGTTTTAGGCACCATCTCATGAAGAGTCTGCTGGATATTTGGGTCCCACAGTCCCACAGTCTCCCTCCCTTACGCACACGCACACCAGCCACGCTCCCCAGTGTGCAGGGCTCTCGCCAGGCTAGACATTAGGAGCAAAGACCTTGGAGACAGAACTGGGTCCTAATTATGCCTCTGTGGCTAAAGAACTGTGTGATTTTAGGAAAGTTACTTAACTTCTCTGAACCTCAGTTACCACCATAGTAAGAACGACAACAGAACTTCACAGGGTCACTGGGAAGATGAGATGACTCGGTATATGTCAGTATGGTGGGATCTCTGTGGGGCTGCCTCACCTCCGCAGAGCCTTCCAGGGCCCCCTAAGCTACAGAAGCCCTTGGTCACTATTATGTCACCCTATTCATTTTTGCTTATGTGTTTTTCTGTCCCCCCTCAGTGAAGATGAGCTTGTCTGTAGCCCTGCTTCCTCCCCAGAGTATGCGGAAGAATCTAGAACACTGGAGGCACAGACGTTGGTGAAAGGAGGGAAAGAGGATAGGAAGGAAAGGCAGGCAGGCAGGTGGGGTCCCAACAGATGTCACAGTGTCTTCCTCTTCACTGTGTGGGTGGTTGATTCCTGTCCCTACCGGATGGAGGCTCCTGGACTATGAATTTCCCTTAGCCCATGGCACAGTGCCTCGTACAACTAGATGATTTGAATCAAAATTTGTTGGCTAAACGACCTGTAATTCTATTCCTTTGGAGTATCTAGAATGATCAGATAAAAGCATGGTGAGCTATTTAACCTCCTAAGATATAAACGGAATGTATTTTCATTTCCATCTCTTTCAAATTAGACAGTAGGAGAACGATGCACTTTGTTACAGTTCTTCTATAATCATTAGCTTTCCAGGGCCGTTCACCTGTGCTGGTGGCGGCACATTTGGTAACGGAAGCGGAACCCCTGTTAGGCTTGCGGTAACAACTGAGGTCCCTCTAGCCCTGGAACCTTCTTCTGAGTAAGAAGACCTGAGGTGATATTCATTTCTTTTGGCTGTAACAAGGAAAATTCATTCTTTGGAATCTGGCTGTTGATAATTCAGGGGTATCTCCTCCAGGTATGAGGCTCAGAAGGAAAGGGGATGGTGATACCCCATTCGCCCCACCTGGAGCTCAGAAACAGATTTGTTTTGTTTCTTTAAAATCTTTATGAAAGGGGCACCTGGGTGGCTCAGTGGGTTAAAGCCTCTGCCTACGCCTCAGGTCATGATCTCAGGGTCATGGGATTGAGCCCCACATTGGGCTCCCTGCTCAGTGGGGAGCTGCTTCGCTTCCTCTCGCTCTGCCTGCCTTTCTGCCTACTTGTGATCGCTGTCTGTCAAATAAATAAAATAAAACCTTTTTTTTTTAATTTTTAAATTTTTAAAAAGATTTTATTTAATTATTTGACAGAGAAAGATCACAAGTAGGCAGAGAGGCAGGCAGAGAGAGAGGAGGAAGCAGGCTCCCTGCTGAGCAGAGAGCCTGATGCGGGACTCAATCCCAGGATCCTGAGATCATGACCTGAGCCGAAGGCAGAGGCTCTAACCCACTGAGCCACCCAGGCACCCCCTAAATAAATAAAATCTTAAAAAAAAAAATCTTTATGAAAGCCTTGAACTTTTCTCTGTTTTCCAAATTGAGGCATGAGACCCAAATGTAATTTAGCAGGTCTAAAATATAGATGTTAGACCTAAGAACCTGTTTTAGTCTTTTCCTTCCCAAATTGTACTAAAGAAAGCTAAAAAATTCTTTTTATTCTTGTTTTCTTTTTTTAAATGCTGTTTTTAAAAGATTTAATTTATTTGTTTATTTGAGAGAGTGAGAGAGAATGAGAGCAAGTGAACATGAGAGGGGAAAGGTCAGGGGGAGAGGAGATGCAGAGCCCCCACTGAGCAGGGAGCCCAATGTGGGACTCGATCCCAGGACTCCAGGATTGTGACCTGAGCTGAAGGCAGACACTCAACCAACTGAGCCACACAGGTGCCCTTATTCTTGTTTTCAATCGATTCATTCATTCGATCATATTCAACAAGAATTTCCTGGTGCCAACTCTGTGCCAGACCTCTGTACCTAATGAAGGAGAGATGCAAAAGGGGCTCCCAACACAGGAGGGGCCATGATCTGGAGAAAGAGCAAGGACAAAGGCCCCAGGACAGGAGGTCAGCACAGAAAAGTGGCTGGGGTAGAATCGAGGAGAGGAAGGCTAGGCAACAAAGTCAGAATGACAGAGGAGGAAAAGGGAGACCACTTGGACTCGCAGTAGTCTGGGCACAAGATGACAGTGGCCTGAACCAGCCCGGTCCAGGTCTAGATGGTAGACCTTGGTGATGAGATCCTGGAGGTGTTTTGGAAGTTTACTGTGGTCACAGATGGAATAAACCCCTTAATGGCAAGGATGCGCTTGGCGCTGTTTGTTATGGGAAACTGCATTTATACATTACATGTTATAATTACAGGATTATGTCTACAGTGGAAAGAGTGTAGGCACCTAAAGTTATAATGTATACCCGTGATGCACCACACTAAATTATTGCGTAATTTTATTGTATCCACGGGGCTTAACTTCACTTGTTAGTCAGAAAGCTGCAGTCTCCTCTTTTGGGCCTTCTCTCTACATCCCTGTTCGAAACAAACTTTGTAACAGAGTCATTTCTAAACAGTAACACATATTCAAAATTTTCTCCACCAAGTGCCATATCCATCATTTACAAACGTGTATAGGAGGAATTTAGATTCACTCATATTTACTGAGCACATAATAAAATATTGGGGCATTCAAAGAACTTTTATGGTTTGGTGCTTTTGGTAAGTTTAAGGAGACACCTCAAATTTGCCAAGTTCCAAACATATACTGAGGTTCCAAAAGTCCTTCCTTGACTCTCTTGTTCACACTTACTCAGAGATGCCACGTCATTGGCCGTGAGAGAGCACTGGTGAAGATCCAAAACTTCTAGATGCTCCAGCGTGGCCAGCAGAGCTGATGAGTCTTCAAAACCTCCACCCAGATCCCTGTTGCAGGAAAGGTCTAATTTCTTCAGTCCACCCAAGTACCTAAAAGCAGCATCTAAAAGAGAAAATCAAAAGTCCCATTCTGACAGGCTAGAAGGTGGAAGGCAAGGGGGCAGGTGTGTAGAAGGGAGATGGTGAAAACACACCAGGTTGAGAAAAGACAAGATGAGGGAAGAACTTTAGACTTCCTACCATCTGGCCCTCTCTGGACTTGACAGTGGCTTCAAACACCCCCCCCCACCCTAACCAACACCCCGTGATCTGCGTTGACTGCCAATGGCTTCAGTGGAACCCTGCAATGGCTCATTCTCGTCCTCCTACACTGGCGCATTGGCATTTCACAGAATTTTAGACTTATTCAAACTGCCAGTGAAAAGGATATTATAGGCTCTGTAAGTCGAAGGGGAACACAAAATTTCATGTCATGTTCTCCCTACAGATGCCACTGAAGCTTTCTTTTTATCAGTACCAATTCCTTCCTACTACCGAGCATAAAATAATGTTGACATTTTCAAAAGTAAGAGAAAAATGGAGAACTTTTTTAGCACATAACTTTTCTTTTGCCCAGTGTCTCTCTCAAACCCGGAATATCCTGGCCTTTTCAGAGTCAGCCATCTTAAGAGGTTATCTTTAGACTCATGAAAGTATATGCTTATTGTAAAAGAGTTAGAAAAGAATAAAACAAAGAAGATTTAAATTACCTATAATCTCCTGCCCCAACATAACCGCTGTGTATATTTAGTTGAATTTCCTAACAACTTAAAAAAATTAAATATAAACTAAAATTACGTATGTACAGAAAAATCCCAGTCATTGCTAACTCACCCAGCAGTTTGACACCCTCTTGTGATAGCCCACATGAGTGCAACTTCAGTACTTTCAGATTTGAGGTACTTCGTAATCCCTGAGCAATACTGTTCAGACTGGCACCAATATTTCTGTTAAGGGAAAGGTCAAGGACTTCGAGATTTTGCATCATGGGTAGCAACTGACCTAGAGGGAAGTGAACCCAAATGAGAAGAGCAACTCAATAAAAATGCAGGGTGTAACTGTTGGGGCAGGAGGGGGAGGGCGGCCTCATGTGATCCCAGGGGTATAATGAGCCCTTCTTCCAATTCAGGGAGAGATAAAGCACAGCCAACTTTGACCCTTTGACCCTCAGACTGTCTGCTCATGGGCATCTTCACATTTGTTTTCTGGGAAGGACCCTTCCAAATTCCACTTACCCACAAATGCCCCATCTTCAGATGTGAGGTCACAATCCACAAGCTCAAGCGTTTGTATCTTGCTCCCTTCTTGGAAATTCTGGAGGGTCAGAGGCAAGTTCCCCCCCACTTCACTGTTCCAGGACAAGTTCAGCTCCTGCAGGTCAGTTATGCCCCCGAGTGCTTCTCCTGTTACAAAACAGCCCAAATATTGGGTCGATTGCTAATCTGAAAAGCAGGGAGTCTGCCTCAAAATCAGCACAAATGTTATTTATGGAATGATAATGGCTGAGCCAGGGACTGGTCAGGTGCCAAAGAACAGAGTAGACCCAGTTCTTGCCTGGTCCCAGCAGGCTGAGCCCCTGCATTTAGAGGCTCAGTGATTCTAGTCCCTCCAAGGTTCCGAAGCCAGACCTCTGTACAAAAATCATTGTCCAGAAAATCCCACCTGTCAGTAGGGTGGTTTCGCGGAGTTGGTTTTGTGGTAGTAAATACGTGTACTATTCCAACTGCTTTCTCTCATCCACCTTGTCTGGGGTCAGCATCACTGGGAAGCTGGACCAGAGGATGAGGAGAGGCCAAGCAGGGCACCTGCCACCGTGGGGGCAAAGCTCAATTAGACATCAAGAATATACAACTGAACCGAGCCCTAGAGAGAATCAGTAATTAAGCACAAGATGCTAGCAGCTCGTAATAGCCCTGGAGAGTGGAGGAGGGTGCAGTGAGAAAAGGGTGGAAAGCATCTAAGGGCTGGAATGGAGGCTGGAGGAGAGCAGGGAAGCGACCAGGGAAAGCAGCCTTAGGAATGACTTCTACTGTCCTGGGTAGAACAGGGCAGAGAGGCACACACATGGAAAATGCACTTCCTCGATGTGCGGAGTCAATCTCAACACTGAATGATTAAGAGTAATGGAAAGTCCCCTGTGTCTAGAAGCCTCTCCTCCACGGTCCACTACTGGCCTTGGACTTCTGCCACTGACCATTCTTTGTGTGGACAGAGGTTTTGGGAGTCCAGGAGCCTCATGTTAAAATGCATGTTCTCTCAGCCCAGGTGCCATTGTGTGTGCCATCGCCAGTCAGCTGGGGTGGCTTTCTATACCTGGAAGCCCTCCTCAGCATCAGGGACAGAGAGTGCAGGACTGATCAGCCATGTCTGCTGTGTACATGGTACGGGGGAGCCATCATCGATCATCCTACACTCAGCAATTGTAACAGGTATGATAACATTGGCGTGCCCCTTGATTTATGGTCTCTTTTCATTAAACCGTTTATTCTCCCTGTACCACATCTGCCCTCAATACTAAGGAAGGCCCCTTCTGATGGGAGAAGATGCAGAAGCCCTTCCAGAGAGGAGAAGGAGTCTGGGAGAGGGAGCAGGTTATAAAACATCACGGTAACAAGGATGTAGCTTCTCTCCTGAACCAGGTAAGTTTGGAATGAGTTCCAGGGCAGAAATTCCCATTTCCCCATTTCTTTTTTTTTTTTTTTTTAATTTTATTTATTTATTTATTTGACAGACAGATCACAAGTAGGCAGAGAGGCAGGCAGAAAGAGAGAGGAGAAAGCAGGCTCCCCACTGAGCAGAGAGCCCGATGTGGGGCTTGATCCCAGGACCCTGGGATCATGACCTGAGCCGAAGGCAGAGGCTTTAACCCACTGAGCCATCCAGGTGCCCCCCCCATTTCCCCATTTCTTAACATTGGAAGATCATGAACAAAATTTAGATAAATGACAGAAAATAGAGAAACTACATTTTCTTTTCACCCCTGAGTAGCAGTTAAATTTGCAGTCTGCTACATAATAATCAGCTGCTAACCAGTGGGGCTCAACTCACCACATCAAACCACTGAAAGTTAATTTCGAATGAGGGAGTACTGAAAGGAGGACCTCTCCATTACTGAGCATGTACTATGCGCCAGGCATGTAGTAAGTGCTTCATAGAAATTATTTAATCCTCACAATAGTTTTTTGAGGTAGATATCCAACCCATTTCAGAGAAAAGAAAGCTAGAAAGCTGAGGCTTAGGAAGTTTAAATAATTGTCCATGGTCACAAGACTAGTTAGATGGGGGGCTAGAATGTGAACTAACATGTGGCCACTTATTTGGTGTTTCTCAGCTAAAGGAAGGGTGGGCCAGGGGGCGTCAAATGACCCTGATTTCCTACAGAGGGATTAGAGAGAGGACATTTGACGTGAACTGTGTTGTTTTTACAGAGATTTTTGCAGAGATGTAAATGATCAAAATAGTCGCTGAAATAAGAAACTTCAGACCAAAAGAATACTTAAAAATCTGAATGGCATCTGAAACCAGCAAGGATCGTATAAAGAGTTGGGTTAATAGAGTGACAAATTTTATCCTACATTCTGTGTCCAGTATATAAATTAACTTAATTGAGGTCCTAGTTCTATTTAAACCATTGCTTTTAGTTTAAAAATCTTGTTTTGATCCATTTTTTTAAGATGGGAATGGAAAAATAGAAGAGATTATTTTGGGATCGGAAAATAATCATTATCTACTCCAACTCCTCAATTTTACAGACAATTAGCAGACAGAGAGTAAGCAAATTTGACAAACTATCTCCGTTGAGAGCAGATGTCTTTCTGGCCAGCCTTGTTCCCTACTCTGTCCTGGGGCTTACTACAGTGCTAGTAGGTACAGGCTGCAAGTGTACTGGAGTTTTGCAAGTGCTAGATCATCCAGGCGCTCTCATTCACAAGCACCTGGGGGGGGGGGTGACCCAGGGAGTTTGCCCTTGACACTTCAGAGCCGCTTCCAGTGAAACATTGACCATACCCAAGGCTTGCACATCATCCGTGGTAAGTCTGCAACTTCCCAGCCTCAGGATTTTTAACTTGCTGAGGAGATGCAGGTGCTGTGTAACTGAATGGAGGTTTCCGCCTACAGAATCATTCCAGGAAATATCCAGTTTTTCCAAGTCTGGGAGAAGAGGCAGCAAAGCAACTGGAAATGAACAAGAGGATATACAGGGTTGCATACGTAACTACACGAAGGAGCGGTGGCCATACTGGCCTTCAGCAAAGCAGGGGTCCCTCAGCCATGCAATTGGGAAGAATGACGTTTGTATTTCCTATTTCCTAGGATATCTCCTATTTCTGCCAAATAAATGCGCTCCAAAAATGTAGTGGTATCTTCATAAGATTTCATAGCATAGAAGCTCCTTTATTGTAGCAGAAATGGTAATTCTACTGTTAACTACCACTGCCACTGTGATATGCATACTAGTCCTTTATTTTGCAAAAATAATTCCTCACCCCTTCATCCTATTGGA
The DNA here is from genome assembly GCF_964662115.1 of Mustela nivalis. Classification (NCBI taxonomy): domain Eukaryota; kingdom Metazoa; phylum Chordata; class Mammalia; order Carnivora; family Mustelidae; genus Mustela; species Mustela nivalis. The sequence continues at coordinate 91,886,424 of NC_139020.1, forward strand.
TCCTTGGGCTGAAAGCTGGAGGACTGCTCCGTTGGCCAGGATTGCAGAGATTGGGGGTCCATGTTACCCCTTCTTTTAGATCATGATTTCCTGGGTGTCACCACCTTAGAAAGCTCCCATTATATTTAAATAGACCAATATGTGGAGGTTTAGACTGGCACAAAGCCTGACCAGAACCTTCTCTGAGTATCTGCCATTGCCCATTAACAGTGACGTTACTGTCTGTGATAAAGATTCGCTAAGGCTGTCTCTGTGTCCTGAAGCAACGATACTCAAGAGTAGAAATGCCAACCTGGAGCAGGCAAAGAATCTTTGAGTATTTGCTTTTAAATACCTATCTTGAAGGTTCAGGGCAGCAGTCAGAAGTAGCAAGCTGAGCTCTTACTGTTTAAGGCACAGCAGTGTCCAATATTCTGAGGCCAGGCTTAGGAGTGAAATTTGTTTTTGCTTTTTTTCTACTAGCCTTCAATTTCAACTTGTTTATCAAAATCCTAACTTTATCGAGCAGAGAAGTCTACTGAACACACGAAGAAGGAAAAAAAAAATTAAAAACAAGATTGCTGGGGCCCGCTCTCCGAGACTCCAGGTCAGTGGTCTGGGTTGAAGCCAAGTGAACACAAACTCTGCGAGTGATTCCGACACACGGGCATCTGGAAACACAGACAAGGGTAGGTTCTCGCTGAAGACAATGTCCAAAATGTAATGGCATGGATTTCCGTTAAAATGGTCAAGGACCCCTCACTCACGATCCAGTTCTTTTGATGCCTCTGTGCTGGGAGACACAACTAGTTTGAGGGAAGGCTGGCTAAGAAAAAGGGAAAAGAAAGGTGGTCATAGATGTGTGGGGAGGGGCACCTTTGCAACCAGACTGCTGCTTCTGTGTGGCAGCTGCCGCTCACGCTGCTGAGCGTGTAGGTTGTGAGCAAAGACTGCTGGCGGCTCCTCTCTCGCCCCACAGATAACTACGCACCCAGCAGGGCTCGGGCATCACGGACGGGCTGCATGAGTTTATATCTCATGCTGTGGGCGAGACAAATGTTTTTCAGGGAGTAAGGAGCCAGCAGTAGGGGAGGTGAAATGCTCAGGGAGAACTGACAGACAAAGGAACTTTCCTCCTACACTTGGCTCAAATCTTTGAAGCTTGAGGAAGGATCAACTAACTTATTAAAAAAAATATATAGTGGTGCAGCTGCTATTCCCGAGTTGTCTGGGGCCACCCTGAGACCCGGGGTTGCCAGGTGAGTAATGAGTGTGTTTTGCCCACCGGTGGCAACCCGAGGGCTCCCGTGGCCCTCCGTGTGTGCCGGCTCTTACAGACCCGCTTCCCTCAAGTCGGCCGCCGTCAGCCTGCAGTTGTTCAGATCTAGACACTTGTCCACGGCTGTTCTGCCCAGCTTCTGCAGGAACTGCTCCTTTTCCTCCATGCTGGGTCCACATTCCATTTCTGAAGTGAGAGGCTGAGCTACATGGTGAGAATAAAGAAGAACGTGCCCTGAGTGAGACCGTGATAAAGAGGCACAGTGATGGCAATAAGACAAGTCAACAAGACTAACAACAGTCCTGAGCAAACCTCCGCCCAGAAGGGAAGCGCTAAGCAGAGACAGAACTTCACCACTGTCCTGCCTCCAGGTGCTGGACACTGATCACTGCAGTGACCCTCTTCCGGCAAGGAAACTGAGGACTCAGACGCTTTTCCTTCACTGCCTGACAGGAGCTTGTCAGCATATAGACACGGTTGTCTTCCTGGATGAAGTAGCGAACTTGTTAGCACAGCCTTTAAGGGACGCGCAGCCTGGTGCATGCCAGGTGGGGAATACAGGTATTTGACCAAACCAGTGAGGAATGGGAAGCATTGCAGTCACCTGCCCTCACCTGCCTGGAGCTTCATTGGCTACGGGAGCCAATGAAACGCGGCTCCTAGACCATTCAATTGACAGATCCAGAGGGCCGAGTGGCTGGGAGAGCTTTTCTCCACCCCTGCCAGTGAATACACCCAGAAAGCCTCATTTGTCCTTCTTGTTGTGAGAAACGACTTATGTGGCCCCCTCCTCTGTACTAATGCTGGGCTAAGGCGAACATTAAGCTAAGAAAAGCTTTAATTTCATTGAACACCCATTATGTCCCAGTATGTGTCAGCATTTAAGACACATATAAAACACATCATGCTTTTGTAAGGAAAAACAAATATGCAGGTACTGACAGTGACTTTAAGGAGGTTTTGTAGATGAAAATGTAAAATTTAAAACATAAAAAGAGTATACTGGAATCCACAATGAAAGTGTAAGTTCCAAATATGCAGTGATACTCTTCTAACCTTTACGAAGTACAAAACCACATAGCTAAAGAGAAATGTATTGGTACCAGTGAAAATTAATAGTAGGATTTCAGTAGTAATCAGCCTAGATTTAAATATTAGGAGAGGAACACAAACTCTACTTCTCCTCTGCAGTGTGTTTGCTGGCTGGCTATGATTTTTTATTAACACATAATATATTATTTGTTTCATGGGTACAGGTCTGTGAATCACCAGTCTTACACAATTTACAGCACTCACCATAGTACATACCCTCCCCAATGTCTCTCATTCACTGGCTGTTTTTTTTTTTTTTAAGGCAACTTGAATTTTATTTTTATTTATTTATTTTTATTGACATATAAGGTATTATCTGCTTCAGGGGTACAGGTCTGTGTACAGGCTTACACAATTCACAGCACTCACCTTAGTACTTACCCTCCCCAACATCCATCATCCAGCCACTCTATCCCCGCTCCACCCTCCAGCAACCCTATATATGTTTTGTGAGATTAAGAGTTTCTTATGGTTTGTCTCCCTCCCAATCCCATCTTGTTTCATTTTTTCCCTCCTTATCCCCCAAGACCCCTCGCCCTGCCTCTCAAATTCCTCATATCAGGGAGATCATATGATAATTGTCTTTCTCCGACTTATTTTGCTTAGCCTGATACCCTCTAGTTCCATCCACATCGTGGCAAATGGGAAGATTTCATTTCTTTTGATGGCTGCATAGTATTCCATTGTGTATATATACCACATCATCTTTATCCATTCGTCTGTTGATGGACATTTATGTTCTTTCCATAGTTTGGCTATTGTGGACATTGTTATTATAAACATTTGGGTGCAGGTGCCCCTTCAGATCACTACGTTTGTATCTTTAGGGTAAACACCCAGTAGTGTGATTCCTGGGTCATAGGGTAGCTCTATTTTCAACTTTTTGAGGAACCTCCATACTGTTTTCCAGAGTGGCTGCACCAGCTTGCATTCCCACCAACAGTGTAGGAGGGTTCCCCTTTCTCTGCATCCTCGCCAACATCTGTTGTTTCCTGACTTATTAATTTTAGCCATTTTGGCTGCTGTGAGGTGGTATCTCATTGTGGTTCTGATTTGTATTTCCCTGATGCTGAATGATGCTGAGCACTTTTTCATGTGTCTGTTGGCCATTTGGATATCTTCCTTACAGAAATGTCTGTTCATGTCTTCTGCCCTTTTCTTAACTGGATTATTTGTTCTTTGGGTGTTGAGTTTGATAAGTTTTTTATAGCTGTTTTTTATATTCTGTTAGCTGTCTTTTGGTGTTGTTGACTGTTTCTTTTGCTGTGCAAAAGCTTTTGATCTTGATGAAGTCCCAATAGTTCATTTTTGCCCTTACTTCCCTTGCCTTTGGCGATGTTTCTAGAAAGAAGTTGCTGCGGCTGAGGTCGAAGAGGTCACTGTCTGTGTTCTCCTTAAGGATTTTGATGGATTCCTTTCTCACATTGAGGTCTTTCATCCATTTTGAGTCTATTTTGTGTCTGGTATAAGGAAATGGTCCAGTTTCATTCTTCTGCATGTGGCTGTCCAATTTTCCCAACACCATTTGCTGAAGAAACTGTCTTTCTTCCACTGGACATTCTTTCCTGCTTTGTCGAAGATTAGTTGTCCATAGAGTTGAGGGTTCATTTCTGGGTTCTCTATTCTGTTCCACTGGTCTATGTGTCAGTTTTTGTGCCAGTACCATACTGTCTTGATTATTACAGCTTTTTAATAGAGCTTGAAGTCTGGAATCATGATGCTGCCAACTTTGGTTTTCCTTTTCAACATTCCTCTGGCTATTTGGGGTCTTTTCTGGTTCCATACAAATCTTAGGATTATTTGTTCCATTTCTTTGAAAAAAATTGATGGTATTTTGATAGGGATTGTGTTAAATGTGTAGATTGCTTTAGGTAGCAAAGACATTTTCTCAATATTTTTTTTCTAATCCATGAGCATGGAATGATTTTTCATTTCTTTGTGTCTTTCTCAATTTCTTTCATGAGTACTTTATAGTTTCCTGAGTACAGATTCTTTGCCTCTTTGGTTAAGTTTTTTTCTAGGTATCTTGTGGTTTTGGGTGCAATTGTAAATGCGATTGACTCCTTAATTTCTCTTTCTTCTGTCTTGCTGTTGGTGCATAGAAATGCAACTGATTTCTGTGCATTGATTTTTATATCCTGATACTTTACTGAATTCGTATATGAGTTCTAGCAGTTTTGGAGTGGAGTTTTGGGTTTTACACATAAAGTTTCATATCATCTCCAAAGAGTGAGAATTTGACTTCTTCTTTGCCAACTTGGATGCTTTTTACTTCTTTTTGTTGTCTGATTGCTGAGGCTAGGACTGCTAATACTATGATAGAAAACCAGAACAGGGGGCGCCTGGGTGGCTCAGTGGGTTAAAGCCTCTGCCTTCAGTTCAGGTCATGATCCCAGCATCCTGGGATGGAGCCCCACATAGGGCTCTCTGCTCGGCAGGGAGCCTGCTTCCTCCTCTCTCTCTGCCTGCCTCTCTGCCTACTTATGATCTCAGTCTGTCAAATAAATAAATAAAATGTTAAAAAAAAAAAAAAAGAAAGAAAGAAAGAAAAAGAAAACCTGAACAGACCCATAACCAGGAAGCAGATTGAAGCAGCCATCAAAGATCTCCCAACAAACAAGAGTCCAGGGCCAGATGGCTTCCCAAGGGAATTCTACCAAACGTTTAAAGAAGAATTAATACCTATTCCCCTGAAACGGTTCCAAAAAATAGAAATGGAAGGAAAACTTCCAAACTCATTTTATGAGGCCAGCATTACCTTGATCCCGAACCCACACAAAGACCTCATGAAAAAGGAGAGTTATAAACCAATATCCTTGATGAACGCAGATGCAAAAATTAGCCAATAGGATCAGACAGTATATTAAAAGAATTATTCACTATGACCAAGTGGGATTTATTCCTGGGTGCAAGTTTAGTTCAACATCCACAAATCAATCAATGTGATACAATACATTAATAAAAGAAAGAAAAAGAACCATGTGATACTTTCAATAAATGCTGAAAAAGCATTTGACAAAGTACAGCATTTTTTCTTGATCAAAACTCTTCACAGTGTAGGGATAGAGGGTACATACCTCAATATCATCAAAGCCATCTATGAAAAACCCACAGCAAATATAATTTTCAATGGGGAAAAACTGAGAGCTTTTCCGCTAAGGTCAGGAATGCGGCCGGGATGTCCACCATCACCACTGGTTGGCTGTTTTTAAGAGAACACCTATACTGCGTTCATCTTTGCAGGATGGTTGGTGTTACCACACTATGCCAGTAGGAGGCAGCACCATCCACCATTTTGCGATTCACTCTGGCCTTCCACTTGCATTGTGCATTGATTGGATAGATCGCATTTTATTTTGGGCAGGATTGCCAGATTTAGGAAAAACAGAAACAGCCTTTCCAATAAAATTTAAACTTCAAGTAAACAAGGAATCATTGCTCAGTAAAGCTATGTCCCAAATATTGCATGTATTCTATCTGGCAATTCTAATTTGGGGTGGAGCAGAAGAGAGTGGTGGGTGGGGGACTAACTTTTTTTTTTTTTTAAGATTTTATTTATTTGACAGAGATCACAAGTAGGCAGAGAGGCAGGCAGAGAGAGGGGAGGAAGCAGGCTCCCTGCAGAGCAGAGAGCCCGATGCAGGGCTGGATCCCAGGACCCTAGGATCGTGACCCAAGCCGAAGGCAAAGGCTTTAACCCACTGAGCCACCCAGGCACCCTGGGAGACTAACATTTATGTGCCAATGGGTACAGGATGCTTTGTGTAAACTTCATGCAAGGAGTCACAATCACACTATTTCATAGGTTTGGAACATGAGACACAGAGAGCCTGTCAATTAGTAAGTAGCAAGTCAGAATTTGAACCCAGAACGGTCTGCTCCAAAGTCCATTATATGAATGTTTGTGTTAGAGTTTCTATGTTAAGAAAATCTCTGTGTGTGCTATCTGATGCTTTCTCCCTTCTGTTTTTGAGCTTTTTATCTCCATAGGCTCAACCTACAATCATGCTCAAGTTCCAGCTTAACCAAAGCTTCTGTTTTCTCAAGCTACTGTTTGGTCCATCATTAGGAAATGATTACTGTCAAATGTTTGGAAAGGGTGGTTTGGGCTTGCTGGTCCCACGTCACCCCATTTGCCAATTAACCCTCTATGTTCTGGTGACCACAATCACCTATCCCAACAAATTGTTTCTCAAAGGTCACCAGCAGTGACCTACCAATTGACAGTTTCAGGAATCTCTTCTCATACCGCATCCTACTTGGGCACTCTGTAATCCTGGATATGACTGGCAGGTCTAAGATAGCATGAATGCAAGACCTGGTTCAAATCATGGGTCCCTCAGGTGAGCAAGTCACTGAACTTCTCTGAGCCTCGGTTTACTCGTCTGGAAAGAGAGACTATAATTCCTACTTGGTTCACTTCTCATTTACTGGGGCCTCCCAAGGGAGATGGGACTCTGCAGTGCCTGTTATGTGAGAGGTATTCTATTAATATTTGTTGAATGCACAGATAATTGAATGAATGAATGAATATTAGCTTTAAACTCCTTAATGACCAAAATAAGTCAACATGATAAATCTTTATCAAACTCCCAAGTATAAATACAAGTACCAATTTGTGAGGTCCTTGGACATGTCCTTGCAGACCGCACATATCATTTTTTTAATACATAAACCCATTTCCTTAAAGGATAGCAAATGTCACAGCTCAAGACATAAAACTGGATAACCAGTGAGGTAGGATGACTGACATGCCACGAGGAGGACAAAGCTGTCACATGTGAGCAGTTCTGTGGAGTCATTCAGAGACTTTTCCTGGCTGTTTTACTGCTGAACCAAGATTTTGCCTTCTCCACGTGATCTTGTGAGCTAAGCAGTATCTTCACATTAAGTTCTTTCCGACCTACATCTGTAAGGGTTGGTTTCTTGCTTATGAACAACCAAGAATCCCAGTGGTTTCATAAAACAGATTACACATTTGTAACATGGGTGGCACTGTACAGGGAACCAAGATAACAAGTTCCTGTTTTTAAGGAGCTACCTGTCTAATGGAAGAGACAAACACGAAAGCCATGCCCACCGCACAGAGGAGACATGCAATGGTGGAGGTGTGTGGAGGGTACCTGGGAACACATGGTATGACAATAAGTACCTCAGGTCCCAGGACAGGTCTTGGCAAGCTTTCAAGAGGAAGGGATACATGAATTACACCTTAAGGGAGAGGGAGAGTCAGCCAGGTGGGTGGACATGAGGGAGAGATAAGTGGAGGAGGGGTGCAGAAGCAGCATGGTGACATAAGGGAAGGTCTTTATAAGCCCAGGGAACCCCTTTGAAAGAATATGTATGGCCAGTTCAGGAAACTGCAAGTGAATCTCAATGTCAGGAGTAGAGGATGAACATGAGGTTGGGGGAAGGCAGAGGACACGAAGAGAGGTCCATCTGATCATAAGCACCCTGAATGCCGTTGCATTTACAGGTCCCTTTGCCTGGGAACCTGTTGCCATTGACGTCCACGTGACTGGCTTTATTCCTCCATTTTCCTTGGCTTACTTTATCCAGACCTCTGCTCAAATGCCACCAAATCCGAGACTCTTTCCCCACAATCCCATCTAAAGTAGGACCCCATCCATCCTCTGTCTCCTTAGCCTGCCGTATTTTTCTTCCGGTCACTTATCACACTGAAAGTGTGTGCATTCGGTTCTTTGTGTACACAAGGTCCTGTTTCTCTGTGGCCGCATTTGTAACACAACAGTAGCTGTCATACAAAAGGTAGTGACTCCAGGTTTGTTGACTGCCTGACTGGCCATAAATGCATGCATATGAACAAAAGACTAAAAGAATCTTGAAGAAAGAATCCTTTGTGTTAGAATGAAAGGAAACAAGGTATCTTCTCTATACCTTCCAGTAGTGTTACTTTTGATCATTAAAAGTCAAATTAGCAAAATATTTAAAGCATTTAAGTCACGTAGTAAACGCTTAGAATAGAGACTCAGATTAGTTTTAGTTTAACCCATACAGTCTCTTTAGGAGAAAGCATTATTCTAAAAATTAAAGAAGTAAGAGCAGTCAGAAGTTTACCAGTATCTAAGGTGGCTGTTCTCTGTGCCTCATTGCCGGGTTGGAAATCAGTCGTTTCAAGGTCATTGCTCTCTGTTCGGCTTTCAGGTTTGGAGGACATGAATTTTGAGTTCCTAAGGAATCTGTTGAGAAATGAGGTCCGGGGTTTAGTTTCTCCATTTGAGGAATTCTTCTTCTGTGTTTGACTCATGGTCAAGTTGAAGGGGGCCTGTCTCAGTAAGACATCTTCCTGTTGTTTTCTGTTTCTAGGATTACTGAGAAGAAAAAGACTCTGTCAAGCCTGTGTGAAATCAGAATTTCCCTGCATGAGTTTTTATTTCCCCCTTTCCTTTGTTTTTACTACTGGTAATGTTTAATGTAAAAATAAGAATGACGTAACCCAGGATCCGGGAACCAACAGATGGTGGCAGATACAAATCTAAAGCAAACTTGGTTTTTAACTTTGCCCTATTTTATTATGTGAGATACGGGTCATTAAAAACCACTTGGGCAAATGCATCAGATGTGTCAATACAGTTGAAATTTCAGCTGTCAATTACAGTTACCTTCAAAGGGACGACAGTAAAAGAGGATTTAGCACACCTCTCAACTGTCTGGCCCTTTGCAGAATTGCTGCCCAGGAAGAGTTTGCCTTCAGTGAGCCCAGGCTCCTTTCTCCACATACTGCTGCTTTTTCTTCTGGCATCTTCCCTTTTCCCACTCCAGCCCCCCTCGGTTCCCCCATGGAAAACACATTGGCAGTAAAACTTTCACTCACTCCATAAACAGAGCCTACTCTGGGTCAGATGCGGCTCTAGATAGGAGAGTCCATGAGGAGCAAGACATAGCTCCTGTCTTTGATGGAAGCTTAACCTGTAAGTCGGAGAACACACTGGGCTAAGGGCTGCCAGGGAGGAGGGACCAAGGAAGTCAGGGAAGGCTCCGATGGACTGCGCCTGCCTCCTAGAACAGATTTGGAGCCCGGGTTTTTAGCCTGGGGAGTTAGCTAAAAAGAGGAGAGAGGGAAGAGTGGTCCAGGCAGAAAAAAACAAGCTCAAAAGTCTCAAATAAAGGCTGGGAAAAGCCTAGCGTTGGCTCCAGCAGTGAATTCTGATCTTCCTGGAGCAAAAGATGTGGAGATGGAGGTAAGGAGTGGGTCTGGTGTGATTTGAGGCTAAAGAGTCATAAGGGTCTATCTATTGTCCCTCCTGGGATTTGCCTACATTTTAAGAGAGGGTTAAATACTTAAACTGCCAATGGCATTTTAGATTTTGGGGGGCATTTAAAAAAATTTAAATTCAATTAATTACCATATAGTATATTATTAGTTTTGTAGAGTTCAGTGATTCATCAGTTTCATACAACACCCGGTGCTCATTACATCCTGTGCCCTCCTTAATGTCCAGCACCCAGTTACCCCATCCCTATCCCACTCCTAGAATTTTAGATTTCGTTAATAAAATTTAGATCCTGTCCTTGGGACAGGACCTATGTTTTTTTTTTTTTTTTTTAAGATTTTATTATTTATTTGACAGAGAGAGAGAGAGAGACAGTAAGAGAGGGAATATAAGCAGGGGGAGTGGGAGAGAGAGAAGCAGGCTTCCTGCTAAGTAGGGAGCCCAATGTGGGGCTCCATATAGGGCTCCATGCAGGGCTCGATCCCAGGACCCTGGGACCATGACCCAAGCCAAAGGCAGATGCTTAATGACTGAGCCACCCAGGCACTCCCCTAATAGGTATTTTTGAAATTACAATGTTCATGGCTTCTTCCTATAAAATAGGTCTTTCTGTAATAGTATGTTCTAGAAGGACTCAAGAACATTTTGCACAGGGGCTCCAAAAAATGACCTTGGAGAGCCCCCCTCCATGCTAGGGAATCTCAATATTCTATACACCTGGAGCACTAAAATTTTAGAAGTCACAATTGGGCATCTTTTGCTTTTTGCATTTTCTTTTCAAATGAGAGCAGGGGGCAGCCCAGGTTTACCCAGGAACACAGCAATGGAACCAAACAGTAGCCCCCCACTGCAGGCCCACAGCTGACCTGGCCTCAGTGGGTTGGGTGGGAAAGAAAAAGAGACCTCTGGCAATGAACCAGCAGCCCTGGCCATCCCATCCTGATTCCACCGTCACCTCAGGGGCCCTTGTCCTTTGGTTGGTCCTCTGGCCTCCCCCTCCAAGATTTACCTCCATGGTCATTGTCATGCAATTGCAGATTTTGGTGGACACAGCCCTTCTCTGGAGTGTCCTCCCACTAAATGGTTTCACTTTTTCTCCCACTAAATAAGCTGACTTCAATTCCCAAGTCTTAAGAAAACACTGCTGGATGGTGTTCCAGGATGTGGTAATTTACCCAAGTGAAACCCCACCCAGCTTGGGAGGCCCCTCCAGGTCCTCTGAGGAGGAGCACACTTGTGAGCAGAATGGGAAGGGCGGTGTTGGGGGGTGGGGGAGGCAAGATACAACCCAGGATGCAGGATTCAGGACTCGGGGGACAGAAGAGGAAACAGAAGTTGGAGGGGATGGGGGAGGGGAAGGCAGAAAGAAGAGAAAGGCAAGGGTAAGAAACCACAGACAGGAAGCCGGGGAGGTAGAAAAGGACCAAGTATAAGGAAGGCAGACGTGTGAGTGCCAAGCAGAAAGCATTTGCACATTACTTAACATACAGTGGGTAAGAAGTAGGTTACCATGCTCACTCTAAAAACATCTTTTTGCTTTTTCTTTTTTTCCAGAATGTGTTCCGGAAATTCCTCTTTATATACAAACTTGAACAAGTACTCCAGCTTCCCGTACCAACTCAGGCTTACACACCTTCCATTTTCCCCTTGTCCCTGCACTGGGTTTTACACTGTGAAGGCAAAGCCTGGAAGCAGAATTGGGAAATTTGCAGATCACAACACAACAACCAGACTACAGCCGCTGAAAACTGGGCTTTGTCTCTTTTTCTAGGATCAGACACATTCATTTAAGAGGCCTTTAGGAAAACTGGGCTGGCACTCCAATTTGACTTAACAACATTAATTGAGCAGTTATTATTTGGATGTGTACTATATTATCACTAGATAAGGTTATTTGCCATGAAACTCCAAGGATAATATGCAGTTGGCATGTTGTTTTCTTGCATCTAAGCTGCATTTATTTATATTTAAAATGAGAAATGCCTTTTCTTCCTTTTCCATCCTCAGGTTTGGGCTTAACATTACTTAACGTTTCTGACCCAGTGTTTCAGAGTGAATCATATTTTCACTGATGCTTGTTAAAGGGAAATGCATCATTCTTTCTCGACCAAAGGTGCTTCACTAAGAGGGAAGTCCTGACACATGCAACAACATGAATAAACCTTAAAGACATTATACTAAGTGAAATAAACCAGTCGCAAAAAGACAAAGGCAGTGTGATTCCACTTATGGGATGGGGGTGGGGGGAATATAGTCAAATTCATAGAGACAGAAAATAGAACGGTGGTTACCACAGACAGAGTGGAGGGGAAAATGAAAAGTTGTTTAATGGGTACAGAGTTTTATAAGATGACAAAGTTCTGGAGATGGATTGCACAACAATATGAATATATTTAAAACTACTGAACTGTACCTTTAAAAATGGTTAAGATGAGGAGCACTTGGCTGATTCAGTTGGTAGAGCATGCAACTCTTGATCTTGGAGTTGTGGGTTCAAGCCCCTCATTGGATATAGAGATTGCTTTAAAATAAAATCTTTAAAAAATGGTTAATACGGTAAACTTTACGTAATAAGGGGGTTTTAGCACAACTAAGAATTTTATATATATGATACAGAGAACTAGAACACTAAATGTAAGGAAGTTTTAGACGTACCTTAATTTCAGCTTTTATTTTCCTTATGTATGTACAAGTGTGATATGATATGATTTTTTAATATCCATGCCTAAATATATTTTCATGAGTATAAAGTAAAAATCCTAGGTAATTGTTTCAAAAGTATTATGGTGGCATGCAGGGTCTTGAGTTATATATCTGATGGTCTTAGTTGAGACTTACTCAGAACTCTTCTCTAGAAAACACATTATTGTAAATATATTTCTAGCATTATTGTTAGTACTACTATTCTCAGTTTAAGCAGAAATGGAATTTATTAAAAGTATTGCAGAGATAAATAGTATTTGCCTGCACTCCTTTTGAACCCCACTTAAATAATAATTAAGCGATTTTTTTTTTTTTTTCTAAACCACTTCATAAATCTCTAAGGACGAAGACAACAGGCTAGATGTCAACAAAATTTTGGAATCTAGAGAGGGTAAGGAAGAATTTAACTGATTTTATAGTTAAGTGCATGTAAGTGCTGAGGAACAAATTTTTAAAAAATTTCAGTATACCAACAGACTCAGTAAATGAACCAATAATTGTACCAGGTAACTCTGAAGGAAGAGGTGAGTATGGGTGGACTGAGAACAGAGTGATTAGTTAAAAATTGTAAGAAGTTTTTTTTTTTTTTCTTTTTAAGAGTTTACTTTTAAGTAATCTCTACATTGATCCCATAAACCCGGGATCAAGAATTGCATGCTCTGCTGACCGAGCAGCCTGGTGTCCCCACCTAAACAATTAAGTTTTATTTCTGCCTGGGTGGCTCAGTCCACTAAGCATCTGCCTTTAGCTCAGGTCATGATCCCAGGGTCCTGGGACTGAGTCCCACGTCGGGGTCTCTGCTCACCAGGGAATCTGCTTCTCCTTCTGCACCTCCCCCTTTCACCCCCACCCCTACTCGTGCTCGCATGCTTTCTCACCTTCTCTCCCACTCTCAAGAATAAATAAATACATTTTATTCCTCACACCAGGGCAGACAGAGATGACCTCTTCCCCACCCTGGCAGAAGATAGAAAGTTTATTTTCAGGACAGTTTGAAACATTGAAGATCTGGACTCAGACACTGGTCATGTTTTGAGTACCTTTTTGGATAGGGAAATTGAGTAAGGTCTGTGTATTGAACAGTGACAACTTCCCCTTCAGTTCCTCTAATAACACACTAGCAACCAAGCTTGAACCTCCCCCTCCCCCACCCCATAGCAGCATATGGGAGGACACCAATCTAAGGAAACCAATACTGACTGTGCGGTGTCCTTTAACTACATAAATTTGCCTCTACCAAGCAATTACAGAGATGTTCACTTACTGAGAAGTCATACATATATACACAGAGCTCCTAAAAAAATGCCCAATTCTATATATGCTTCAAGGGCCAAAGATCTCAAGATAGTGGAGGGAAGACTGTCATGAAAATGACATGCAGAAACAATAAGAAAAAGGGAAATTAGAGAAAATAAGAACAATGTAGGGAGAATAAAAGATTTTTTAAAACTCACTATTGTACTTAGAGAGTGAAGTGTTGATGGAGGGTCCATAAACCAAGAACCAGATGTAAGAAAGGGAAAATCCAGAGAAGAGAAGACCTTCTAGAAATTAAGAAAGTGATACTTTCTGTGCAAGAATAAAGTGGTATCATTTTGAATCTACCTAATCCTCCAGCAATAACCACCACCACCACAAGTGCATAAGAGTGACCTACTATGAAACTAATAAGGTATCCTGTGAATTCCCAAGTACAAGGAGAGGGCTGATTAACTGACAGCAGCAAGACCCACATGATATCAGCAAGTGGCAGGAGATAGTAGAAAGCAGGCAAAGCTAGGATCTTCTGGTGGCACTGAGTGCCCATAAACTCATTATCAAAACTGCCAAAGGTATTTATCCCAAAATCTAAATGTCCACACTCAGCATTGAAAGCTAATTGAACTTTTTGGGGAGTGGTGCTAGAACTGGAAAGGGGTTCCTAGGGGTGAAGGCAAAAGAAAGGCTAGATTATATGGGGCTGTTTGGCCCTATTAAGCCTCAGCACTAACCAATGGAATCTCTTTTGCAGAACAAAGTCCCTCTCAGAGGAAAGTCTGCTGGGGTGGAATCTAAATGAAGCAGCACAGAGACATTGTGGGCAAAGGCAAGAGAAGATCCAGGTAAAGTGGGGGAGGAGGCAGAAAAGCTAGTTTCAGAAAGCACAAGGCAATATTGTTTAACTCTTTATTTTTTTTGTAAAGACTTTATTTATTTATTAGGGAGCCCGATGTGGGACTCGATCCCAGGACCCCAGGATCATGGCCTGAGCTGAAGGCAAAAGCTTCACTGCCTGAGCCACCCAAGCGTCCATGTCTAACTCTAAAATAATAATAGACTAGCCACAGAGCTAGGGAAGCAGTCCTGGCCCACTCTCTCTCCTAAGGTACACCATGTGGGCCCCTTCATGGGGCTGGCTTGATGTGTTCTCACAAAATGGCAGCTGGCTTGCCAGAGCACATGACTCGTGAATGAGAGCAAGGAGAAAGCTGTGAGGCCTGTGGTGACCCAGTCGCTCATCATGCACTCTAACATATTCTATTCGTTAAAAGTGAGTCACTAAGTCCAGCCCTCACACAAGGTAAGGGAAACTAGGTTCTACCCCTTAAAGGGAGGAATACAAAAGAATTTGCAGACATTTAAAATGTCCTACAAAAAAAATTAGAAAGTGGGAGATATAAATAGATGATAGGCAAAGATAAACCAACATGTTTGGGATTCCCTGAAGAAAGGGGATTTCTTGAAGAAGAAACTCAAAGCAAATACTAAAACCTTTAGTTCATGAAACTACTACTTTTTTTTTTTTTAAGATCTTATTTATTTATTTGAGAGAGAGAGAGAAAGAGTACAAACAGGGGGAGCAGTGGAGGGGGGAAGCAGGCTCCCTGCTGAGCCGGGATGTGGGACTCAATCCCAGGACCCTGGGATCATGACCCAAGCTGAAGGCAGACACTTATGCATCTGAGCCACCCAGGCACCCTGTGAAACTACATCTGAAGGAAGACTTAAACCGGCATATTTAAATGGCATAGAGCATACCTAGGACAAGTTACCTGGAATGGATAACACCAAGACATATACCAGTAAGACAAATGAGCTTTAAAAAGAAAGAAAGAAAAGGCAAAAAGATGAGGTCATCCGTAAGGGAAAATAATCAGACTGTCGGCAGACTTTTCAACAGTAGTTTACTATTTTTCCCAGACAGTGGGATACATATTTAAAATACTCAAGGAAGAAAATGAGCCAAGGATTTAATAATTAGCCAAGTTGAACTCTGTAGGCATACGGCTATGAGCATTTAAGAATAAGGAAATATGGTTGCCATGAACTCTTCCTGAGAAATCCTAATCTAAAGATTTATCTTTGGACAACAAAAATAATGAAAATGACATCAGCATAAGGCCTAACTGATGTTGATCACTGAATATATACTTACATGTGGTTCTAAGAATAATTGATATATTTAAGGAAGACCAAGTATTTAATGGTTGTGTGCTCTGACAGTATGAATATTAAATTATGAAACCTATGAAAAAGTAATAGCCCTATAGTATAACAGACTATCATTTCTGTATTATGGAAAAAACTAAAAGAAATAGCTGCAAGTAAAATGATCAATAATAGTCTATTCTCTCCAGAAAGACAGAGAAAAAAAGCAAAGAAATTACATAAGAAAACTTCCCGGAACTGGAAAGTGTGAGTTTCTACATTGAAATAGCCTCCCAAGTAGTCATCAAAAGAATGAAGAAGAGAACACCTGTATCAAAGCACCCGTTCCTGACATTTCTAAACAATGACTAATAGAGGATGCTAAAAGCTGCTATAGAGGAAAAACTTAGATGCATAAAGAAGATCAGGACTCAAACTGACATTGGACTTTCAGCATTAACTTTAAAAGCTAGAAGACTGAAGGGACGCCAGGTTGGCTCAGTCAGTTAAATGTCTGCCTTTGAAGATATGGTCCATATATATAATGGAATATTATGCCTCCATCAGAAAGGATGAATATCCAACTTTTGTATCAATTGGATGGGTCTGGAGGAGATTATGCTGAGTGAAATAAGTCAAGCAGAGAGAGTCAATTATCATATGGTCTCACTTACTTGTGGAGCATAAGGAATACCATGGAGGACATTGGGAGAAGGAGAGGAGAAGTGAGTTGGTGAAAATAGGAGGGGAAGACAAACCATGAGAAACTGTGAACACTGAGAAACAAACTGAGGGATTTGGAGGGGCGTGAGGTGGGGGGTTGGGTGAGCCTGGTGGTGGGTATTAAAGAAGGCATGTATTGCATGGAGCACTGGATGTGGTGCATAAACAATGAGTCTTGGAACACTGAAAAAAAAAAGTCTCCCTTTGGCTCAGGTCATGATCCCAGGGCCTTGGGACGGAGTCCTACCCTGGGCTCCTTGCTCAGTGGAGAGCCTGCTTCTTCCTCTGTCTGCCACTCCCTCTGCTTGTGCTCTCTGTCTCCCTCTCTCTCTCTGACAAATAAAACCTTTTTTAAAAAAGGCTAAAAGACTATAGAATAGTGTCTTCAAAATTCTATGGGAAGTTATTTCCAATGTAGAATTTTACATTCCCAAGTAACCTGTCTTGTGGAAGGTAAGAGATAGAGATTTTGAACAAATTGAGTCTCAAAAAAATTTCCCTCTCATGTATACTTTCAGGAGGCCAATGGATTATATGTACTGCACACCAAATGAGGCAATTAGCCAAGATAAAGAAAAACATAGGATCCAAAAAGGAAAAAGTCCCAAGATATTTACAAAGGGAAATCCCAGAATGACAGGTATTAGGATTAGGGTTTCCCAGGCCATTAGTGGTCAAAACCAGGGATATTTCAGTAAAAACAAAACAAAACAAAACAAAACTGGGGCAAGAGTGATCTCTGATTTATCTGGCCATATTGGAGGGAGTTTTGAAGCTCTACCAGAATCTGTGCATGAATTAGTAATAAGTACAACAGAAAGCAAATTTTAAACTGCAGCGATTCTGAACTATACAGAACACACTAGGGTTGTTGGAGGGGAGGTGGGTGAGGGATAGGCTAAATGGGTGATGTGTATTGAGGAGGGCACTTGTGATGAACACTGGGTGTTATAGGTAACTGATGACTCATGAAATCCCACTCCTGAAACTAATATTACACTATCTGTTAACTAAACACTTAAAAAAAATAAACTGTAGCAATAATTAGAAACTATTAGAAGTATTAAACAAGTTTGTCAAAGTTGTGCAATCAATATAAAAAAATCAATTGAATTTCTATACACTTATCAATGAACAATCCAAAAATGGAATTAAGAGAACAATTCCATTTATAATAGTACCAGAAGAATAAAACACTTGGGAATAAATCTAACAAAAGAAGTGTAAGACTTATGCTTTAAAAATTATAATACATTGTTTGAAACAACTAAAGAACCTCTAAATAAATGGAAGGATATTCCATTTCCAAGGAGCAGAAGACCTAATATGTTAAGATGGTAGTACTCCCCAAACTGACCTACAGATTAACGTAATCACCATCAGAATCCCAGTTGGCTTCTTTGTAGAAATTGATAAGCTGATCCTAAAACTCACATGGAACCTAAAGAGCCAAAAAAGAACAAAGTTGGAGGACTGGAGCTTCCCCTGTTCAAAACTTGCTACAAAGTAGCAATAATCAAGCCAGTGTGGTCCAGCATTATAATAGACACATAGATGAATGGAACAGAATTGAGAGTCCAGATATAAACCCACTTATTTATGGTCAAATAATTTTCAACAAGGTGCTGACACTATTCAATGGGAAAGAGAGCTTCTTTCAACAAATAGTTCTGGAACAATAGTACCCACATGCAAAAGAATGAGATTGGACCCTAATCTCACATCATTACAAAAATTAACTTCAATAAATCAAAGACCTAAAATGGTTTGGGCGTTTTGTCTGTTTGTGGTTGTTAGTTTTTTTTTTTTTTTTAACTTTATTTTATTTATTTATTTACTGGAAGCAACTAAGATATCCTTTTTTTTTTTTTTTTTTGCTTCAGGGAAAATGTGAATCATCAGTCTTACACAATTCACAGCACTCATCATAGTACAAACCCTCCCCAATATCCATAACCCAGCCACCCTAACCCTCCCCTTCCCAACTCCGCAGCAACCCTCAGTTTGTTTCCTGAGATTAAGAATATCTTATGGTTTGTCTCCCTCCCAATATCATCTTGTTTCATTTTGCCCCCCCACCTGCCATGACCCCTGCCCTGCCTCTCAAATTCCTCATATCATTGAGCTCACATGATAATTGTCTTTCTCTGATTGACTTATTTCACTTAGCGTAATACCCTTTAGTTCCATCCATGTCATTGCAAATGGCAAGACTTCGGCGTTTTCCACGGCTTCATAGTATCCAATTGTGTATATATGCCACATCTTTTTTTTTTTTTTTAAAGATTTTATTTATTTATTTGACAGAGAGAGATCACAAGTAGGCAGAGAGGCAGGCAGAGAGAGAGGAAGGGAAGCAGGCTCCCCGCTGAGCAGAGAGCCCAACGCGGGACTCGATCCCAGGACCCTGAGATCACGACCCGAGCCGAAGGCAGCGGCTTAACACACTGAGCCACCCAGGCGCCCCTATATGCCACATCTTTATCCATTCATCTGTTGATGGGCATCTAGATTCTTTCCATAGTTTGGCTATTGTGGACATTGCTATTATAAACATTTGGGTGAACGTGCCCCTTCAGATCACTACATTTGTATCTTTAGGGTAAATACCCAGTAGTGCAATTCCTGGGTCATAGGGTAGTTCTACTTTCAACATTTTGAGGATCCTCCATACTGTTTTCCAGAGTGGTTGCACCAGCTTGCATTCCCACCGACAGCGTAGGAAGGTTCCCCTTTCTCTGCATCCTTGCCAACATCTGTCATTTCCTGACTTACTAATTTTAGCCATTTTGGCTGCTGTGAAGTGGTATCTCATTGTGGTTCTGATTTGTATTTCCCTGATGCTGAGTGACGTTGAGCACTTTTTCATGTGTCTGTTGGCCATTTGGATGTCTTCCTTGCAGAAATGTCTGTTCATGTCTCCTGTCCTTTTCTTGATTGGATTATTTGTTCTTTGGGTGTTGAGTTTGATAAGTTCTTTACAGATTTTGGATACTAGCCTTTTATCTGATATGTCATTTGTAAATATCTTCTCCCATTCTGTCAGCTGTCTTTTGGTGTTGTTGACTGTTTCCTTTGCTGTGCAAAAGCTTTTGATCTTGATAAAGTCCCAGTAGCTCATTTTTGCCCTTGCTTCCCTTGTCTTTGGCAATGTTTCTAAGAAGAAGTTGCTGTGGCTGAGGTTGAAGAGATCATTGCCTATGTTCTCCTCAAGGATTTTGATGGATTCCTTTCTCACATTGAGGTCTTTCATCCATTTTGAGTCTATTTTGTGTGTGGTATAAGGAAATGGTCCATAAAACTTTATTTTATTTAAATCCAATTAATTAACATGCAGTGTATTATTAGTTTCAGAAGTAGACTTCAGTGATTCACCAGTTATATATAATACCCAGTGCTCATTATATCATGTGACCTCCTTAATGCCCCATTTACCCCATCTCCCCAACCCCCTCCCCTCCAGCAACCCTGTTTGTTTCCTATGATTAAGAGTTTTTTTATGGTTTGTCTCCCTCCCT
This sequence comes from Mustela nivalis, assembly GCF_964662115.1. NCBI lineage: Eukaryota > Metazoa > Chordata > Mammalia > Carnivora > Mustelidae > Mustela > Mustela nivalis. Next base: position 91,906,361 of record NC_139020.1, read on the forward strand.
GATTTCATCTTGTTTTTTTTTTTTTCCCTCCCTTCCCCTATGTGCCTCTGTTTTGTTTCTTAAATTCCACATGAGTGAGATTATATGATAATTGTCTTTCTCTGATTGACTTGTTTCACTTAGCATAATGCCCTCTAGTTCCATCCACGTCAAAGACCTAAAATGTAAGAGGTGGGGTGCATGGTTGTCTCAGTTGGTAGAGCATGTGACTCTTGATCTCAGGTTTTAAAATTTGAGACCCTTGTTGGGGGTAGAGATTACATAAGGATAAAATCTTTAGGGGCACCTGGGTGGCTCAGTGGGTTAGACCTCTGCCTTCAGCTCAGGTTGTGATCTCAAGGTCCTGGGATCGAGCCCCGCATCTGGCTCTCTGCTCTTCGGGGAACCTGCTTCCCCCTCTCTCTCTGCCTGCCTCTCTGCCTACTTGTGATCTCTCTGTCTGTCAAATAAATAAATAAAATATTTTTTTTAAAAAAGAATAAAATCTTTAAAAAATGTAAGAGACAAAACTATAAAATTCTTAAAAGGTAACATAGGAGTAAATCTTTGTGACTTTTGACTTGCCAGTTCTTAGATATGATACCAAAACCCCAAGTAACAAAAGCAACAAAGAGAAGAAATAGATCAATTGGCGTTTATCAAAATTCAAAACTTTTGAGCCTTGAGGGATATTATCAGGAAAATGAAAAAACTCACAGAATGGAGAAAATATTTATAAATCATTTATGTGATTAAAAAAAACTTGCATCTAGGGGCGCCAGGGTGGCTCAGTGTGTTAAGCCTCTGCCTACGGCTCAGGTCATGATCTCAGGGTCTTCGGATCAAGCCCTGAATCGGGCTCTCTGCTCAGCAGGAAGCCTGCTTCCCCCCTCTCTCTGCCTGCCTCACTCTGCCTAATTATGATCTCTCTCTCTGTGTCAAATAAATAATTTTAAAAATCCTTAGATCTAGAACATGTAAAGAACTTTTACAAGTCAATACTAAAAAGACTAACCCAACTCATAACTTAAAATGGGCAAATGATATGAATATACGTTTTTCCAAAGAAAACAGACAGATGGCCAATAAGCTCATGAAAAGACACTCAACATCATTAGTCACCAAGGAAATGCAAATCTACACTAGGATGAGATACCACTTCATATCCAGTAGGATGGTTAGAATAAAAAAGTCAGATAACAATGTGGAGAATTCAAAACACTGCATGTACTGCTGGCTGGAACAGAAAATGGCAAAACTGGCAAAATGGCACTTTGCTTTTTTTGTTTTTGTTTGGGTTTATTTTGTTTTGTTTTGTTTTTGAGGGGGTGCACAATCACTTTGGACAACAGTCTGGGGGTTCCCCTGTGCCCTGCACCAGGAAAACATTAAAACTCAGACAAAATCCCAAGCCTCAGAGGTCTATCTAGACAAATCCTGATCGTGAAATCAGCTTAAGGTAAAGAAAGTCCAAAGATAATTAGAGAGCTGTAATTAGCTGTTCAGTTAGTCACAGAAAATAATACAGGTCCAGGGAGGTTTGAAACATCTACTCCCCTCTGGTCCTTAAGCTAGATGCTCAATGTAACTCATTCCAGCTGCATTTCTTTCTTTCTTTCTTTTTTTTTTTTCTAAAGGACCCTGAGATTACAACCTGAGTGGAAGGCAGAGGCCTAACCCACTGAGCCACCCAGGCGCCCACCAGCTGCATTTCTTATGCTCCCTTTTAAACCTCTTCAAAGCAGTCTGGAGCGACTGCCTGATAGAGGAACGCAATGAGACAAACATTTGTATGATAAGCATGTGTATGTACGTTACACAGCCCTGAGTTCTGACAAAGCTCACCTTTGATGAACTTGTCCTTATATAGCTTCTATATTCCTAACATAGAGAACAGATAAACAGAAGGGAACATGCTTTGATGAAATGCGGAAGAAATGGAGAAATACGGTGGTTTCACTCTTGGCAGAGAAAAGACCAAAGACAAGAAATGCAGCACTAGATACATACAGGGTTTTCAGCTTCCCCTAAGTGGCCTCAGGTGATCTCTGAAAATGGTTTGCCAGTCACTTGACCCAGAAAACCCTACAAAATCATGCAAATCAAGAGGTTCAAATCTTCGTGCTCACTTTAAGAACTCACATGAAACTGCCCAGGCCATCAAGGGCATGCATATCTGAGAAGCCACCAGGTATCTGAAAGATGTCACTTTGCAGAAGCCACGTGTGCCATTCCCCACTGAGCCACCCAGGCACCCCACAGGTGGTGGACCTGGCAGGTGTGTCTGGGCCAAACAGTGGGACTGGGCACAGGCTTGGAAGGCTCAAAAGTAGTGCTGGATTTTTACCACGTGTGCTTAAAAATGCATAGCGTAATGCTGAACTTAAGGATTTAGAGACAGATTCTCTAGTCACTGAGCACATCCAAGTGCACAAAGCCCCAAAGATGCAGCGTAGAACTTATGGGGCTCCTGGTCAAATGAACTCAGCCATGAGCTCTCCCTGCCATGCTGAGATGATGATCCTTACTGAAAAAGAGAAGGTTTTTCCCAAACCAGAAGAGGAGCTCACCCAGAAGAAAAAGATATCACAGAAGAAACTAAAGAAACAAAAGCTTGTGGCCTGGGAGTCGATTCTGCATAAAATAAATACAGAAAGTACAGGGTTTGCGAAAGCTGAAGTGAGAGCTGGAAGGCTTTCGAAAGCGCGGCTCTCATTTAAATCTGGCTCCTCTGAGACGTGGTGTGATGAGCACCACGACTTGCACGTTCAAAATCTCCTTCAACCCTCTTCCAGCAGCTTTTCCGTATTGCAGGGACTACAAGCCTTTTTTTTTTCTTTTTCAAAAAAGGTTTATTTATCTATTCATTTTCTTTGAGAGAGAGATGTGCAAGCTGGAGGAGGGATTGAGGGAGGGAGAGAGTCTCATGCCAACTCCATGCTGAGTGTGGAGCCCCACTCTGGGCTGGATCTCATGACGCGGAGATCGTGACCTGAGCCAAAACCAAGAGTCAGACACTTAACCAACGGAGTCACCCAGGCGCCCTGAGACTACAAATTTAAGGATTTTTCCCAGCCTCCCCGAAAGCTAGGTTCTGGATGTGATCTAAGTCTGGCTGATCTCTCACGTTGGTGCAAGCCTTGAATCTGTAAGCAGGGTACTTGGGGACAGGGGCAGGTCACGTGACACCCAATTTCCTGATGTATGTGGTCTCAAGCCAGCAGCTGTGACAGCTGCTTCCAGTTTCACAGGCACATCTTTTTTTTTTTTTTTTCAAAGATTTTATTTATTTATTTGACAGAGATCACAACTAGGCAGAAAGGCAGGCAGAGAGTGAGAGGGGAGAAGCAGGCTCCCTGCTGAGCAGAGAGCCCAATGTCGGGCTCGATCCCAGGACCCTGAGATCATGACCTGAGCCAAAGGCAGAGGCTTAACCCACTGAGCCACCCAGGCACCCCACAGGCAGCATCCTTAATGTCACCCCGGCAGCAGTGTTCTTGCTGGGCCATTTCCGTGAGGGTGGCTCTAGGTTCTTCCTGGAAACAGTATAGAATCCATTTCTCCATGATTCCGTAAGCCATTTAATACCTGTAATAAATGCCTTTCTACCAAGCTAGCCAGAGCTGATCCTAGATCAGGCTGAATACCTCCAATGGCAGGAGGCGATGGTAACTTCTGAAGGAGTGGGAGACACCACTGGGAAAACTTATAACAGGCGGACCTGCTCAATCTTTCAACTTGGTTCATTGCCTCCCAACAAGAAGGAGCTCAGTGCCCACTCCACAAGGGCTGCTGGGGTAAAGAGAAGGATTATAGAAGGGTGATGCATGACCGCTGTTTGTTTAAAGAAAACCCAAATAAATTTAGAACAACTTATTGAGGTCTTTAATGAAGTCCAGAAGGCCCATCCAGTGTGGCTTCTCTGTGTTTCACAAGCCCGGTAGACCATTCCCCTACTTTTTCTTGTCCAGCCATGCTGGCCTTTCCTTTTTTGGATTGACTATGCCCTTCTCTGTTCCCAGCCTGGAACATTCTTTAACTGATGACTCCTACGTGTTCTCAAGTCAATCCTCCCATCAAATCTCAGACTTTGGGTTGTTCATGTTATGTGCTCTCTTGACATGTTCTATCTCTCTTCGTAATGAGTCACAGCCAGAATTAAATACTGATTTATGGAAGTTAAAAATAGGGGTCTGCCCTGCAGACAAAGTTCAGGAGAGCAGAGCCTGCCTTATGGGCTAGCATATTCCTGACGTCTCACAGGGCTTGGTGCGTGGCTGGTACTCAGTAAGTGTAGTTTGAGTCAAGGCGCTCCATCTTCCTGGTTCAGTTTTGTTGCATCTCTGAATACGTGCCCCCAGATTGTGGCAGCAAGGGAAGATAGCCTGCAGAATCGGCCACAGGTTCCTAAATACTTCTGCGTGGGAGTGACCTGCTTCCCTTCCTACTAACATTTTTTTGGCCAAAGCAAGTCACGAGGTCATCTACCTTCAAAAGGGTGATCAGGAATGGGAGAAGGACTGGAAATTTTGACCTCTTGCAGCTCCCCACCTGAGAGGCTAACCTAAACATTAAGGTTGGGATGGGGGAAGTACTGATTAGTCTATAAGTAGTGGCTTGAGTTTTACTTCCTAAAGCAAGCACATTGCATTCTTTGTTCTAAGGCACATTTTTCCCCTTTCAGTTTTATTGTTAGGTTCTCTCCTGGCTAATGAGCATTCATATCTTGGCAGTCCTAAGCTCAGGGCTTTACCAGAAATGTCCCTGTGAAAATGAACTTTAGGTCAATAGCAGAATTTGCTTACCCAAGCTGGCTCATCATCTATTCATTGCCTTAATGAGGACAAGCAGACTTAGTCCCTTTGTTACACATGAACCATGGGTGTACTGTTGCTTTCATTCATTTGTTTTGAAATTAGCTGTTCTTGGGTCTTTGCAGAATGGTGACTGCAGATTGCATCAACAATCAACCACACATTTATTGAACATCTGTTACCTATAATTCCTTTACTAGGTATTGAGAGGTAAAAATACAATTTATGGCACTTGTCCTCAAGGAACTAACTCCAGCTGGGAAAACAAGATGTATCCCACCCCTACCCAAATATCACCTAAACTCATGACCATGTAAATTTAAACACAGACTCAGTGGTGGGGCAATAAAAAGGATTTCAGAGGCAAGAAAATTCTACATAGTGTTGTATAGTTAGGGTCTCTGGAAGGTGATCTGTGCCTGGGGGGTGGTAGATCTCAGCAAGTAAAATATGGGTCTCCCCCTGCCCAACCCCAGGCCTAGGCTGCCTTAGAGAGAGCTTGAGAGAGCAGAGAGAGGAGCATGATGAACAACAGTGATAGGGAAGGAACATTTACCATCCATGGTTGGAGAGAGGAGGCTGTCAAAGCAGCAGGGAGAAATATTGAAAGCAGGGGACTTAGCCCAGTGGGGACCTCCAGTTGGTCCAGACATCTCAGTCCTGAGGTTGGGTTGTCCTCAGGTCATAATTGCAAGTGAGAATCCAGAAATTCTAGGTCATCTAGGAAACCCAGGATTGGGATTAACATCCAAATACCATGTCATGTCAAACATCTTTGTGTTGTGTCTGACATCCTCTCAGCCCACGGTTGCCCTGCCCATTATTGCAACAAGCAGGCCTGTGTAGGCCTAACCTGACAGCACGCCTAGGCTGAACCCAAGGACTCTTCCCGGCTCTGGAGCTCTGCCGCCATTTTGAAAGATGCTGAGGAAGCTGCCCAGACATTCTTCTGTGGCCACAAGTCTCAAGTACCAGGGACTTAACACCCCTGGGGCAAACCTTAGCCAAGAAGGGACTTGTGAGGGGCATGCACCAGATACGTGCTCCCCTCCTCCCAGGCTGACAATTCTGAGGGTGTTTTACATATTTCCACAGGGGTTCCCCAGAGAGAGTGAACCACCGTTGCCTTCTTTAACACACTTTGGACTGGCTTTTCCTCCTCCTGTTTCATCTTCCGAGTCCCCAGAGAAGTAAGTCCTCATGCCCAAATAAGGAAAGAAAACTCTTTAAACTTGTTCACTTCTTTCATCATTACAGTATTTACCCCTTTGCCTCAGGGTTATTTATTGAGGTTAAAAAAAGCAAATTCTTTGCTCCTTGATCTTATAGTTTAATAAATTATATTGGAGATCTTTTCATTAGTACATATACATCTAATTTTTGAAATAGTATCCACTCTGTGGAATATCATAATTTATATAATCAGTTCTCTATTCACTCTTGTGATAAATACTTCAATGGACATCTTTTGGGGGGATCATCAAAGATCCTTTACTGAACTATTTTCCTTTGTCGTTCTTAACTAGTGGGGCATTCCATGGCACCAGTGTTGAGGTTATCAGCCATCAGCGTGGCAGCCCACAGATTGGGCAGTCCCCAGGATCTTTTTAATGGTTCCAGAGAATTCTCTGGCTAAAGATCAGTGCTGCACCTGTCAAGGCAACGTTGACAATCCCATCAAAAGTGGTATTTCCCCTGTGTTGAATGTTTTTCTGCCTCTCCCTGTTTCTTGGCAGTTTCTTGAGGGCTCTCATGATCAGGCAGAGGGAGAAAGTATCACTTCAATCAGGGCCTGTCTGTTCAGAAAGGTCATTTTCACTGTTATCCTCAGACCCTTCCAATCACTGGTTGTCTTGGTGAGATCATCACCAACCTTTCTGGGAGACAGACTCAGGCTCATACAAGATCACACTCCTGATCTTGGGAGCCAGGGCAGACAGGCACGGACTTTCCCGTGGTCACCTCAGGTACACGACTTTGATCCTGTTGGGGTGACCTGGTGTGGTAGGGTGGAGGCAGCTGGTGTCAGATGAGCCCAGAATCAGGGTGACCAAAGACAGTTGCATCCTCACCTCCCCCTCTGAGCTGAAAGCCAAAAGCCCAACGGACATCTCTATGTATGTATGCGCCCTCTTTTCCCAAACTGTCCTTAATCTTTATTTTAATGTGATTTCTCCTGACCCAAATGTTGGGAGAAAAATCCTAGCCTGTACTTTATTAGGATAGGCCAGGATGGACAGCCTTCAGGCAGTAAAGCTGAACTCAGGGAGTTTTGCAGGACGTACTAATGTGCCTTTATACCTGTGAGAGTTTAGCCAACTGAGAAGTTAGAACAGTGTGCACACAGGCTACCCTCACTTCTGACACCAGTTGCAAGTTCGGGGGTACCTAGTACCTGTAACTACCCTTGGGTTTGATCATTAGCTAAACTCACACAATTCACTGAAAGCTGTTATGCCCTGGTCAGGCTGTAACACAACTGATGGATATTGATTGGAATCAGTTAAGGGAAGAAGTACCCAGGGCAGAAGTCAAGATTGAGTACAAAATGAACTCCCCATGAACCCATGATACTGCCACTTTCTTGGCATTGATGTGACAAAATATGCAGTGAGTATTGCCAACCAAGGAGGTTTACCCAAGCCTTGGGGTCCAGAGTCTCTGTTAGGGTCCCATCCAGTGGGAGATCTTGGGTTCTAGCCCCTCGGGAGTTCACCTGTTATCACAAGGCTCAAATCCCCAACCCCTATCAAGTTGTGACTATCTGTTTGCGGCAGAGCCCTCAGGCAAACAAAAACACTCCTATCATGAAGCTGAGGACAAAGGCCAGACCTCTCTTGGGAGTGAAGGCTAGATTCTTCACTGCACAAAACCAAAAACAGAATCGAGTCCATTAAATATTTCTGGGAGGGACGCCTGGGTGGCTCAGTTGGTTAAGCAGCTGCTTTCGGCTCAGGTCATGATCCCAGCGTCCTGGGATCGAGTCCCACATCGGGCTCCTTGCTCCGCAGGGAGCCTGCTTCTCCCTCTGACTCTGCCTTCCACTCTGTCTGCCTGTGCTCGCTCTCGCTCGCTCTCTCTCTGACAAATAAATAAATAAAATCTTTAAAAAAAAATATTTCTGGGAAATTTATAATTAATAATGTCCAGTTTCTTGGGGCACCAGGGTGGCTCAGTCAGTTAAGCATCTGGTTCTTGATTTGGGCTCAGGTCATGACCTCAGGGTCATGGGATGGAGCCCCAAGTCAGGCTCAGTGGGGAGTCTGCTTGAGATTCCCTCTCTCCCTCGGTCTCTGCCCCTCCCCTGCTTTCTTTCTTTCTCTCAACTAAATAAATAAATCTTTAAAAAATAATGTACAGTTTCTTTCCTTAGAATTATGTTTAACCAAACAAAACAGGACGAACTATCAGTTGACTCACTAACAAAAAGTGTCCTTGACAGCAATTGGCTCAACATGTGGCAAAGAGAAAACCATGCCAGGATCCAACCATGTCAAATGATCCACCCCCACTACCCCCAATTCACTCTCTGCCCACACATGCCTCCTCTGGCAAATAGCAAGCTGCACTGGGACCTCATGTTTTCCCCTTGGTCAGGGATCTTTGTATATTTTAAGGGAAATAAAATCCTTATGTTTTTGAATCATTTACAGTTAACTCATTAAAAAATTTCACAGTGGAAATTTTGTGGTTCTCTTCTTCTTTAAATTTTTGTGGGAAAAGAGTAAAGAAGTTTATACCAGATACTTTAAACATTTACTATAACCACAAACCCAGTTTCAGGCCAGAAAATAATACATGATAATATTGGTGTTAGTATCATATGGACCATATTCTTCCAGACATTGAGTACTCATATCACACCATAGCCACAAAGCTTCCTGGGGCAATTCCAGACAAAAGTTGTCTTAGTACATTTAGGCTGCGCCAACAGAATATCATAGACTGGGTGGCTAATAAACAAAAATTTATTTCTCATGCTTCTGGAAGCTGGGAAATTCAAGATCAAGGTGCTGACAGGCAGATTCTATGTCTGGTGAGAACATGCTTCCTGGTCCCCAGAAAGCCATTTTTTTCACTGTGCCCTCACACAGCAGAAGGGGCTAGGGAGTTCTTTTGGGTCCCTTTTCAAAGGCATTAAGCCCATTCATAAGGTTTCCACCCTCATGACCTAATCACCTTCCAAAGGCCCCACCTCCAAATACCATCACATTGGGAATTGGTTTCAACACAAGAGTTTTGAGGGAATGCAGTCAGTCTGTCTATAGAAGAAGGGATCTCTCAGCCTTTGTGAAATGTTCCCCCACACTTCTGATCTGAGCTAATATTACCTATGTGCTTATCTCTCCAACTAGAGTATAAAATCCAGCGCTGGAAGGTACTTCATACCTTGACACACACTGCACCTTGCCAAGCACAGAACACTTTGATAACCGCTTGGCAGAACGCATCGTGGGGCTTCAATAAACATTTGTGGATGATGAAACAGTTTAGAATTTTGTAGGTTTCTTTTGCATGTGTTTATTTATTTGATCCCCACAAGGCTTATTGTTACTTTGTCCTAGGTTTGGAAAGCAGGCTCCTTTACCTTCCCCCTACCCCACCCTGCCCCCCATTCTTTAGTTGCAAAGGACTGTACCACTAGGTACATACATACATTCAGTAATGCCCAGGACCAGCACTGGATACCTATCAATCACATATCTTCTGTATGACACTGACAGGGTAAAATTACACATGACTGAATAGGAATAGAAACAATCTGAGAGAACTCCTGGAGGGTGGGAAAAGAGGGATTCTGCCGTGAGGAATTTTCTCTGGTTTTTAATATATTTTATTTTTTTGCCTCACTGAGAAAGTATGCAATTAACCTCAAGAACCAACGTTCAACAAAAACCTACTAACTCTTTTGTTCCTCAAATAAGCTTTATGTAATTTATACATTAACCAAAGTTAGACCTTTCCTGGAGGTGCAGTCACCAATTCCCAAATTCTGTGGCTAGGAGCAGTATCATTTAAACACAGTACTGGGTTTCCACTATGTAATTACTTTAAATTAAACCACTGGTTTGGGCAGGACTGTGAGACCACGTTCTGCCCTAGAAGAGCCCTTAATGACTAACTGTTGTTGTCTAGGAAAACAGTGGAAACTCTGCTGCCATTCAAGAAAAATGTGGTCAGAGGACTGTTCCCTTGATTGCTAGAGCAACTCCAGGGTGTTTTAGTGGGTCAATTTTCAGAGTAGTCCGGCCATAGTGAAGATTTTGTAAATCCGGTGTTAGATACATTCTTTAAGGCTTTGGGAGTAACTGTTAACTATACATATAAACATTCCTTTTTTTCTCTGGCCTCGTATCCATTTTTTCCAGCCTCACACTTCTGAGGCTCCAGCTGCTTTATCTGGTAAATATTTTATTAAACTGGGACAGTTGTTGACTCTCTTTCAAAGGTACTCCTGTAAAACAGGATAGATTTTTAGTGGTATGCTATGACTTACACGTGGTCTTGTAAGACATGAGCTCAAAGTCTCCCCCAGAGAAGAGATTTGGGGCCAAAAAAAAACCTTCCACTAAGGTCCTTGAGGTGAAAACAATTTTCATAACAACACGAAGAAGTTATTTGCTTGCTTCACTCTCATACACTAATGACTGTACAGTGGAAATTGCCAGAAACTACATGACATGATATCACACCAGATGGAATAAGAAGCAGATAGGAGAATCCAGCTGTCTTCTTTTAAGCCAGACACTCCAGAGATTGACAAAAATGGAAAACAATGCCATTCTTCAAACTAAATTTTTTGAAAAGATATTATTCATAAATACATCTTACTTACATTGGGAGAGAAATCGGAGTGGGACATGAACCACAAGAGACCATGGACTCCAGGAAACCAAGACTTTTACAAGGGAGGGGGTGGGGGGATGAGGTAGCCTGGTGATGGGTGTTCAGGAGGGCACGGATTGCATGGAGCACTGGGTGTTCTGCGCTAACAATGAATCATGGAACACTACATCAAAAATTAATGATGTACTGTATGGTGACTAACATAATACAATAAAAATTATCTTACTTCATGAACAAGTAAACTGTTGTTTTTGAATGAATTAATATTTTTTAACTTTTTTTTTTGAGAGACAGAGAGAGACTGAGTGGCAGAGGGAGAGGAAGAGAGAGAGCGTCTTAAACAGGTTTCATGTCTAGTGCAAAGCTTGATGCAAGGCTCGATCTCACAACCCTGAGATCATGACTTGAGCCAAAATCAAGAGGTGAACTCTTAATCAACTGAGCCACCCAGATGCCTCAAACTGATAAATATTTTTTTAAATTCTCTTGGTTGAATTTCTTGTACAGTAAATATTGATGTATATACCCATTTAAACAAAAGTTTTCTGAGGCATTCAATACATTTTAAAAACAGAATGGACCCTGAGACCAAAAATAGTTTGAGAATTGCCGGTGTGAGGGAAATACGGCAATATGCTTGCCATGTACTAGCCACCTTTCCACATGTTCCACCTTGAAGAGCACACAACACACATACACACACCAATCATACTCTTTCCCAACACTTACTTAAGAAAAAAACTGTTTCATTCAATAATTAATATTAAACAACTCATCAAAGCAATTGAAAGAAAAAAGTTCCCCAACTGAGTAACAAAGGAGGAAACCAGAGTATGTCACCCGAAAATACGCCTCTTTGAGCTTTTACGTTGAGCTGAAGGCAATAAAGCAGCAGCAAACATGGGGAAACCCTCTACCTTCCAACTTTTCTGCCTAAAGGCAGGATATGAATTCCCTTTTCTTGGAGGTGACTACAGACTCATCAGCTCAGAGACAGCTCCAGAGAAATCTGCCAACAAATCAATTTCATTAGCTTCCGCTCCGTATTTCCTTCCCTCAGTTTGTCTCCCTTGGAAGGCTAACACAGCTCTCCTTGGTCCTGTCATTTCTTCACACATTTGTTGTTCTGCGTGGAAGATACTACAGAAGGAGTAGAAGCCCCCCTTTTTATTTAGTTTCTCTTTTTCTGAGTTTCTCCCATGCATACATAAGATACATATGCTAACAAACTTGGATTACTTGGTTTTTAATTATTCTTTGTTACATTAACCCAGCTGAAAACACAGAAGGTGGAAGGAAAGGTTTTCCCTCCCCTATCAATATGTATTGATAAAACTACTCTATAAAATGTAGTTTGGATATGGGAGCAAGGAAGGAAAAAGCGCAAAGTAAGAACTAAATGTAAATGATGGTTTTGGTATTAGGCTATACTTGCACATGTATTCAACTATAATTTGGACATTCAAAAAATTTTACCTCTTCTATTAGCTAAAAACCCTAGGACACTGTTTTCCTAATTTTCTAAACAGTCTTCATCACATAAGGCCAAGCACAAGACAGCATGTCCCTTAAGGAAATATTAAGCACTTGTAAACAAATAAATTTCTCTATTGGTTCTGATATGGAACGATTTCTAAGATATGTTCAGTGAAAATAGCAAAAATCTAACATATAGTAGAGTGCTTTCTACATGCTGGGCCCTGCTCTAAGCATTTACTAGACGTCAGCTTGTTTTATCCTCCCCACAGCCAGAAGAGGCAGGCACTCCTGTTCGCCTCCTTGCAGAGATCAGGGAGCAGACTCCGTGACTTTTGTCCAAGGTCACCCTGGTAAAAATGGACAGAGTCAAGACTGGACAGAGTCAAGGCTCCAGAGCCTCAGCTTTTAAGAACTCTACCATACCACCACTCTGTGCTTCAAGGCACAGAGTAGCTACCTTTTTGTAACACGGAAGGGGGAGGAAAGAGTTATCATATTTACTTACATATATGCATAAAACAGCTTGGAAAAAATAAGCAAAAGCCACTCAGGTTGATTGCCTCGAGAAGGGAAGTTGCAGTCAAAGGGCAGGGGAGAAAAGGAACTCTTTGCAATTTTGAACCTTGGGAATACATTATTTACTTAAAATAGACAATAAAATGTAAGTAATAAAAAACACAACCCCAAGTCCAACTTCCTTCCAAAGGGCCTCCCAGGCCCTCAATTCCAGATACACCGTGCCCAACAACTGACATTTGGTTGTTGCCTCATTTTTTTTTTTTTTTTTAAACATAAGTGGTCTTTCTCTACTAGATTATAAACTCTCTGAATGTCATACCATCTCAGTGCTCATAGGTCTCGGCGTTCCCTGCAGCATTAGCAAATGCTTAATAAAGACCAATTTATTAACTCGTAAACCTGTTCCCAAGAAACTGCAATCTTGAACCTGAGCCGGCTTCCTGGAGCAAATTGTCTTTTGTGATGAAAATATGTGGATGGGGTCTGCAGAGGGGAAAAGCCCAGCATGGGCAAAAGAGAAGCACATGCTAACCTCTTTTCTGAAAAAGTTCGTATTCAGTATCTGAAAACAAAAATTTTGAAATTGAAGTAGTCATCATGGGAAATAGAAATCCTTTACTGGACTCCCTACAAATATTTTATATAGTTTGGAAGGTTTTTTTTTTGCTTGTTTACATAATAGAAAGAGCACTGTTGTCTTTTCTTGGGGCCTCTAAGCACTTAATCCAGTTGAGAAGTCAAAAGGAAAGGAAGATTTTTCCATGATGATGTAATCTATTTGTCTCTCTCTCTCTCTTTTTAAAAACAAATTGATGATGCTGAGCGTTTGTAGAAAAATCATTTAGAATCCCAAGGCACTTTATAAATGAAGCCGTGAGAGGGGTGGGTTAATATCACACAACCGAGGGGCCAGCCAAGCCTCCTTCAGGTGAAGGTGGTTGTGATGGAATAAAGGCTCTTTAGGTTTCACTCTGGGCCTTCCCCCTGCCCCAGTTTTGTGAACTGAACTTCTGGTTAATGTCTTGTATGGATCCTAAAATTGGTCATATTTTATTTTTCAGTAAGAGTGTTTGGGGTTACAAAAATAGGGCTTAAGTTCTCATATAGAAAATAAGTCAGTAGGAGTGAAATAAGGCAAGCAGAGAGAGTCAATTATATGGTTTCACTTACTTGTGGAGCATAAGGAATAACACAGAGGATATTAGGAGAAGGAAAGGAAAAGTGAGTGGGGGGAATCGGAGGGGGAACGAAAGATGAGAGACTGTGGACTTTGGGAAATAAACTGAGGATTATGAAGGGGAGAGGGGTGAGCGGATGGGTGGGTGGTGGGTATTACGGAGGGCACATATTGCATGGAGCACTGGGTGTGGTGCATAAACAGTGAATCTTGGAATATGAAAAAAATAAAATTAAGATGCTAAAAAAAATAATTAGGGGGAAAAAAGAAAAGAAGTCAGTAGGCGAGAAATTTTCCCATTCTTTGAAAAGACACTCAAAAGTTTCAGCGTCTCTGCCTGGGTCCCATCAATCAGTAGAAAAACACGACTTATACACAAAATATTAGCAACATGATGTTCCGCTCTCCAGGCATATTTATATTCTCCTAGGATCAGCAATCCTTAACTCACAGGAATGACCTCAGATGATGAACCATTCAGAAATTTCTACTTCCTCTTAAAGATTATCTTACTCAGGGGTGGCTGGGTGGCTCAGTGGGTTAAAGCCTCTGCTTCCAGCTCAGGTCATGATCCTGGGATCGAGCCCTGCATCGGGCTCTCTGCTCAGCAGGGAGCCTGCTTTCATTCCTCTCTCTCTGCCTGCCTCTCTACCTACCTGTGATCTCTGTCAAATAAATAAAAAAATAAATAAAAAATTTTAAAAAATCTTAACAAAAAAAAAAGATTATCTTACTCTGAGGTCTTCTTCCTCTTAACTTTCTTGCTACAATTGCAAATTATGAGCAAAATTCTATATTTAAGTTTAGAAACTGTCAGAAGAGCACATTTTATTTTATTCAAATTTGCTTTTGAGCTTTTCACAAGAGAGAGGGAATAATAGCCATCACTTCAAAAGCCAAATGCTATTCTGATGTTTTTTTTTATTGTTTTGGAGAACAAAAGATGGGGTTTTTATGTTGGAAATTTTGGAGCCAATTTTATGTTCAGATACTTTGAGGAGATTAAGGACAGGTCCTGACATAAACCATCAGTACTTCCAACACCTGCCTTACTTTTAGATGTTCTGTAATTTTCCAGCCACCTTTCAGAGTTATTGACAAGCACAAAGTTCTGCCATTTAGATGGGTATCAAAACAATTGGGCAGTAAGGCGTCCTCACAACTTATACTGAATATCATAGCTGAGGGAACCCGCTACTTAGGATGGAGCCAAATCTCTACCTCAGAGCTGGTCTTAAACAGGTTACTTAACCAAGTCACTGGTGTAGCAGCCTGAGTCATTAATATTCATCCTTTGGTTTTATCGGCACAGAAAGCCAATGAAAATGTCATTTAAAAAAAAAAGATTTTATTTATTTATTCAACAGTGAATGAGAGAGAGAGAGAGCACAAGCGCACAAAAAAAAGGGAAAAGGAGAGGGAGAAGCTGAGCAAGGAACCCAAGATGGGACCCGATCCCAGGACCCTGGGATCATGACCTGAGCCAAAGGCAGACGCTTAACCAACTCAGCCACTCAGGTGCTCTGAAAAGGTCTTTTTACAGTTATTTGCTTTATCAATTTTTTTAATTGAAGCTGATTGCCCTTTTAAAGGGAGTTCAACTTTTGCAGCTTCAGAGTTCTCCTTCCTAGAAAGAAAGCAGACATGATTCTACTTCTGTATCTGTGGAGCTAGCCTGCATGCCCCCTTGCTGAACATTGGTCCCACGAGGACTGCTTGCCAGATTGCAGGATGGTGAAAGAGCTTGGTGGGCTGCCAGGACACTATTGGCATCTCTGTCCTGCTCATGGCCAAGCGCTTGGCAGGAAGCAGGGCTGAGCTCTCCAGGCTGCGGTGCTGTAGGCCAGCAGCCTGGTCTCTTCTAGGATTCCTGGCTCCTCAGCCAGCAAACGTGGAGCTCTGCCATGGCCGAGATTCTTGCCCCTCCAAACTCCCTGTTGGGTTGGCTAAGAGAGCTATGTCTAATGACCTCCTAGGCGACTATCATTTTAAAACATTGTTTATCTCAGCTCTTTCTCAACATCCAAGATTTCCATTTGGAGTTTTGTTATGTATCTAACATATTAACTCCTAGGATGTGTGTATAATTTATAAATAAGCATATAGAGGGGATTCATGCTTGAAAATGTTTTCTTCTTCTTTTTTTTTTTTTATCATGAAGAAACTGTATTTAGATTTAGCCAGCTGGTCTCAGTTTAGATGATCCCAGTTTTGTTGGCAACATCCAAAGCATCATAGTCAGGGGCCAGCCGAACGAATGCCTTCTTCTCTCCATCAGGCCTGATTAAGGTGTTGACCTTGGCTACATCAATGTCATAGAGCTTCTTCACAGCCTGTTTGATCTGGTGCTTGTTGGCCTTGACATCCACAATGAACACAAGTGTGTTGTTGTCTTCTATTTTCTTCATGGCTGACTCATTAGTCGGGGGAACTTGATGATGGCAGAGTGATCAAGCTTGTTTCTCCTGGGGGCGCTCTTTTGAGGGTATTTGGGCTGCCTTCGGAGACGCAGAGTCTTGCGTCCCCGGAAAGTAGGTGATGTGCGGATCTTCTTTTTTTTGTGACTGTGGACGCCTTTCAGCACCACTTTTTTGGCTTTCAAAGCCTTTGCTTTGGCTTTGGCTTTGGCTTTGGGAGGGGCAGGGGCTTCCTTCTTAGCTTTCGGCGCCATCTTCGTAAAAGGGGTTGAAAATGTTTTCTAATGGGAGTTCATAATCAAAGAAGTTTGGATACCACTGATCCAAGAGTGAAAGTTCTGGTAAGGGTTTGTGCCCTTTTCCCAAAAGCAGTTAAAAAGCTTATGTCCAAGATTCAAGAACCAAATTGAAACAGCTCCAAATAGCCAATGATGGGACAGTTTGAGTACTAATACCAACAATGAATTAAATAAATATATAAATATATTAAATAAATTAGAAAGTCATGTGAGTTCATAATGGAACTTTTGTGTGTGTGTGTGTGCGCATTTTTTTTTTAAGATTTTATTTATTTATTTGTCAGAGAGAGAAAGCACTCACAAACAGGGAGAGCAGCAAACAGAGGGAGAGGCAGGCTCTCTACTGAACAAGGAGCCTGACTCAGGACTTGATCCCAGGACCCTGAGATTATGACCTGAACTGAAGGCAGCTTAACCCACTGAGCCACCCAGGCATCCCAATAATGAAATATTTTAAAGTAAAGTCACCGGTCCTCATTGGAAGATATTAGTAAACCAGTTATTCTAAAATGAGTCAAAACTTGAATCTGTCTTTCCTGTGTGAGCTGTACCCTCACACTCAAGGAATAATAGAATTAGAATATGACCATTTGGCAAATCTCAAACGAAATAAGATCTAGGTTTTGGCTATCTGCAGCCACCATCGCAGGGGAGAACTGAACAGGATGTGCCTCCTGATGGAAGATTCAACACCATCTTTATATAAAGTGACCTCGCCAAAATATTAAACCTGAATCAGATCGAGCACCTAAATCTAATATTTCAGGAATATGAAGGCATGGGGAACATGGTAACACCACCAGGGGGGTGCCATTATCAAAACCAGAGACTTGAATACATTCCAAGGAAATAGAAGGGAGAGGAGAACTTAGAACTTCACAGAAAGTCAGTACATATCAACAAATGCACATACATGGGCATTTTTTGGATTCTCAAGTGAATCAACTTTTTAAAAAAACTATGAGACAAATCAAGGCAACTTGAACCTTGACTAGACAATAAATGATGTTTAGAATTGTGGGTGATCAAGATGCAGTCATGGTTTCATGATAATTGTTTTAGGGTCTTTCTCTCTTAGAGGTATAGACTGCAGTCTTTGTGGATGAAATCCCATAGCTGGCATTTGGTTTAGTATATTCCAGTGTGGGGAAGGAGAAGCAGAAGGCATAAATGAAACCAGAGCAGGCAAGAGTTTGTCATTGTTGCGGCTACATTACTAGTGCATTCAGGTTTATTGTTCTAGTCTATCTCCTGTAGACTATGTTTGAAATTAGCCATAATGAGCGTTATTTTTCAAGGCTATGTCCAACCACCATCCTCTTCTGTATTCCTAAACTGTACAACAGAGGCAAGAAAATGTTCCTCAGAAACAAGAATTTTATATGCTCTAGTGGAATCCAACAAAACTAGATAAAATGGACGAATGAGTCTCTGCTCCAATCTCACCTCTAAGGGAAAGCCAAGCAAGAGAGGCCATGATTATCCTGATGATTTTTCCATACAGGATTTCTACTCTGGAAAGGGAAATCCTGCAGCATTTAGTGCATTCCAGAAAATAGTCCATACAGGAACCATGTTCTCATTGAGACAAAGGACACCCTGTTGAATGCCCTGATTGCTGAGTCAGTTCTCTCCACCCCCCCTCCCCTCTGGAGAGCTGGCCAGGGCAGCAATGTTGGAGATGGATTTCAATACATCTATTCATTAAAATATTTTTAAAAAGAGATGACAGAGTATTTAATTTCATTTGATTTGTCATGTTTTGAAATCTGCAAGGACAGGGCACCTGGGTGGCTCAGTGGGTTAAAGCCTCTGCCTTGGGCTCAGGTCATGACCCCAGAGTCCTGGGATTGAGCCCCACATCAGGCTCTCTGCTCAGTGGGGAGCCTGTTCCCCCTCCTTCTCTGCCTGCCTCTCTGCCTACTTGTGATCTCTGTCAAATAAATAAATAAAATCTTTAAAAAAAAAAAAAAAGAAATCTGCGAAGTCGTTGGGCATATAGTGGTTGCCTGTAAGTGGTCTTTCAATGAACATTTGTGCATAGAGTGTTTCATAGGATTTACACTCATGCCACAGGAGAGAGGTCAATCTAGTGATTCACCAGAACATGGTCTGGATGGAGAACACAAATTTAAGGGGCATAACATTATCATGATAGTGGGACCTGCCATCCTTTGGTTCCCTGATATTAGAACTGAAATGTTCTGATACTGGTGCTCTGAGGTTTTTCCTGGATATGTTAGTTGCTTGGGGCCACTACAACAAAGACTCACAACTGGGTGACTTAAACAACACAAGTTTTTAGTCTTACAGTGTGGAAGCTAGTAGTCTAAGATCAAGGTATTGGCAGGGCTGGTGCCTTCTGAGGACCTGAAAGAAAAAGTTAGTTCCATGCCGTTCGCTTAACTTGAGATGATTTGCTCATACTTTTATAATACGTTGGCTTGTAGAAGCATCATTCTGGTTTCCACCTTCATGTTCACATGCCATTCTCCCTGCATGTCTGTGTCCAAAGTTCCCTTCTTAAAAGGACAACAGTCACTAGATTAGAGCCCATTCTAATGACTTTAATAACTTTAACTTGGGTGAGGACTTCTGTAAAACCCTATCTCCATATCAGGTCACATTCTGAGGTACTGGGTGGGGGTTAGGTTAGGACTTCAACAAATAAATTCTGGAGGGGCACAATTCAACCCATAATACTAGGTATCTCGTATCTTCCCAGACCTCCCTGTCCTTGGGGACAACTGCACTAGCTTAGACAGAGTTTTCCAAGGAAGTCTCTTGGTGACAAGATCTCGATCGAGCTTCTGAAGCTTTCTCAATACGGCTGCGGTTAACATTGCCTGTTCTGGTTCCTGGTGGCCTGGCTTTGTGGCTGTTACTTCCCTGTCACTGGAACCTGCTTCTCTACTCCCTCTTCTTTTACTTCAGTGATCCTTAATGCTGAAGAAGAGTCTCTTCCTCACCAGCAAAATGCTTTTTTGGTCTTACTTCCTGTGGCTTGGCATTATACTGGCTATTCTTTTCTTTGAGCTTTCTTTGAAAGGTAGCCTGCTCCTTTTGGAGGAACTTGGGAAAAATTTCCCAGATCTAGACAAATGTGGGCAAGTAATAGGGATTTCTCATCTATTGACCTTGAGAATTTTTTTTTAAGATTTTATTTATTTATTTGAGAGTGGGGGAGCAGAGAGAGAGAGAGAGAGTAGAGAGGGAGAGGGAGAAACAGACTCCTTGCTGAGCAGATAGTCTGACATGGAACTTGATCCCAGGACCTGGGGATCATGACCTGAGCCGAAGGCAGACACTTAATGACTGAGTCACCCAGGCACCCCTTGAGCTCTTCTTTAGGGACCAGTTTTCCTTCCCTCATTCAAGACATGGTACATGATTGGCTTCGCAGGGTACCTATGTCCCCATAAACTGAAGGAAGCCTTCATCACATCTTTGAGAGTCCTCATCTTGATGGTCTAGGAGCTTTTAACTTCTCAAAATTCACTTCCCTGTTTTTCCAAGACCCTGAGGGGTCCTCATGCAACAGAAGTCCTAGTAACCTGCTAGGATATTCCAGACTTCTCACAGCTAATGTGCAAACCAGTGGCCACCTAGCTCTTCCTATAGGATTACATCTTCATGTAACTATCACTCCTGCTGTTTGTAGTCTCTGCCCAGAGCAAGCAAACAAAGGACAGCCTTATCCTTTTGGATATAAAGTAGACTTCCAATCCGATAGGCTACATTCTTACTCACAGTACTTCCAAAATTAGAGCTAGAAAGAGGACATCCATGGACTCATGTCCCCTTAGCTAAAGAGTGCCAAGCGGCATTAGCACAGAACCTTAAGAAACTTATACTCCCCTTGTGTTTTCTAAGAGGGGACAGTTATAGCCCAGGTCACCAGACAGCAGTAATAATTGCGTGCTGAGATCTCAACTGCAAGAAGAAAAAATGAATAGCCTGAGGCCGCAGGACTCAGAGCAGGACAACCAAGAAAAGGCCCAGAGCCTCCAATGGCAGAGACCTAGCGGGTCAGGAGTAGGGTAGGGAGTGAGAGAGAAAGTGCTCTGCTCCAATTCACTCAACTCCAACCTAAGGCAATGAGAGAGAGTGAGAAGCTTGTAAAGCCAGACAGACTTGGGCTCAATTCCAGGTGTCTCTAACCAGGAATTTGAACTCACCTGTGTCCTTGCCTTAGCACTCTTGTTTATAAAATGAAAGTCATAAACTAGTACCAGCTTACAGGTTTGTTGTGATGAATGCACGAGGCAGTGTATAAATACCTGGCGCAGGGTTTACTACAGGGTAAGGACTCAATAAATGTTAGCTCTCAGCGTTATTGTCGTATGAAGTGCAAGGCTCTGTTCTGCTGGAGGAACAGAGAGGACTCCTTTAGCCTCGGCTGCCTGCATTTATGGACAAAGAAGTCCCTCTCTCTGAAATCCAATCAGCACCTTGAGGTCAGTGTTAGCCTATGAGAAAAACATGCTGCGTGTTTCCCCCAAAGGCCAGGACAGAACTCTCGAATTTCTCTGGCATTTTGTAAGGTGGACACGCATCTTCCAATGTCACATTTCAGAATCTGCCCGTCTTTACACTTTTGACAATTCAGTGAAATGCGGCTCACTCATCAGTCTCACCGAAGAAAATGAAACACCCACAAAATTGAAACCATGTCCCAAAAGGCATGCCTCAAAGGACTTGAACGCAAATGAGATCTCTCTAATGGAGGGCAGTTTACACGGGCAGCCTTCCCTTCAGGAGTAGGAAGGGGGATACTCTATATGCTGGAGCTTGGGGAGGGCCAGAGAAGTGGGGAGGGAAGGCTGTTGCCACGGTTTCTGACAGGAGTAGAGGCAGCAATACCATTTTTGCACTATAATAGATGGAAAAGATAAGGTCTCACCTTATCTTTGTGTGTGGGGGCTGGGGGAGATGCGCCCCAAGGAGGCTGTGTTTGCTGCGTAGTAAGTGCCATGCCTGATTTTCCTCAACATGTCCCACATTTTCAAGCCTTTGATCTTTCACTGTTTTTTAAACCTTGACTCAAAATCACAAGGTAATTGGACCTTTCCTTTAGGTGATGGGTTTTAAAACCTCCAATCTGTTGTAGGAAACATGATTGACCATGTGGTAAGGACAAGGAGTGTGAACATTCAGGTTGATTCCCTGGGGTGTGAACTCCAGTTTCTAGAACTATACCCAACACCAGGAGGCTTATTTCCTTTTGTCAGGATTAGCTTTTCTAGATACCATCCTTATAAGCAACTTTGGGATTCCACTGTAAGTGACACGTAAGGCAAGCTCTCCCTTTAGCTGCTGAATATTTTTGTCACACTTAATCATGTCCCCATGATTTTAGAAGACATGAAAAACCAGCTGCTTATATCTGCATATATTGAAAATGTTTTATTTAATTTTATGTGTGTTTATATTACATTATTTAATATCTTAATTGATTACACATTAAAATATTTAAATTGTATTTAATATAGTAACATGTTGGGACTATTTTTGACTTTTAAAGATATATGACATTTTGAAATTGGGACTCAATGAGTACACTCTCCATATTAGGATATTATGAGATTTTATATAGGTAGATGTATAATGACTAAGATTGCAACATGATAGGAAGTGTTGATTTGGTGACTTGAATAGTATAAAAGGCATTGCTGTTCATAACGTGATTTTTTTTTTGTAATGATGATCAACTCTCAACAAGATATAGAACAGAAGACAACAATTTTCTCTCAATTTACATCATAGTTGAATATCTGGAAAAGTTGGTGTATTTCAAATACCACACAAGAGAAAGCTTTGTGTTTCATGCAGAGTTCTAATTCTGAGCTTTACTAATTATAATTTATCTTCCTAAATTCCCGTGAAACACTTAAAAATTGGGTATGAGGTAATACAGTGCTTTGTCGAACGGGACTATCCACACCTTGCAGGATGTCTCCTATCCCTGGGACTATCCATAAATTCCATAATGTTCTCTAAACAACCGAACAACCAAAAACCTTCAACAGGCTTCCACAAAGTCCTTGTGGAGGCATCATTGTCCCCAGTAAGAATGCCTGGTCTAAGATCCCTGCTAGTTCCAGAATGTGGTGGTTCTATTTATGTACTTTACTGCTGAACTTAATTTAATTAGTTTTAATGCCTAGTGTGTGCTTTTCCATTCAGGGTGGCAAAGACAAACACATGTCTTGTTCCTTTACAATGACTTCCCAGTGTCTCCCTAATGTCTAGCACAGTCCCTGATACATAGTAGATACTCAGTAAATAGTTCTGAATGTGAGCAGACACCAAGGGAGGGCAATCAAGCAGTACAAAACACCATTCTTTCCCTGACCTTCTAATTGGAGGCAGCAGCCATTTCTACTACATTATCATTGGTAAATGAGGAACAACATGTGACAACAGAAACATGACGGTGCAAAATAAGAGTTCATTCAGGGTGCATCTTCTGGTAGAAACTGTAAGGGCAATAAAGTGATAAGAGATTACTGAGGCACCCAGGGAGGAAGGTTTTGTACACTCTATGGAATTGGAGCTGGACCCTGAAGGAAGGGTTGAACTTGGGTGAGAAAGGAGGTAGGCTTTCCAGAGAAATGGGGAGGAAGCGGGGCTCAGAGTCAAGCAGGGCGCAGGGGCCAGATTTAGAAAGACTCTGAATAGCAATTATTGGAGACCTACTTAAAAGCTTTCAAGGAGAGGCCAAAGTTACCACTATTCTAGAAACCCAAGCAGAATGTTGCAGTGGGTGGGGTGGGTGGAAAAAGTGTGGATGTTTGAGGGCCAGAAGTGGTCTAAGCAGCATTGTGCAGGGCCAGCTTGCAACAACTCACAAGAGCTGATTATAAAATTCTGAGGGATTTTCATGTTGGTTGTTAAACACACCCGTTATTAAAAATCGAATCACATAGACTCACAATTGAATCCATTATCTTAAAAATAAACATAATACATACTCAAAACTTATCACTTCTTAATTATTTTACCACGTTTTACTATTTTCTATGGTTTTGAGATGATTTACATCTCCTTATCAGAATGATGGAAACAATGTATAACCATGTGCCTCTCTTCAGGGACAGTGGTGGCTTGAGACCTGCCATGGCTGTGAGGATGGATACCACAGAATCAGAGAATGCCATGAATTAGAGCTTGATACATTGTTTTGTTGATCGTAGACTTAAGAGAGTGATGAAGAAAATGTTAATAATCCAGATGAAACGTTAAGCGTCATGTCTCTGAGAAGCCATTACTTAGAAAACAGCACAAAAAATTGAGAAACTATTCTTTCAATATTTATATTTTTTCCACTTTATTGAGGTATAATGGACAAAATTATAAGATATTTAAATGTTCAGTGTGATGATTTGATAAACACACAGGTTGTGCAGAGAGTCTCCCTGTCAAGTTAATTAACCTATCCATCATCTCACATATTTACCTTTCTTGGGGGTGGCGCTAAGAGCATTTAAGTTCTATACTCTTAGAGAATCCAGACTATACAATACCATGTTATTAATCATGGTTGTTATGTTTTACATTAGATACCCAGATTTTATTCATCCTAAATGAAAATTCATACCCTTTTACCAAACTTTCCCTATTTCTTTCCCCTTCCAGCCCCTGGCAACCACTTTTCCACTTTCTGTTTCTATGAGTTTGATCTTTTTTTCTTTTTCAGTTCTACATCTAAGTGATACCAGGCTTAATGGGGGAAAGTCCTATATCTGGTTTGGGGCTAAGAACCAGAATATATAGAGAAGTCCAGCAACAAGACAACAACAACAAACAAACCCGAGCAACTCGATTAAAAAATGGGCAAGGGACTTGAACAGACATTCCTCTAAAGAAGACAAACAAATGGCCAATAAGCACATGAAATATGTTCAACACCACTGATCACAAGGGGAATGCATATCAAAACTACAATCAGGTACCCCTTCACACCCAGTAGAATCACTATTGTAAAACACACACACCTCTCCACACACAAGACAGAAATAGCAAGTGTTGGCAAAGATGTGGAGAAATGGAATCCTTGTGCCTTGCAGGCAGGAATCTAAAATAGTGCAGCTGCTGTGGAAAACTATAGAGTAGTTCCTCAAAAAGTTAAAAATAGAATTACCATATGATCCAGAAATTTCCCTTCTGGATATGTACTCAAAGGAATTGAAAACAGGGTCTTAAAGAGATATCAGCACACCTATTTTCATAGTAGCATTATTCATAATAGCCAAGGGTAGAAGCAACCCAAAAGTCCATCAATGGATGAATGAATTTTTAAGAGATGGTATATACATACAATGGAATTTTATTCAGCCTTAAAAAGGGAGGAAATTAAACTTGAGGACATTACACTTAGTGAAATAAGCCAATCACAGAAGAACAAATACTGTATTGATTCCACTTATATGTGGTACCCGGAGTAGTCAAAATCATAGAAACAGAATGTAGAATGGTGGTTGCCAGGAGTTGAGGAGAGGGGGAGAAGGGCAGGAGGGGGAATCTTTAAATGGAACAGAGTTTCAGTTTTGCAAGATTAAGAGAGTTCTGGGGATTGGTCGTACAACAATATGAATGAAACTGCTGCTAAACTGTATGCTTAAAAATGGCTAAGATGATACATTTTATGTTGAGGGTACTTTACCACAAGTTTTTTTAAAAAAAAGATCTTTCACGCCATGTGGTACTCATAAGAGTGATTCATTATTTAGATATAAAATATAGACTCCTTTGCAACAGGAAGCTGTTCAGAGCACTAAGCTGGAGTAAGGGAACCTGGGGCCACTTCTGGTTTCATTGATGATGCAGTGCACGTGAAATGCAGTTATAGCATTATTGTACCTTTTGAGGATTTGATCAAATGCTATCACTGCTTTCAAAGAAACTGTTTCAGGTATGGGTATGAATGGGATAATATTTATAAAACAACAGTGGTGCCTTACCAAAAAGAAGACTGTAGAAAAGAAAAAAGCCACCCACTGGGTGGCTCAGTCGGTTGAGCATCTGACACTTGGCTATAGCTCAGGCCATGATCTCAGGGTCATGAGTTTGAGCCCTGAGTCAGGCCCCTGTGTTCAGCTCAGACTGCTTGAGAGTCTCTCTCTCCCCCATTCACCCACTCTCTCTCTCTCATAAATAAATAAGTAAAATCTTTAAAAAAGAAAAAAGTATATCACTGGTATTATTATGCTACTTCTGCAAACATTTTACATTGTTAAAAAGAAATCTTTCCATTTAACTGGTCAGGGCTAAATATCTATTAATGATAGGCTGTTTGTCACAGCAAGTAATATTTAGTTTCCAGAAACCAATCTTTAAAAGCCTGCTTTGTACAACTGTTGAAGTCTATCATTACAAGGATTTATTCTTGGCACTGAATCCTGGAGCTTTGGCTAATAGCAGTCAACTGAGGTAATTCTAGCTTAATTTTGCAAGTGTTCTAATGGCAGTAAAAATATGTTACTCATGAATCATAATGACACTCAGCAAAAGCGCTCAATATTTTATAGAGCTTTAAGAGCATGGCAACTGTAGTTCCCATTTTCCACGATCATCCTTTGTGGGGAATAGTTTTATTATTTAGAGAAATGAAAATAATTTTTGGAATCAAATTCCATTATACCTAATCCCCACATAACAAAAATATGTTCAATTCCAGAAGTTTTGTGATGTGGCTAAGTAGTCTAGATCCAAATTTCCTGGAAGAATTGTTAATCCTGTCATCTTGGTGCCAAAGAAAATATCACCACTAGAAACCCCGTTTACAAATGCAATTGTTTTAATGACCCTTTCAAATTCATTTTCCTGTTCGAAGATGAAACGCTATTTCTTTCTGTTTGCTAGTCTACTCTCTTTTCTATGCCTTGCCAATCATTTTTTTTGTATTTAGTTATATGCTATATCTACACTGAAGAGGGAGGAGCAAATGAATCATGTAGCAGGAACAAGGGTCCTTTGTAAAAAGGAGGGGAGGAACATTTATATGCTAGAAGCAAGAACCATGTGTCTGGCATACAGTTTTCATGGTGCTTGACATTTTTATGGCCATTTAAAAAGCATTATTTAAGGGGTGTCCAGGGGGCTCAGTCAGTTAAGCGTTGGACTCTTTTTTTTTTTTTTTTAAGATTATTTATTTATTTATTTGACAGAGAGAGATCACAAAGTAGGCAGAGAGGCAGGCAGAGAGAGAGAGAGGAGGAAGCAGGCTCCCTGCTGAGCAGAGAGCCCGATACGGGACTCGATCCCAGGACCCCGAGATCATGACCTGAGCCGAAGGCAGCGGCTTAACCCACGGAGTCACCCAGGCGCCCCAACATTGGGCTCTTGATTTTGGCCGAGGTCAGGAGACTGAGCCCTGCATCTCCTTTGCACTGGGTGTGGAGTCGGAGTAAGATTCTCTCTCTCCCTCTCCTCTGCCTCCTCCCCCAACCCTGTGAAGCATTATTTAAGATCAAATGATGTTTTTGAAAGCACAGTGTTGTGCAGAAAACAATTTTTAAATATTATTTTTCTTTTCAGCGTTCATGGCTTTCTTAATCTTAGTAATTATTTTTTAAGGGGAATATTAAGGAAAGTGAGACTTTAAAAAATTGATAAAATGAAGGTAAATAGCAAGTAAAACTAGCATCTAGAGAAACGAAAACCCCTGTTGATTATTTTCTTGTCTTACCATTTCCAAATTGTTGTCCACTTGTAAAATATAAATGAGCAAGAAATAAACCAAAGTTCACTGATTCAATGGAATTGCCATTATAACAGTAACATATTTCATAGTCTTGAATATATGCAATAGATGTAAAGTATGTTTGCTATTTCCAGCTCGGTTATTTAAATAAGCAAACGCTTTCATCCATACAAGCCTTATCCTAAATATTGTTAAACAATGAAATTGTGCAGCATTAAAATTTAGCACATAACATGTACAGAAGAAATTATTTAATGCTACCATATTTTTAATAAATGAATCACAATTTCATTACACTAGAGATCTCAATTTTTCACAGTTTCCATAGATCATGAAATAATCACCATCTACGTTCTGGGCAAGGAAAGGGAAATACAGATGAAGAATAAATATTTCCTATTCTTTGGAAGTCTTTTGTTTACATGGAAAACATGTCTTTAGAACAAATTCTGTTACATTCCATTTCTAGACCTACATGCTTACCCTCCAGGAAAAGAGCACTCAGTGCTACAGAAAATAATTTCAAGTGTATGGTGGATTGGACGTGTGTCAGTATCAAAACAAACAATACAAAATAGCTCTAAAGTCAGATTTATATGACTTTAGTGTATCCTTTGCATATTTAGAGAAGTCACTGATGGACAGTAAGAACTTTAGCAATAAACCAAGTTTGAAGCTAACTTTGTTTTTCAAAAAATAGAGAAAATACCAATATGTGATGATAAAAAGGCATCAGCCATTTCTTAAGACTACCATGAGACTTAGGGCCACAGGGAAGGAGAGGGGGAGAATGTTTATCATCAGAGCTGTGCGTAGAGTGCGGGGTCCGAGGTGGGAGGGCGGCTCTGCTTTTGAGTCCCCAGCTTCCTTTTTTCACCTGCTTAATTGAGACGTTTTTCTTAAAACTAGTTTGTGGGGAGAAGATGGATCATCCCCTTTGGTAAGCCCAGCATGAATGAGGACTGTGGTCCCCACTCACCGGCACACAAGCAGGGAAGTCCCAGCAGATAAGGAAGAAGGTGGGTGGCCTATGCTTTGAGAGCAGGAGCCTGACTTAGCTTTCCTGAGTGATCCTGAATGGTGTGGAAGGAGGGACCAGGAAGTGCCTGCATCCTCTCGGATGATATGTAAGTAGCAGAGGCGCTGTCTGGGAAGCTTGCTGGAGTGGGTCATCAGTCCCAGGGGCTGCAGGGAGGACCATCTCAGCCAGAGGATGGACAGCCAAACCTCAGAGGTTTGACAACATTTGTGTCAGATGTTGAGTCAACAGGTAGGGCCTCCTGGTGAATGGACCAGGCCATGATGCCCCCAAGGGAAGCTGGCAGAACCTCCAGCCTGCGCCAACACCCGGAGAGCCACAGGGTTGGATATGATCCCTCAACCCCCCCTCCCCCGCTGGGACACTGTATGTTGCCCATGCCCAACTTAGGCAGCATCTTAAGAGAGGGAGTTGGAGAAAAGATCCAGAGGAGACAACTGAATCTCAGAAGAGGCTAGACTACCCAAGAAACATGGTCTCTTTGCCTTGTTAGGTAGGTTTGAATTTACCAGATTGGACTCAATGTAGTTTCTCACCTCTTATTGAGAGAGTAGAACTTTTGAAGGAGGCTAGAACAACTGCAGGAAAATAGGCATTTCTTCATACCGAGTATAGGGTGCAAATTTCCAACCCTCCTGAATGCTTAACAAATACCCCGCACACCCATGGCTGGTCTCCTGCTCACCCATTCCTCCCTGCCTATGGAGCTGCTTCTAGCCACTCCCCAAATAGCTGGGGCCCCGCCCATCCTCCCTGCCCCTCTCCTTTGCAGCCATTGCTCTCCTACTCCTACTCCTTCTCAGCACAGCGACAGTCACCTCCCCTGCGGACCAGTCTGACCGGATTTTGGTAGGGGTGTCTCAGCGGAAATCCTGGAGCAACAGTACTTGGGGGCTCAGGGCACTCACTGTTTTCTAACAAGAGCAGGAGATTTGTTTTTTTTTGTTTGTTTGTTTTTTAACAATCTGCACAATCAGACCCATGTGTGCTGACCAGAAGCTTCTACCTCTTCTCTCCCACTTCCCATCAGAGCCCCCGGACTCTCCGGAAGCCCCTGTTTCTCCTTCTCCCCCATTTCCGCCTGTCAGAGCCCCTCACCTTCCTTCCTTCCTTCACATAGCAGGAGCTGATGTTGGAGGGTAGAGAGAGTAAGAGCTGCTCGTGGGGCGGAGGAATGCATCCAGGGCCAGGCCAAGAGAAACCAGGTCATTTGTGAACCCGACCAGGACTCTGATCACATTTCCAGAGAGCAGGACTATAAATGGTAGCTCTATCTTGGAATGAGGACTGCTGTTACACTGTTAGATGGGTGTTTATGGGCTGGCCAGGAACTGAATTCCCCTTTAAGAAGTTGCTTGTAGGAAAGCAGTGCATTTATAAGTTCTTGTTTAGCAGTGTAGAGATAAGCCTTTCAGACACAAGCTCTTCTGATTTGAGGCCTATTGGTGATAAAAATCTCTATGCATTTATTATTTATTAGCAGAGATTTTAATATACACATACAATACAAAGAGAGAGATAGTTGAGTAAAGAAATCAAAGCGAAAGGAAAACATTAGGAAAAATAAGATGAAGCCATGGATAATTTCTAATTTTAAAATGCATGCCTGGGGTGCCTGGGTGGCTCAGTGGATTAAAGCCTCTGCCTTTGGCTCAGGTTATGATCCCAGGGTCCTGGGATCGAGCCCCACACTGGGTTCTCTGCTCAGCAGGGAGCCTGTTTCCCTCCCTCTCTCTCTGCCTGCTTCTCTGCCTACTTGTGATCTCTGTCTGTCAAATAAAAATTAAAAAATAAAATCTTAAAAAAAATGCATGCCTAATTATTGAGGCCTAAAATTATTGAGGCGCCTGGGTGGCTGAGTTGGTTAAGCAACTGCCTTAGGCTCAGATCATGATCCTGGAGTCCTGCT
The DNA here is from genome assembly GCF_964662115.1 of Mustela nivalis. Classification (NCBI taxonomy): domain Eukaryota; kingdom Metazoa; phylum Chordata; class Mammalia; order Carnivora; family Mustelidae; genus Mustela; species Mustela nivalis. The sequence goes on from NC_139020.1 coordinate 91,936,545, forward strand.
CAGCAAGGAGTCTGCTTCTCCCTCTAAACTCCCCCATCTCATGCTCTCTCTCATTCTCTCTCTCTTAAATAAATAAATAAAATCTTAAAAAAAAAAAAATAAAACAAAATGCATGACTAAAGGCAGGCCAGGAATTTGGCTTTGAGCTTCCTGGTAGCCAGTGCAAAGAAAGACATTCACTAGATAAATGATTCTTCAGATTTTGTTTTGGCTGGTTTTCTCAGGGAAAATCCCAATTATTCATATTCCTAGCACTGAAAGCCTAGGAAAATTTCTCCCAGGGCTCTTCAACAGAGGACTCCATATAATGTCATTACCTAACATAATAGTTAACACCTAGTGGGAACTATCCAAATATTCTGTCTACATTGTTGCCTTCATGTCTCAGAGAAACTCTACGAGACTCTGCTGAGATGAGGAAACTGAGGCTCAAAGAAGTTCAATGCCTTGGGCAGGTTGTCAAGCTCATAAATGGTTGGCCTGAAACATGATGGGGTCTGTTAGTCATGTAAATCTCTGCTCTTGACTGACATTTCAGGAGAAAGAATCCCAAAGTGAAATCAGTACATCCCATGAGGTAATTTTTTTAGCAAACTCAACAGCCAATGATAAAAATGTGTGTCAACAGGGGCCCCTGGCTGGCTCAGTCAGTTAAGTGTCTGACTTTGGCTAAGGTCCTGATCTGGGGGTCCTGGGATTGAGCCCTGAGTCGGCTTGTCTCTTGCTCCCTGTTCCTCCCCCAACTTGTGTGTGCTCTCTCTCTCAAATAAATAAAATCTTAGAGGGAAAAAAACGTGTGTCAACAAAGAAGCAAGTTATCTTCAAACAGGAAGCCTAAAGCACGACTAGTAACCTAATTTTTGTCTTGGATTCTTATCTTGTACTTTTCACTAGCAAATTTTTAGAAATAAAAATTATTGGTGTTCTTTTTCAAAGCTATACATGTTTCACTAGTAAATAAGACAGATCACATTTTCAAAATTCCGTAGTTTCTCTTTTATATAGATCGCAGCTCTCACACAGACTGTGAAGGGCTTTCTTCCTATTAGAAAGTACAGTTGTACTTTCTAGAAGCATCTTCCTTAAATAGACTGCCTCTTTTGTTTAATTTTGCAGCTCTGTGAAAAATAACTTGTTTTTTTTTTTTTCTACTTGCGAAGGAAATTTCCCACTCCGAACCTTTTGGAAATATGAAATAGGTCATATTCCCATCAAAGAAAACTTACTATTCTCCTAGTATTTTCCTTTTGTGTCAAATTGAAGAGCAGCATTAAGCGAATGCCCACAAAGCATCTTAGAGGCTAAGGAAGGATTAAACTAAAGGCTAAACTCTGAGACAGGTTTATGTACCCTGCAGTGCACTTTCCTGGGGCTTAGCGTCTTTTCCCCTATCTGTAGAGGGGATATCGGAGGGCAGCGTTTCTGTCATGAAATAGGGCTAATCAACTTAGTTGAGCTCGTATTTAAGGCAAGGTGAATTAATTAAGGCGGTTTCTGAAACGGTTGTCAGATGTGCTTTTCAGACTGCAGCCAGACTACCTTCTGCAAGTAGTCTTGGGATGGTTCCTCTATGAGCAATGTCAAAACCAGGAGGACTTCACAGAGGATGTAAGTATATACAGCTACACTTTAATTAGTCCAAACTCAGTTGCTTTTAGTAACATGTTTGCACTTATAAAATAAAAGGATACCTTTATCTTAAAAGGAATGCAAATATATGGATCCAATGCCTGATGGAGAAGTAAGGGAATAATCTTGTATAAATACCATCAACACCATTCCTGCCAAAATCATTGGGCACATTATAAAAATAAAACACACTAGACTTCAGAAAAATAAATCTTTATAAGGAAATGCTCAGGTTTATCTATAGATTTTGTTGGCTTCATTATTGCTAATAAGATGTTAACTAATAAATTCTTATTTGGCTGAAGTTACTAAAGAGTAACTAATGATATACTGCCCATGCCAAATAAATAAATACTGGCATACACTGGTTTTTTTTTTTTTTTTTTTTTTAAGTAAAAGTAAAGGGAAGTTTATTTAAAATAAAGTTAGCTCAAAGTTGTATGTAAATTTCTTAAATGTTTTCTCATCTTCAAATAGATTAAGTCCCTGCCTCTGTGTGTTGCTACTGCACATTTACTATGCATTATTATTTTAATGGCCTTTCATTGCTGCAGATAACTACATTCCAAAAATTGTCATGATGTATGGACTATGAAATGTCAGAGTAAAAATTTATAGAAAAAAAAATTGAGGAACAATCCATGATCATCATGAAAACCACTATGTTAATATCTCTCCACTCATTCTTAACAACAATCTACCTAAAATATCTAAAATTCAGGTTGGTTCTATGGGTACTGCTCAATTTCACTTTGGTTCTCATACAAATTTATATATGACAGGTTTTGCCTCACAAGCCCTTAGAGAAAGTGAACATTATTTATTCAAACTATAGTGGCTCATAAGTTATATCAAAGTAGTGAAGATCTGACATCATTTCTACTTGCTTAACAATGACAAAGGTTTTAGTCTTTTTCATTACAACACTTGCAAATGTACCTAGCACTTTAACTTCAAGGAGGCATGGAGGGCGGTCATGACAATGAGCTTCCAGAGCAAAAGAAAGGTGAGGTGAGGGCAGCACACACGTCATCAGTCTTCACTGACGCAGGATACCCGTTGTGATGCGGTATACTTAGTTAGCAAAGTGCTAAAGCTATATGCCTTTCAGAAAAGTGAACTTTATTTTAAGGCCACTGCCAAGTGTCTCGGGATTAAGTGCCTTTGGTGGCAGTACTGCTCTTCACTGCGGCACGAACTCATTTCATTTAGACGGGGCTGGTGTAACAGAGCAAGCCTGGTTATTTAGAACAAAAACTATATCTAGCTATCTTCTAAAGTGGGATGTTTGTGGCATAATTCCAACAGGTAGAAGAGAAGTCTTGAAGTCTCTTCCCTACCCTTGGTGAGTATGGGGAGGGGAGGGAACATGCAGAGACCCAGAGCCAAAGGCCCATTGAGGAGAGGCTCCAAGCAGAGTCAGGAGGGTGGTCTAGAGGTCCCCTGCAAAATGAAATGGGAGGAATGTTGGCATTGTTGGGAGACCTGCTAAGAGAAGGCCGAGAAAAAGAACGAGAATCCTGGGCCTGAAATGTCAAAATTTCTCAAAGGAGTATTTTATAGTGGAGAATTTAATGTCCAATTTTAAGTTGTTTTTGACACAACACTCTCAGCTCCTTCCCACCTCACCTCCAATTGGCCAACATCTAGGTAAAGTTGGCTATGCACACATTTGCCTTGTGTGCCTTGTGGATTTATGTGGATACTGAGGGAAATGGAGTGCATTCGGAGTCCGTGTAGAGCAGTGAAGGGGGAACAGCTATAGAAGGTAGCTCATAGGGCAAACGGGGAACCCACAAGAGCATAGACTCAGAGCCAGAATGCCCAGGAGGATGAAATCCTCAGGAATGGTCAGAGACCTTGCAGAAGAGGAAAGGGGTCGAAGGTGACATCAGCTTCTCAGATTTTAAGGAGCAATATCATTTGTCCTGTTTTAAATGGCCATGATGCATATTTGGGGTAAAGATACTTTAAATATAAGTATTTCTTCCACTTGAAACAAGCTTGGATAATTTTAGAATTCCCTTGTCATCTCAGGAAATTATGTATATCTACAATTAGAAACATTCTGTTTTATGTCAATTTATTAATCTATTCTTACATTAGGCTTTATTCAATTAACAAATGTATTTTGGATATCAATTCAATTATTTACATTTTACACACTATTTTATGTAATTTTTTAAAAAACTTTTTTCTTATTGGATTTAAAAATAGACTTTTCACACTTCTAACTGTAACTGAGAAATTAGCATGATTGTTCTTCTCACAGCAAATTTTTCTGCTACTGGTACTGATAATGAAATGCTTTTACATAGCTGCTTGGCCTTTCTATTTTTTAAAAAACATTTCCCATTTGTTACTTTTAAAAACTGAAAATATACTTAAAAAAGTGTTAATTACACTTTAGCATTAAAATGCTGTTCAGAACCCACATTAATATAGGACACCTGGACTAGGGAATGTATGAAGCTACTAAGAATTGTTTTGTCCCTTAAACAAAAGAGCCCTGTAAGTATCTCCTGCTAGTTTTAAGAATTTATATTTTTTTCCAAATTATAGAAACATTTAAGTCTACTAATCCGCCCTTCAAATGCAAAAACTTACCACATACAGAGTTATAACTTTAATAAATGGTCACAGGGTCACCAACAAGAGACAGAAATAGAATCAAACTGACACCTGGCTCCTGAGCACAAGGCAAGCATTCAGTAAATATCTGCTGATTTGGCAAGAGCTTTAGTTCATGAAGTTCATGTCTTACTACTACTGCCCTAATCAGTGGAGACAGAATCAGCACTGGCTAAGTCGTCTGTGTGCTGCCCGGAGGGGTTTGCTGAGGGTAAGAGTCTGAAGACAGAGATTAAGGAGTCCTCATCCTCCTAAAGTGCTGGGCATCCAGGATTAGAGCTCTGGGTCAGGGAAATCCTTCCTGAATGCAAACCTAAGCACTGGTCCCCTCGCGCACTTGGGATTACCAGACACACTGCACTCTCAGCGCCTACCCCCGTCTGCATGTGCACTCAAGAGCTTCATCGGCCGTGCCAAAGTGACCTTGGTTCACAAGTTGTCTGGATGTTTCTAAAAATAGAAGAGGACACCCTGAAAATGGGAAAGGTGACATCTAAAGACTTGGGGGGTTTAAAAATGTCATCTTGGGGGGAAAAAAAGACTTATGGGTTGATCCCATGACTCCCCAAATGGTAAATTTGTAGAAACCTAGATTTGGAGCTCAAGCACATATCTTACTGATGAAGGGAAAAATCTGGTCAACTCCAGAATATTTCCCTGGAAGTCTCCTGATAGCATTTGCTTTGAAATATAATTTGATTTAGGGCGATGAAACTATTCTGTATTACACACCAGTGACAGATGTACATCATTTTACATTTGTCAAAACTCATAAAATATGCAAAACTACGAGTGAGCCCTAAGGTTCACTGTGCACTTTGGAGGCAGTGATGCGTCAGTGTGGGTTCACTGATGGTGCTACTTTCCCAAATGTACCACCCTGGTATAGGCTGCTGCTAGTGAGCAAGGTCATGCCTGTGGGGCAGGGGAAGAAAAATAGGATAAATGGGAACTCCCTGTTCTATCTACTAGGTTTCTCTTAAACTTAAAACTGCTCTAAAAATAAAGCCTATTAAAAAATATATATATAAAAAATAAGTACATAAAAATAAATATATTTATTACATATATGTATATATTGTATATAATGTACATATATTACATATATTACATATGTACATTATATACAATATATACATATATGTAATAAGCATATTTATTTTTATGTACTATATTTATATATATATTTTATGTATATATATACTTAATATATACATAAATATATATTTATATGTAATATATTTCTTATATTTATTTGTTTATATTTGTATGTATTTATTTATATTTGTATATATTTATTTATGTTTGTTTATATTTGTATATATTTGTGTATATTTATTTATATGTAATATAAATATATTTCTTATATTTAATATAAATATATTTCTTTTTAATAAATATATTTCTTATATTTAATATAAATATATTTCTTTTTAATAAATATATTTCTTTTAATGTAACAAATTTTAATAATTTAATTTGGTTATAATTTATACATAATAATTTATATGATCTATAATAATTTGACTGATTTTAATTTATCAATTAACCATAATTTAATAATTATAAATAGTTTCTATATGACTATACACACACACACACACACACACACACCCTCATGATCTAATCGCCTCCCAAAGACTTCCTAAGACCATCATGCTGGAGATTAGGTTTCAACACAGGAATTTGGGGAGAGGGCAATAAAAATTCTATTAAAAAAGTCTATAGCACTAGACAACGAAAATTTTTAAAAGAAAATTTGGGCCCCATAAATATGATGGTGGTAAGTAAAAAAGCATTTGCTCACATGTGTGAGGATGAAAAGGAACTAGGGAAGCCAAGTGGAGCCGAGAACACAGGTGTAGCAGACGTCAGTGACTCCTCTCTCCTGGGGACCTCTGTGGCTTAGGGATACTTCTCTAGACACTGGAAATAACTTACATTTTAGGTAAGAACTTGGAGAATTGTTTTAAAAAATAATAAATCACTCTATCAGATGTGTAACAAAATTTTATAGATCACATTCAATCTCCTTGGTTGGCATTGCAAAAAGAAAGAAAGCCAGACCCAAGGACCATAGAACCCAGAACAGTTATGTTACCAAGGAGGGCTTTAAATTAGATTTAAATTAGATAAGACTTGTCTCTGATGCCTCATTTCTTCATCCCCATTAACCCAATAGCCTTGAGTTCCATGCTTACTTCACTAAATGTGTGCCTGACAGTGAAAAAAAATCCTGCTGTGTTGTTGCAGACAATGGACCCTACAGAACCTCGTAGAAATATGCCTATGCCTGGTGAGCCTGGCACTCCAGAAGAAAGGCATTTGTACCAGTTATCTAATGGAATGACATTAGAAGGTAACCACATCGCCTCCTCAGCACTCGACACTGTTGCTGCCCTATTCCATACTCCCTGGGCCCCTTCCAAGTTCACCTACAACCATGGGGGACCTTTCCTGTCTCAAGCACCTGTACCTCTCATCTTGTTAATCTGAAGGCCTTCCTCCACACCACAGGAGTTCATTCCTTCTAGCTCAGGCATAACCCAGATGGCTATTAATCCAACTCTTTGTCTTTCATTGGGACAATTCTGAGGTGTGTTCCACAATTCTTGGAGATTCCCCAGCAGGGCTGAGCCCCAGTTGCCCACAGTAGTAACTCACACGTTAACTCACCCTTTAGTGGTTTTTCCCTTCCCTTCCCCATTCCCTCCTGTGGGCTTCTTGGGATCACTACCTCCTTTAAAGCCCTTGTCTTGAGGCCTGCCCAGGGGGACGCCAAAATAAGACAGTCTCATCTGCTTGGGCAACTTATCTCCATAGTCTTTCCCTCAGGTGACATGTGTGAGGAGCAGGGGTTGTCAGCATCTAGGCAGTCCTTGCTCTAGAGGGGTTCTGTACCTCTCCCTCTCCTCTTCTTCTTCCTCCTGATTTGTCTCCAACATCATAGAAAATGCAGGATAAACACTATATTTTTTAATTTTAAAGATTCTAACTCATTCATGAGTAAATTCAAACTTCTGCCAGAGACAATTTATGACACCAATCAAAGTTCAGGAGCACCAAGTTGCGTCCCACATTGTTCTTCTGTGAAATGAACAAGGTGGGAGAAGATGGTTGTGCTCCCGACCTCACACGGGGAACCTGAGATCTCACAGCACAAACAGGGTCCTTGCCAGAATTCCAAGTCAGGTCTGACACAGAGCTCACCTGTGTTCTTTGCTGGCATTCTCACCATGGCTGGCTAGCATCTGGCAGGTATTTTTATTCTAATCCTGACTGGTCACTAGCCTCTCTGAGGCCACTATCAGAAAGGAAGCAATACTGATCTCACAGAAATACAGTGAAAATAAATCAACATAAAGAAGTTTTTAGAATATAGGAATGGCAAAAGCCATTGTTATGTGAACTGTGGACTTGATCAGTAGATTTAGGTTTAGAAAGAAACTAAAGAAGCGATTGCTTATTTCAATACCATTGCAGTTTTGGTTTTTGAACCATATGAGCATATAAACTGTTTAACAATTAAATCAAATATACATATGAGAAGGGAAAAAAGACAGATCACTACTTTGAAAAGCAGAACATATTCTTCCTAATTTTCTTTACTAAAAACATAGCTTGGGAGGGGGTATCCCTGGGTGGCTCAGTCGGTTGAATGCCTGACTCTTGGTTTCTGCTCAGATCATGATCTCAGAGTCATCAGATGGAGCCTGGTCGGAGGGCCCTCAGGTCCGGCTCTGTGCTCAAAGCAGAGTCTGCTTGAGATTCTCTCCCTCTCCCTCTACCCCTCCCCCCAGCTCTCTCTCTCTCTCTTTCTGAAATTAATAAATAAGTAAAAGCTTAAGAAATAAAAAACAAGGGGCGTCTGGGTGGCTCAGTCGATTAAGCATCCAACTTTAGCGCAGTGGTGATCTTGGGGTCCTGGGAGCGAGCCTCCATCAGGCTCCAGGCTCAGAGGGGAGTCTGCTTCTCCCTCTCCCTCTGCTCATGCTCTCTCTCTCTCAAATAAATAAATAAAATCTTTTAAAATATGAAAGTTAATTAAAAAATAAAAGATAATTGTAGGTATTTTGAATTTTTTTAAGTGACCACTGAGGATGAAGGAAAGAGAAGCTAAAATGATCTACTTGACTAGTACTTCTTGAATATTTAAAATTATTCAAAGGACATTAATAATTAACAGGAAAATGTAAAGCAAAATGTTATCCTTTAAACAATGGTCCCTTTTTCTGATCACTAGGTTCTGCAGATAAAGTTATGAATACTTGTGTTTATGTACATTTGGATATAACTTGATCACTCGTTCTAATTAAATACGGTCTTATCCTGTATCCACTCTAACTAGATATATTTTTAGCCATTAAGAAGATTTTCCCCTTCTTTTCTGTTTTATCAATTAAATAAGAATATTTTTCTGAAGATTGAACATATGGGAGAATATATGCATTTGTACCTCTGAAATATGAATATAAAAATAAAAATAAGGGGGGAGGCGTCTGGGTGGTTAAGCAGCCAACTCTTGGTTTCTGCTCAGGTCTGATCTCAAGGTGGTGACGTGGAGCTCAGCGTCAGGCTCTTTGCTCAGTGCAGAGTCTGCTTGAGTCCCCCCCTCTCTCCCTCTGCTCCTTTCCTTTCTAAAATAAATAAATAAATCTTAAAAAAAAATCAAAATACATTGTAAGAAAGGAGGTTGGTACTTCCAGAATCTGGCAAGGCTGGTTTAGTTTTATTATCACTTGTAGTGTGATATGGTATTTCCTGTGGGCTCATTAACAAACTCCAAGGACAAACTGATAAATGACTAAGTTCTACAGTTGTACCTGGGTGCTTAAAATGGAGGGGCTTTTATGGAATTTAAAGCTTATTATAGCAGTCTCCCCAAATGTGGGGGAAATACAAAAGGTGTTCATTGTGTTCAAGAAAAAATCCAATAGTTCACAAAAAGTAGAGTTACTTGTTAACATATCTATCTGATCCCTTCTAGAACTTCATCAGTGGCGAGAGATATTGATGATAAATCCTATGATGGCCATAAACCCTTTGTTGACAGCATCAGGGCAGCAGAGAATGCCACTGGTTCCTTCACCATTTGAACCTCCAACGGCAGACAGGTATTTTTTTCCAGTATACTAATCTGGTCTAAGGAGAAAATGGATGATCATTAACTTTTCAAATGATAATAACTCCAGTGTTGTTTCTTGACTAATGTTATTTCCTTGATTCGTGTCCAGTGCAGTGTCCAGTCAACACACTTCCTGCCACTTCCCATTTGAGGCCTGCTTGATATATTCACTCAACACATAGCTGATGAGCACTTGCCCTGTGACACTGAGAGAGGAAACACAAGCAGGGGAAGCGGGAGAGGAAGAAGCAGACTTCCTGTCAAACAGGGAGCTTGATTCAGGGCTCGATCCCAGGATCGAGATCATGACCTGAGCCGAAGGCAGGTGCTTAACAACTGAGCCACCCGGGCTCCCCATGTTTTGACATTCTGAGAAGAAAGTCATATCCATTATTTATTGTTGTTCGTGGAGCATCAATAATAAATTTGGACTTCTTGAGACCACTGAAGTTTGGCAAAATAAATAAATTGTCACCCAGGTAGTCAAACCCTGACTCCAGATGGCAAAACCCAATCCAAAGTATGTCCATAACATGGGGAAAGAATGTAGTGGTCCAAGTGGTATGTTGGTCACGGGAAATCAGAAATCAGTATTGATTTGATTAGATCTTGTTTGCAGACATTCTTAAAATGTTCTCTTCTTGCTTTATCTGTCGTGCTATCAGCTGAGTCAGTCTGTCCTTAGTAGTTCTTTCTTACCACATTTCTATTTAAACCAATAGAGGCTGCAGGATTTTTACATTTCATTTGGGGAAGAGATGATAGAATTCTGTCTGGCAGTTAAAAGAGCCCACTGTCTACACAATGGGGAATTTGTATTATTCCAACATCATTTTATCTACTTTATATCTTTTTTCCCCTAGAGATTTATTGCCTTCCACCGTAGCTCCTCCTGACCCAAGACAGTTTTGCATTCCTTCCCAGTTTGGATCTTCTGTTCTACCAAACGCAAATGTGCCGAACATGTTGTCTAATCGTGTCTACTCAGGTATGGGCAAAAAATGGCTCCGGTCTGTAGAGCAACTGTGACCTGGGCAGCTGCTTTATGCTTGCCATCATGCCATCAAATTTACTGCTAAGTTTTGGTGGCAGAACTCTGTGGCAGTAATGCGTGTAGGTTCTGTACTTGCAACCTAGATTTAAATCATGGTTCTGCCACTGTGTGCCTGAGTGTATGTTGCTTAACTCTTCCAACCATCAAGTTACTGGTGAGTAACATGAAAAGTTGCACTATTACTATCTGTCCTATCTTACACATGAGGAGCTAAGGAGGTCACGAGGAGATGAGATCTGAGAGTTAAAGGGGTTTAGGGCTGTTTGTCTATGTCCTGACAGGTCATTGCGGGAAATTTGCCTTTTATTCTGAGTAAGAAGCAAAGCTTTTGAGGAGTTCAAGCAAAGGAGGCATGTGGTCTGACTTACATTTTACCAGGATCACTCTGGCTGCTGTGTCTGGGACAAACTTGATAGGATCAAAGTTCTGAGGATAAACTGATGGGAGTTAATGGGCTATTAGAATAGCCAAAAGATTATGAGGGGTTGGCCCTGGGTGGTGACAGTTCAAGAGCAACATGTGGTTGGATTCTGTAATTATTTTGAAGGTAGAAATAACGGGTTTTTTTACAGTTTAGAAATTAGCTGTGTGAGAGAGGTGTTAAGGAGGAAGCAAAAATTTTGGTCTGAGCAATAGGAAAGGCAGAATTTCTGTGTTGAGGAAGAGTATGAGAGGAACAGAGTTCTTGGGGTGGAGAGATATCCTAGGCAGAGTTCGCTCCTATTACGTTTGAGGCGCTTAACCGACCATCATTGGGAGATGTCAGGAAGGCAGTTAACTCCCAGAAAAGACTTCTGGAGGCAACCTGGAGATATAATTTTGGAAGTCATCAGCATAGATGAGGCTAGATGAGATCACCCACAGAACGAATGTAGATAGAAGTTAAAAGGGTGATTCTTAGGACACAGAAAAGATCCAAAATGTGAAAAGGAACAAGCAGGGAAGAAACAGGAAGAGAAACCAGTGAGGTGGGAGGAAACCTTGCTTGTTGACAGCAAGGGAAGAAGTTGTAAGGAGAGAGAGAGAGCATCTATGTGAAGTGTGCCAAGTAGATGAAAACTAGTGATATATGACTAGATTTAGCTAAGAGGAGCTCATTGGTGATCTTGATAAGAGCAGTCAGTAGAGTGGTATCAGTGAAAACATGACTGGATGGGGGCTCGAGAGAGATTAGGAAGTGAGAATTTCCTCAGGATACTGAAGATCAGACTGATGTATCTTATCTCCCCAAAACTATATTCGTGAATTTCTGTTTGTCCTTGCTCTCCAGTTCCAACAACTCTGAGTAGATAAGAACAACGTGAGTGAAAAGTTTGACACAAGAAGAAATACCACTGGTGTCAGGGCCGGTGAAGAACAGCCTAGATTTGAGCATGCTGTGCATGGATCCATTACAGTGCGATCGGGCAGACAAGCCAGGGCCAGATATGAAACTAGACACACTCCGTGGAGTGATCCAAGGACCAAAAAGGCTGTCCCAACAGTTGATCCAGATTAGAGCCCCTCCTGGCAGCAAGCACCCAGTAAATCTACAGCCCATGGTTACAGACAACACATAAACAGACCAGTGAAATAGTTTCATTGCTGACTCAGAGAGCTTGTCTTAGTGATAAAAAATCCAGAAGCTGCCAATATTTGTATATACACAAGCAAGTTGACCACCTGTCTCAGGGACATAGGTCAGGTCTCCTGCCTCAAGGCTGATGTGTAGCAGAGTGAGCAAGGGAAAAGTAAGGGCTGAGTCCTACAGAAACTGAGTTACTAAGTAAGTTAGCAAAACAGAAACTAAGACAGAATTCTATTTCAAAAATTAGATGTTAGGTAGAGTGGATTATTACAGCTGGACTAGCCCTAAGTTTGATGTCATCTATTTGGGAAAGAGAAAGAAACTTGAAATAGGTTTGATGGCTCCAAATTTCAGAGGGTCCTAGAATCCAGGTAATTAGAACTGTGCCCTCTCTACTGGACTTCTCATGAGAACTTTCTTTGCATCCTTTGCCAGTACCTCCCGGGTTGAAAGTTTCATGCATACCGGCTCCCTAAAGAAGAATACTTTGAAGCCACTGAATTATAAAAATATAGAGCTTTAGAGTTAGGAAGATTTTAGAGGTCACCTCATTTAATCTCTGAATTTTACAAATGACAAATAATCTCCTTTAAAAAGATATAGTACGATTTATTTCAAGATAGGTTATTAATAGGAGTTAAAGGAGATCTTCTAGCTTAGTACAAAGGATGTACAAGAAACAGTTCTAGCCTGCATGATACTAATCCCCTTGTTAGGGAAAACAGATTTTCATATGTAAAACTATCAGTGAACAAAACTATACTTAATAAGTACAATTTGGGTGTCTACTATGTTAAAGAGTGTTCTGTAGACCTGTGCTGGTCTGTGAGGAGGTTGTGCAAATAAATACATATATAGAGAAACTTTTGCAATGAATTGACAGGGTAATTCTCTATTGATCTAGTAATTTTTTTCACTTGTATTTGTGCTTGTTTTCATTTCAATTTTAAAAGAGTTCATTTTGTTATAATTTTTAAAAGTATTGGTCCATGGGCGCCTGGGTGGCTCAGTGGGTTAAGCCTCCGCCTTCGTCGGCTCAGGTCATGATCCTCAGGGTCCTGAGATCGAGTCCCGCATCAGGCTCTCTGCTTAGCAGGGAGCCTGCTTCCCCCCCCCCCCCGCCTATTTGTGATCTCTGTCTGTCAAGTAAATAAATAAAATCTTTTAAAAAAAAAAAAGTATTGGTCTATGATGGGTAGAAATTTTAAGAGAAAAACAATTCCCTTTACCATAGATAGTTTGAAAAGCAACATATAGACACTAAGTGCATTAGGAGTACAGAGAAAGAAGAAAGTCAATAGAGCATAAAGTTATGAAGCAAGAATACAACCTTCAAATCTGTGATGTCACTGTTATCTCAAGATATTTTAGAAGATTACACAAAGAACGTAATTTCTACCCAACATCATTGAAAACATTTTGGAAAAATTATCTTCCTCAGATACACAAATAAGTCCACATAGAGAGCTTTATATCCTACCCATTAAATCACTGCATTTATTTCCAGACATTTTGATGCATAAGAAGCACTTATTTACTTTTTTTTTTACGGTCAACTAATTTCTCTTATAGCAAAAAAAAAAAAAAAAGTTATCCATTTTTACTTCAAAAGCTAGAAGTGAAGACATCCACGATCCACAGCTCATTTAATCTTTTTTCCTTTTTGAAGTATGGCAGGAAAATGTCACCAGTCATGAGACCCATACTTAAAGAAAAATAAAATTATCTAGTATTTATCATTCCATCACCAAAGTGACCCTAAAATGCTGAACAGCTATTATCTGATACTGTTTCCAACATTATACTCTACTGGAGGGTTTTGTAGATGCTGTTTTAAATAATTACTTTTTTTGTATTATTTTAAAATAAACATTGTTAATTTGTTTGTGGAGTGAGATGATGGTTTTCTTTTTTAAGGTTGGGGCATTTTACCACCTGAATCCATAAAGGCAATGGCCAGAAGAAATGAAATGATTCAAAGGCAGCATACTGCCAGGTAACATAACAGTGTTGTTTTATTTATTTTTTATTCACTCACTTGTTCGTTTATTCATTTGTTTTAGACACATAGGTAAATAGACAGAAAGATAGGTAGACTGAAAAATAGCTAGATGACAGAGATATAGTTTTTGTATACATACACTCATTCATTTGTTATATTTGTTTATTTGTATACATTATACATACCCTAATCATACACATATTATATTATGTATACTTGATAGATTTCTGATTATATGCAAAAAGTATTTCAGGAATATTACAAAAAGAAATATATACAAACATAGATTCAGGCTGGTTAAAAGCAAGATTGGAAATTATGTAGTGAAGCTAAGCTGGTAGATCATAAGAGTTTAACAATGCCTCACAGTTAAAATGCCTACTTGTGATGCCTCTGAAATTCATATCAGCCCTTCTATTTTAAATGACTTCAATTCTGCCCAAACATAGGAGCCACGCTTGCCAACTCCACTTCAGACTCTGTGAGCAGAGCCCAGACAGCCCCACGTCAGTGGCCCCCCACAATGGCCTTCTACTGTAGCAACTGGAAAGAAAAGACAGCAATAATGATAGGGCATGACCCTGGGGTGCAAGAAGGCATTATCCTCAGTTTTCTCATCACTAAACCCCAGGGGGTCCAGGTGAAAACCAATAACCAAAGTAAAGTAAGCAAAGCCCTCAACAAGTCCTCCTACATAACCCCTGCCAGCTGCATTGATTTGTAACAGTTGAGACTTGCATTGACTTACTGCCTGCCTTAAGTCCCACTGTGATTATAGTACAGGGTTTAAAAACCTCTTTCCAGAATTTTAGTTTCTTTGAGGATTAATCTCTGGCAAGAAACTACCCTCTGCTATGTTATCCCCATTCCTGCTGAATTTGCCAGACCTATTAGAATTAATGCTTTAAAAACTGGCCTTGCCTTTCCGTTGAGAGATTGAACCAAACCTCTCACCCTCAAATCTTTATTCCAAACTCTCCTTCCCAGTGAATTTTGGGGGACCTCGTGTTTCCACCCAACACACTTCAGATAAGCAGTGTGAAGACTCAGGAAAAGCAGAGGTCCCATCTCAGAAAAGGCAGAGGTCCATGAAGACTGTATTTCTAATGATTTTCTTCAGGTGTATAAAATATATTGTTCTGTTTTTAGGATGGAAATGGAAATGCATGCCATTTACCAACAAAGGAGAATAGAAAAAGTGAACCCCAAGGGACTAGCAGGCCTAGGGATACCATTCCTCTATGGCTCCAGTGTGCCACCTGCCCCAGCCCCCTACCATGGCAGAAGTATGCTTCCTGCTGGTGACCTGCATTTTCACAGAAGCACCCTGAGAAATCTTCAGGGAAACCCTACGCTAGTGGCCACTGGTCCACATTTTCTAGAGAGCTGGGGTCAGAAATGTCGTCGTCTCAGGAGAGGTACAGGGAATCAGAAAGTTCTAGACAGTGATATTGAGAGCTCCAAAAATCAAGTAGAAGAAAAACTCTTAGGCCAGACTCATGGGATTTCCTATGAAGAGGATGAATATGCAAAGGAACCAGAGAATGAAGCTCTCAACAACCAGAAGTCAAGTGAAACCAATGAAAAGCCAACTACAGCTCTTGCCAACACCTGTGGGGAGCTCGAGCTCTCCCACAGAAAACCTTGGGGAGCTCATGGTGCGCCTCTAGAAGCAAAGGCCTCCTGGGATGGTGCTAAAGAGAAGCCTTCAGAGCAGGGCTTCTCAGCCTGTGGGGAAAAGAATGGTGTTTGCCCTCCAATTCCTCGACCAGTTCTGCCAGGTGGGTGTCAGAGGCCAATGGCAGATCCTATGAGCCACAGGTCACCAATCCCTAAGTTATTCCGTAATGCTTTATACTCATCATGTTTCCTTAATTCTTTTCTTAGTCCTATTGAGACCTATGTCTTTTTGAAGTCACTTCAATTATGTTAGCTCCACTAAAGCCATATTAGTGACATTCGTATCTATTCCTATGTAGCTATAGAGAGAACTTTCAGCAAAAGCTAGGAAGGCAAGGGTGAGGAAGGGTGGGGAAACCTACCAGCATTTTAAACTAAAATTTTAATTTCATTGGCTGCTAATTTTTTCAAAACACAATAGAGGGACTTCTTGCTTTGAAGTATGAATTCTATCTCCCCTGTATTTAACTGTAGAAAACTATGGACAGTGAAACAGAAACATTAACTTTCAATGCCCATTCCTGTAGTGATACCTTTTTACCTAAAAGCATTAGCACACTACCCACCCCACCCAAACACATACTGAATAGTTTTCTAGAACTTCTTTAGACAAAAATATTTTAAAATACTGGAATTTGTGGGGAGGGGAGGGGGAGTGTGGTCACTGAACCAACTTCTTGCCTTACAAAGTGTTAATTTGCCATTTTTGAATATGTATCTAAATTCCCGTGTCACCTAGAAAGCATGATAAATCACAAAACATTATAGAACATGATAGTGTTCATCTGGAGAATGAAATCCACATGGCATGTCTCTTGGAATTGCAGAGAAACAGAGCAGTCGGCAACTTCTTTATTTATGATAATGCTGTCATTAAAGATCTTTAGGGGAAGAAAAAGAAAGGAGATATTCAACTTTAAAAAAAAATGTCTCCCAGTCTACGGCCATACCACCCTGAATGTGCTGATCTTGTCTGATCTCAGAAGCTAAGCAGGGTTGGGCCTGGTTAGTACTTGGATGGGAAGAAAATGTCTCTCAGTATCTTTTAAGGAGCCTATACATAGATCTATAGGGGTCTAAAGGGATCCTCTGTGGTAAGAGATAGAATTTGAGGAAATTAAGGTAACCATACATGAAACTGTACTCCTAGCTTCCCCCTTTTCCCTGGAAATTTTATATCACCAAATAATTTCCTTTCCATTTTTAAAGGAGCACACCCACTGGCTACAATTGGGGAAAATGTGTCCTTGGATGAAGATATTCAGAAATGGACTGTGGATGACGTGTACAACTTCATTAGTGGCCTTCCAGGTTGTTCAGACTATGCTCAGGTGACTTAACACTGAAGTGTTTTCATGAAAATAAGACACTTGTAGGAAATATATTTCCTTCCTAATGAGTTCTGTTGGACATGTATTTTTCTCTCAGAGAGAATTCCCAATAATCTGCCCCTTCGTATGTCACTGGTTGATGGGGCAGGAGCCTGGGATCCGTGGAGCTTGGGTCTAGTCCCCGCACCCCATTACCCCATTTGCAGGGGAGGCTGGGGGAGCCATGTCTGTCTGGCTTGTTTCTGTTCTATCAAGACTCCCAGGAGGTTGGAATTCACCCCAAATTAAAAGATTCAGTGGACAAACATTCAAAAACAGGGAGAAATGTCTACTACATTCCCTAGTCTTCTGTATAACAAAAACTTTGGGGGTACATACTTCTGTACCAGAAGTTTAAGGCTACTCGTAATAAGTAATAGAAATATTCTTCATTCTGAAAAGGGTAACAGGACAATAGATCTGAAAAAATAAGTTAACTCTTCTAAAATTCTATATGTATGCTGGGGCAACATACAAAAGTACATACACACAGATAATTAAATCTGGTAGATAAAATACTATTTTTTTTAGTTATAATGAACTGTCAGGAGAGGTGGAAAGAAGACTAGTTTCACTCATATGGGAAAATAGGTTGGCCAGTTTTTAGAGTTTATGTCAGTGCTATATTTTCGTACATAAATTTTATTTTTTTAAGTGCTTTATTTTTAAAAAATATTTTATTTGTTTATTTGAGAGAGAGAGAGAGAAAGAGAGCACAAGCCAGGAGGAGCAGCAGAGGCTATAGGGAGAAACAGATTACCTGCTGAGCAAGGACCCCCCCCCCGCCCCCGATGTAGGACTTGATCCTAGGACCCTAAGATCATGACCTGAGCCAAAGGTAGCCGCTTAACTGACTGAGCCACCCAGGCATCCCTGCAAGTGATATAATAACACAATTTTAAGTTACAATTTAGTGTCATTATCTTTGGTTTATATATTAAAGGAAAAGAAAGCAAGGATAGGACATTATAATTGAACATACTTAACGGATGTTAAAAATAACTTTTTTCAGCTATCAGTGTTGTGATCATTTTTTACTTCATTGTAATGCTGTCAATTCTTCTACATTTTCTTTTTTTTTTTTTTTTTTCTGTTTATGGGGCTTACGGAAAAATTAGCGTTGTCATTAAGAGTATGGCTTATGAAACCAGGAAGTACAAGTGCAAAACCTGGCTTTCATGTTTTCTGGACATGTGACCTGGGACAAGTTGCCTATCTTCTTGGTACACAGTTAATCATCTGTAAAATGGGTATACTTGTATAATATATTCTCAAAGGATTGTTGTAAGCCATGAAGAGGGCCTCATACTTTATAAGTACTTGATAAACATTAATTTCATCATTCTATCAGAGGCTCCTCAAGAGAACAGAACCGCAGCTTACTTACGAAGCAAGCTGTATTCTTCAAGTCACCCACCCTGTCTTTTTGAATACTTGATGAAAATTCCTGTCCTGTTCTCTCCTATTCAGCAAGTATAACATTATTGTTTTACTAGTCATTCACCATGGGGTAATCACTTTTTAAATTTATCTGTGCCATGCATCAAGTGCCTCATCAACCACTAGGAAAGTTACAAAATTTTTATAACAGCCAGAAATAAGCAACCCTGTGTGTAATGAACATGTGACCTCGGACCTCCAGTGGACAGAATCTATTTGAAGCTTCATCATTCTTAATCAGACATAAAAGTGCTCTTGATAATAACCACTCTTGTGATAAATGATGCCACGTGTGCATTTCATACTTTATCATCCTCCACGTCCTCTTGCGGACACATAGAAGTCACATAAACACGAGTACCCCAAACTTGGCTGACTCATTATCTCTCACCAACAGGATGTCAGTGCTCCTTTCCCCACCCCGAGAAGTGGTACAATTATTTCTAGATGTTTCTCAAACGTGGCTAGGATCAAGTTCTGCTCTCGCTTCCTCGTTAGTCTATTGCCTCCCTGGGACTGCTGGCAAAATCAGCTGCAGGAAGGCCACTGACTTGCTGGGCATGACCCGCCATGCTCAGTGACAGTACAGTGTGCAGAAACAGAGAGAATGTCCCTGGACACAGCAGAGAGCAACAAGCATCAAAGCAGCATGGCTCAGGCGCAGCTGCCACTAAATCCCTTGTCTAGTATTTCACAGCCTGGGGCTACCCCGAAGTTGCACTCCCTGTCCTCCCCCTATATCTCCCAACCCTGTTTTCTTCCTCATCTCTGCCTTAGGTGGCTACACAGCAGTCTCCCACCACCTGCTTCCTGCAGGTATCAAAAGAAATCCAGAAGAAAAGAACCACAACTAGACCCCGAGGCTCCTATGCGAATGAGTTCTTTTAAACAGATGTAGAAAGAGGGTTGGTAGTTCACTTGTTCAGGGATGTCCAGGAGATGTTCCAACACATCTTATTTGTTTGTTTGTTTTAATGTTCAGTTAGTCACTGTACAGTACGTATCATTAATTTTTGATGTAGTGTTCAGTGATTCTTATTTGTTCTAGGTGACTCAACGGTAAAATGTTCTCTGTCTAAAAATAACTGAAATCACTAAAACTATGTGTATGTTTATAGGGTGCTCTTGGCCTCAACTACTGTGTTGAGAATGAGGGGGGAGGGACATCTAAGTGACAGTAGAAATTTCTGCAACTTTGCCTTGGGGCCAGGTTCCGCCACCAGAGCTGAGGGTCAGGCCCTGCCTGCCAACCTGCCTGGGTTTGAAAATGTATCCCTTCCCTGAAGAGTGAGGCGTCTGACAGTGAGTTTACCAACTGAGGGGGTTGGTGAGGTGGAAGTGAGGCAAAGGAGGAATTTCCAGGAGAAGGGCCAGGAACCAGAAAGAATTTAGCACAGTTGGGATTTCAAGAGTAGTTCCTGGTAGCACAGAGAACCAAGGTAGGACAGGTGAGAATGGCAGGACAGGAGGCTGGAATAGGGGAAGGTGCCAGGTCACCAAGAGCTGGGGACACCCTGTGAGGGATTATGACTTCATCCTGAAGGCAGCTGAGGCGCCTAGCTTTTTATTTCAGAAAAGTTACTTAGGTTGCTCTTATGAAAACAGGTTGAAGGTGGCAAGGCTAGTAGGGAAGCCCTAGACCCAGGGTAGCACCAGATGGGTGGGTAGATAAGAACACCATCTAGGACGCCTGCGTGGCTCAGTCAGTGAAGCATCTGCCTGTGGCTCAGGTCATGATCGCAGGGTCCTGGGATCAGGCCTTGGGGAGTCTGCTTGTCTCTCTCCCTCTGCCCCCACACCACACCACTGGTGTGCTTGCTGAGAGAGAGAGAGAGAGAGAGAGAGAGAAATAAGATAAATAAAACCTTAAAAAGAAAAAAAGACAACTATCTAAAAGGCAGAATTAGCATGATTCAGCTTCTAAGTTTCAGGGAGACTTTGGCATAGAGAGACATTCACTGAAGCCAAAGACTGAGGTAAATCAGGAAAACCTAAGAGGACCTAAAGTAGAAGCCTCAGAAACCCAAACACAGAAGGGTTTGGATAAAGAAATGGTAGCCTCAGTAGAGTCCGCAGGAGGGAGATGCCTCACAAAGGCAAGGAAGACCATTTTTCATGAAAAAGTGGTCAACAATGTCAAATGCAGCCTGGAGCACATCTGTGGTTAGGTTGCTGGGCAGAATTAGAAGTAGATCGTTTTTGGTGTTTTTTTTTTTTTTTTTAAGATTTTATTTATTTATTTGAGAGAGAGAGAGAAATAGCAAGAGAGAGCAAAGCAGGAGGGTGGGGCAGAGGGAGAAAGGGAGAAACAGGTTCCCCACTGAGCAGGGAGTCCCAGGACACTGGGATCATGACCTGACCTGAGGCAGATGCTTAACCGACTGAGCCACCCAAGCGCCCCAAAGAAACTCTTCACTTCTCTCCACTCCTCTCCTCTCCTCTCTCTTCTTTTTCTTCCTTCCTTCCTTCCTTTTTCCTTTTTTCTTTCTTTCTTTTATTTATTTTCCTTTCCTTTCCTTTTCTTTCCTTCCTTCCTTTTTCAATTAGGAAGTTATATGGTCTGCTAAAAATGAGGGAGAATTCTGTAAGGTCTTAAGCTTGAAGAGTGTGAAGAAAGCTTGAAAATAGAAAAAACAGATCACATCAGTAAATATAGGATTGCTGAGCAGGTTGAAGCTGGAAATCATGAAGTTACAGTGCTGCCAGTCTGCCCAGATTTTCTGATTCACCTTTTTATCTGCCTGGCATCTTTGTCCACCAGCAGCCTTCCTAGTTTCTGGAAGAAAGGAAGGCATGATGGCATCCACTCCACAGTCAGAACAGAGAGGGCCCCAGAAAGGCCCAGAATGATGGTTCTCACCAGCATTATCTCTCCTCCCCTTGCCATTCGTCCAAGGCAGTGGACAGAGGCTGTATCTGTCTATGTGAAAAGTGAAATTTGTCTGCCATTATCTTTACCCACAATCCTTTACTCAGTCTGTTTGTGCATTCATTAAATTGTCCAGCAACATTTATTGCATACCTACTATGTGCCAGCCATGGCATTACAGGGCTACTGGTAAATAAGACACTGACCTGCCCTCAAATAATACCTACTCCAGGATGGACTTGAGTCCCATAAACAGAATTATAATGTGCTCTAAGAGTAATGAAAGAACACAGACAACTTGCCACCAGAGCACAGAAAAGAGAATAATATAAAATGAGAAATTTTATAATATTTAGTGTCAGCCTCAAGCAGCCTTAATGTTTCCTCCAAAACTTAAATACCTATATACAAAACAAGAATTTTTAAAAAACTCATAGAGACAAAGTTAACACCTTTTGTATTTAATAAGGTATTTAAAGATCATGCAATTGATGGGGAAACCTTGCCGTTACTCACAGAGGAGCATCTCCGAAGCACTCTGGGATTAAAGCTAGGACCGGCACTAAAGATTCAATCACAGGTATGCTGAGTTCTTGTAACTAAATATGCATTAATGGTATGAGACTTAAAAGAAATCTGTTATTTAATTTTTCTCCCGTTGTAGTATGCACAATACCTATTTGACCTCTTTATGAAAAATTGCCTCTGTGGGTGGGGACATGATAGGAGCGAGGGAACCCGAAAGCTTTGGATGGAGTAGTGGTACATGTTCCTAGCTATAGCTGGAAGGCATAAAGCAATGGTGTGCTGGTTAATGCTTAACAACTAGTTCTCTTCAAACACAAAATGAACGCTGATTTGTAGCATTTCATTTCTATAGGGCAAAAACCCCAATCTGACTGACAAACTCCTAATGTAATGCCACTGAATACAGAATTGGGAAGAAATGCACAGCAGTACCCCATTTGCAAATATTTTCTCTATTTAAAGGGACCTAAATGAACTCAGGAGTAAAGATAATAATAAATAACAGTATGGGGCATCTGGGTGGCTTAGCCAGTTAAGGGTCTAACTTGATTTCGGCTCAGGTCATGATCTCAGGGCTGTGAAATTAAACCCCACGTTGGGTTCTGTGCTGGGTGTGGAGTCAGCGTAAGATTCTCCCTCTCCCACTCCCCCTCCCCCTGCTTGCATGTGCACACCCACTCTCTAAACTAGTAATAGTAGTAATAATAGTAAAATAATTCAGTAAAAACAATTAAGAAGTGATGAGTTTTTGAATATTTATTACTCGAGTTTTCAATATAATATATTTAACTGTAAGTTTACCATAATTTAACTTCTAATAATGCCGTGCTTAACCACTGGCTTGCAAACTTCCAAGGAGTTTCTCAACTGGCTCTTGAGACTGGAACAAGCTAACTCTAGCTCACCACTTCTTGCCATCTCCACTGCTTCATTTGGGACTAACGCTCCATTATCTGTCCTTGGATTACTGCTTTAGCCTTCGGTTCTCTCTGCTCTGCCCTTGCCTTCCCCAGCATCTAGCCACAAAGCAGTTAAGGATGATCCTTCTAATACATGAGACAGATCATGTCTCCCTTCTCAAAAGTCTGCCTTCGCTCCCCATCTCCTTTAGAGGAAAAGCCAGAGATCTGTATTATTTGTGCTCCTCTCCACCCACCACTATCCTTAAATTCCTGACCTCATCTTCTACTTATGTACCCTCCCTCCCCTGCAGTTACTGCTTTTGACCAGTTGCCTCTAGACGCTGCTTGAACGTGTGGACACACTCCACCTTAGGGTTGTTCCCTCTGCCTGGGATGCTCTTCCCCCGATACCTTCGTGCTTTCCTCCCTCCTCTTCTTCATCCGTGCTCCACATACCTGCTTAATGAAGCTTGCTCAGATCACCCTATTTAAAAGTGTACACAGCCTAACCCCCATGCATACTGCTGCTATCCCTTTTCTGCTCTTCTTTTTTCCTCCTTAGCACTTATAGATCATACTATATAACTCATTTATTATATTCATGTGTATCGTTGATTTCTCCCACCCCACTAGAATGTAAACTCCACAAGAGCACAGATACTTATCTGTTTTGTTGACTGATGTATTCTTAGAATATGCAAGACCAATAAATAGGTCAAAAATTATTTACTGAAAGAGTGAGTTTCCTAAAAGTGAAGCCAAGAAGCATCAGCTAATTCTTCCCAGAATTTATACAGGACTGTACTTTTCTACAATGCTTGTTTTATGCAAAGTACAATGAGATTTGAAAATATCCTTCAAAAGCCATTCTTATCTGCTTAAAAATTTTAGGGCAAAAAAGTTCTTTATTTCATGTAAATACTTTCATGTTTCCATTGGTATTCTTTTTTTCAGCTTCTTATTTTAAAACAATTTTAGATATAGAAAAGTTGCAAAGATACTACAGAGAATTCACCCAGCTTTTTTTAACGTTAACATCTTACATAATGTGGCACATTTGTCAAAACTAAGAAGTTAACATCAGTACAATGTGGTCTTCATTTTTTAAAGATTTTATGTATGTATGTATGTCTGTATATATTTATTTATTTAAGAGAGAGCCAGAGAGTGCAGGAGCAGGGATGGAGGCAGAGGGAGGGAAAGATGGACAAGCTGACTCTCTGCTGAGCAGGGAGCCCAGTGCAGTTGATCCCAGGACATTCAGATCATCACCTGAGCTGAAGTCAATGCTTAACAGACTGAGCCACCCAGGCACCCCATATTCACTTTTAAATAATTTATTTTTCTTTAATGAGGATACTTGGCATACTTTATAATGACACTGCAGGATTTTTTCTCAAATCTGATTTTCCTTAGCTTTAATTTATCATTTATGTTTTTTTGTTTGTTTGTTTTCTTTTGTTTCGTTTTGTTTTGGTCTTTACAATGTGGCTAACTCCAAGTAATTCTTTCTCCCCCACCCCCACCTTGACTATAGTTGTCATACAGTGTTATGTTCTCCAAGTCTTCTCGCTTGCCATTAGTATTAACCCCAAATCATTTTCTGAGGGCTGTAGTCATTTCTTTGGCTCCCACCTGACATGTCTCAGTGCCTCCATGGAGCCCAGCTGAGCTCTAATGTCCAAACTCCTTCTGCCTGCACGACAGGACAGGGCTCCCACAGGAGTTGTGGGGGAAGGTCTGTGACTGATGCCAGACATTCCACCAAATGGAACAGTTGTAGAGTCCTTGGGATTGAGAACTTCCAGGCATCCAATTGAAGTAGCAGAATTGGAAGGTTCTGGGTAACATCTGGAAGACCCAGGAAGTGAGCGGGCATGAGTTCATCAATGGATAAGATAACAAAGTCTGAATCTCCAAAATGGGAAGCAGGGGAAAAATTCCATTACAGTGAGCCCTGCTAAGAAGGAGACCCCCCCCTCAGAAAGCCAGAAACTAAGAGGGTGGACCTGGACAAGGCATACAAGGAAAGGGATAGGAGAGGAAAGAGTTACTGGAATTTGAGAACCCAGATATTATTAGAATGGAAGAAGCTGGGTTTGAGCTATGATAATGTGAACAACATAGAAATCGCCTGGGTCCCCTTGAGGGTCAGGTTTGTGTAGGAGCCCAGTGGATGATACTGGGGCATTGAGGCCCCAGGTGGCAGTGTTTATGTTTCAACACTAAGCCAACTTAAAGCCAGCTGTGTGCTGAAGTCATCTAAAGAATTACAGCCTGGGCTTGGAGAGGTTACCAGTTGGCCATTAGTAAACATGGAACGGTGTGTCTGTAGGATCTCTTGCAGGACTTTTTGAAAAGGATGAGGTGGACTGAACTCAGAATAAAATAATGGTATACACAGATGAACCATAGCAGACCCGGGAATAAGAATTTGGAAGTTACTACCCCCTTCATATCTAGTATTACAGTAATAAACACTGTATGCTACTGAGAGAAATAAAAAGCCCACCATGTCCTAGAACTGTGTCCCTCACAACTATACAGATGACCCATGCCTGAAATTACCTCAACCTCCCTGCCCTCTGTGGCTAAGCAGAGTGTGTTGGGTTACTAGAAGAATCTCTAGCCTTAACTACTGTCACCATTTTGTCTTCAAAGGTATCTCAGCATGTGGAAAGTATGTTGTACAAGAAAAGTCTTTCACTTCCTACCAATACAAAACAAGCATTTGATCAACCAGCAGATACAACTCCTCTTTTGGATTTTAATTCCTGGGGTGATAATACATTAGACATCCCTTGTTCCCAGGATATAACAATTCCTAAAGGAATTGAACGAGATAGCGTGAGAAATTAAAACCCTCAAGGAGTGAGAACGGTCTTAATCAGTTTTCCAAAGAGTCTAGGACATTCTGAAAGGTGTGGGAGGGTTTCCCGGGATGAGGTGGAGACTGGGAGGGAGAGAAGCCAGCCCACCTGGAGCCCTTAGAGACCTTGCCTGAAAGGCTTCCTAAAGTGACCTCAGAGCGAAGCGGCTGGAGGTGTATCCTTGGAAGCAAATGCTAAATGAAGGAGAGAATTTGCAAACACCAAAAAAAGCTACAGTTGGATGTTTCCATGTGGAAATCTCTGAAGAAGCCAAAATAACCTGTATTGCATAAAAGAGCTCCTTATGTCTCTTCACTCATTTCCCATCCCCCAACCCAGAAAGAGACAAAGGCAACCTCCAGCAGTTGAAAGGAGGTAGAAGAAAAAGTGGCCAAGTGTAAAAAGGAGGAGACGTTGACGGCAGGGCCCCCACGTTTTCTCATTTCAGGCTTCCAGGCTGAAGAAGGACCAAGTTAGGGAAAAACAGAAACTTGGTTGGACCTTTAAGTTCAGAGTGACTGTTACTCAGCATTTTCTTTCTGACACGGAACTATGTTATGACTAAAAATAACTACTGGTTATCTGAGAGGGAGATGAAAAGCCATACTGCCCACCTCAGATTTCACCAGAGGGGTGGGGAAGAGTTATCTCTGCATGCAGGTTTGAGTTGGCAGGAGGGAGGGAAGAAGATGAAAGTGGCTTTCTGCTTGTCCCTGTGGAGTGCCTTTCAACCTCCCATTTGACAGAAAGTCTCTGAAAGAATATACAAGGAACTGCTAGGAGTTTGCTCAAGTTGGGCCCGGTAACAGGGATGTGAGGGGAAACTGACTGCATACCCTCTTCTACGCTTTAAATGTCTAACAATGAGAATGCATTTTTTATTTTAAAATTTACATTCAAAATAAAGAAACTATAGCAGGCAGCCTCTGGGATAGCCCCCAATGATCCCTGCTTCCTGGCACTCATGTCCTTGTGTAATGCCCTCCCCTCTGACATGGGCTAGACTTACTGACTCTTTTAATGAACACAATATGGAAAACATGATGAATGTCACATCTGTGGGTCTGTCTGTCTTCCTCTCCCTTTGAAATTCCTACTCTTGAAGAAGCCAGCTTCTATGTCCAAAGACAGCCCTGCAGAGAGGCCTGAGTGATTGAACATGGAAATGAATCTTCTGAGTTCTGTCAACAGCCACACTACGGAATTTGAAGGTGGCTCCTCCCCATTCAAGCCTTGAAATGGCATTACACACAGCTCCTGTCCCAGCTCAATGGAGGTCTTGAACGAGAGGCCCCAGCTACGCTGCTCCTGGATTCCTGACCCACAGGATTGCAAAATAATAAATGTGTTATTTTCCACCACCACATTTTAGAGTCATTAATTCCACAGCAATAGGTAACTAAAACAAACAAATTGTGCTAATAAACATGTATAGCATGGTACCCACATTCACTTTTTGATTTGGAAAGTGGGCTTTTGAAGTTATTTCCCTACAAGCCCTGCTAACATAACTCAGCTTTGCTTTCTTTTACTTTAAATCTGAAAACAGCAGTGTTTTTTGCCAATATAAAATTATATTATACTCAGAAATATGCTTGTGACTTCCCCTCTATAGAGAGAGAAAGAGAGAGAGAGACTGAGGGGAGAAAGAGGGAGAAAGAGAGAAATAGTCCCTCCAAATTTCAAAACTTTAAGAAGTTTTGTCATATGACCTTTCAACTGTTACGATTCTCAGTGTACAGAAGTTTCAGAGGATGCCACGTGTGAGTTAACAATGTTACCGTGGGGGATAAAAAGGAAAGCTTAATTAATATTTTTAGTGGCAAAGGCATCACGTGGTTCAATCCATATGATGGTTTTGAATTTCTTATCCCCGCTAAATGAGTCAATTGAGTTGGTAACTGATTCACTTGAACAGATGTGTCGCAGTACTGCTCTAAGAAAGTGTTCTGATATGCCCTCCTGCCACGTACTATCACTGAAAAGGGCACTGTGCTTAATCTTAGATCCCTGCATTAAAAAAAGAAGCAGAGGACGCAGGTGAAGGAGGTGATTCCTCAGCTCCCCCTACTCTTCTGCGGAAGAAAAGAAAGCTGGAGTTGCTTGTCCACACTCAGGTTACTTTCTTTCCAGATGAATGAATT
Source organism: Mustela nivalis (assembly GCF_964662115.1). Taxonomy (NCBI): domain Eukaryota; kingdom Metazoa; phylum Chordata; class Mammalia; order Carnivora; family Mustelidae; genus Mustela; species Mustela nivalis. The sequence goes on from NC_139020.1 coordinate 91,964,356, forward strand.
CAGGATACTTATCAACAACAAATCTGCTTTAGAGATAGAAATTATATTGGGGGATGAAAATTTCACTCAGGTTATCATATAGAAATAGTGTTTAACTTTGCTGCAAATACTACTTTAGTCTTGAGCATACTCTGTAGCCTTTGTGGGAATATAACAAAGGACAGCAACCGAAAGACCTCTCCTATGTTTGAAAACCAATCACAATGAACCTGTGTTTGCTAAATAAGATCTTTGACTTATGAAATATTCTGTTTATACAGATTGAATAAATATTCACACAATGGAATACAATGTAACTCTTTTCCCTGTGAAAGTTTACAGCTATTTTGAAGCAAAAATAGAATTTGAATATTATCATTTTGTACCCCTGAAAAATAAAGGATCTGGATGATGATCATGAGTGGCTGCTAACATCGCAAAAAAAGAAACAACCAGACATTCCATGCCTCCTATGGAAGTCTATGAAACAGTTATGAAAAGAGCAAAATCCAAGCTATGGGAAACTGCACAGTAGAAAATGTTTAGTAACTGTGTAGTAGAAAAGACCTGATTTTCTTCAACAGACAAATTGCAAAGAAAAACAGAGAGAGGAAAATCAAAAGATTAAAAGATGCTAAAGATTCAAATCACTCAGATATAAACATCTTGGAAACAGGTAGTGATGATGGTTGCACAACATTGTGATTATAATTAATGCCACTTAATTGTACATTTAAATGGTTTAAATTGCAAATTTTGTTATATATATCCACAAAAACTTTGTTTTAAGATTCAAATCACCCAAAACAATTATTTGGATCCTATTGAATGCACTGTAAAAAACAAACAAACAAAAAACTAAACTGAACTAAACAATTGGGGAAATTTAAATATAGTCAGAGATATCCGGTACTACTAAGGAATGGTCACCTTTTTTTTAGATGTCATCATAATATTACAAAGGATTTTTTGTTGTGGTAGGAACATATGAAGTGAAATCTTTCCTCTTAGCAAAATTTTAAGTGTGCAATATAATATTGTTAACAATGGGCAAAATGTTATATAGCAGGTCTCTAGAACTTACCTTTATTTTAAAGAGGTCTCATCTTTTAGAAATGCATATTGAAATACGTCTGGATAAATGATATATGTTGGATCTAGGGTTTGTACCTTAATTACAACCTAATAAATTACCCACTTAGTATTTTATGGAGACTGGCAGAATATTCAAGACTCTTGAGTCAGAGACAAGGGACTTTATTACTCATGACACAACAAGTCACCCAAACCTTAGCATATTTGTGTTAGTTTCACATGCTCTCAGGTGCCACAGGGTAACAGAGATGGGTCTAGAGGAGGCCTGCACATGCAGTGTTTTGCTTCACAGTAGAGTAGCACTGAGTTTTGGGAACCCACTAATTTTATAGCAAGCAGTAAGCAAAGCTGCTCTTTAACTGAGCTAGGGATAGAATGTGGGGGGTGGGATGGGAAAGAGAACTCATTTCTTAAGGTTACCAGTATATAATCAACCCTGAAAAATGGGCCCTGGTAAAAGAACTGTAATCTTGGCCCATCCAGAAAGATCTGTAGGAACAAAAGAGGCCAAGAAAAGAGTGTCTCTTCCAACAATATCATAGCATGGATTTGCTTCAAAAAACCACTGAGAGGAGAGGGTGTACGTCAGTCAGTGGGCATACAGGTGAAACAATTTTGCCCATGAATCAATACTTGTTGAAGCTGGGTTATGAGTACATGAGGTTCACTATACTAGTTACTCTTCTTTTCTATATATTTGAAATTTTCCATAATAAAAGTTTTAAAAAATCTTATTACTAAAGAGTTATCATATATAATATGTGTGAATTCCAATATTTTGATAGAATACTCAAAATATATATATTCACTATTTAAAATTTATGGAATATTTTTTCCATCCATTAATACTAAGAATTTACTTCAAGCAAATGCAGTTACTCATGATGGGAAGTAATTTTATTACAGATATATGAAAGGTCTGTTTTATAAAGAGTTGTAGCCAATTTATTATATGTGTCCATCCTGTCCTTGGGGAAATTAATCTCTCTTTATGGAAATCAAAAGCAGAGTCTGGGTTCTTCAATACATCTGCTAAATAAGCACAAGATTTCATAAGCCATAAGAAGTAATCTCCCTGGAAAAGTAATAGTTCACTTAACATGACTGGATGCCATTTTGAAAAAACCGGAATGCTTTTAGGCTGTGCATATTTGTTTTTTAAAAAAATACATTTCTAATATATTTCACCACTACTCCTTTGGCTCATTCCCTAGTAGGTAATTTTATTTTGCAAGCTAGTTAAAAAGTTTGACTGATTATTCAATTCAATTCAATTATTCTTTCTTTCATTCTGCTAAAAAGTTATACTCATCAAATAAAATATAAAAGCAAGGGTTTCAAACACCTTGTTACTATAAATTTTTTTTTTATCACCTCTTGTCTTAGTCAGTTTGGGCTGCTACAACAAAATACCATAGATTGTGTAGCTTATTAACAAAAGAAACATATTTCTTACAGTTCTAGAGGCTGGAAATCCAAGGTCCAGATTCCAGCACAGCCAACTTCTAGTGAGAGCCTTCTTCTAGGTTGAGGACTGCTGACTTCTCATTGTGTCCTCCTGTGGCAAAAAGCAAAGCCAGACCAAACTCTTGTGTCTCTTCTTAGAAAAGCACCAATCCCATCTAGGAGGGTACTATTTTCATGACCTGATCACCTCCCAGAGGGTCCACCCACTAATGCGATTACATTGGGGGTTAATTTCAACATTTGAACTTAGCAAAGGGATGCAAACATTTAGTCCATAATACCTTCATTCCCATTTGCTGTCAGTCCCCTCCCAACATTCCTCAGTTCTTTGATGTCTAATGAAGTATTCAGCAATTTTAGATGCCCTTCTGTGTCTTTGGTGGGGTGGGGAGGGCAGGAAATAGCCAGATTTCTGTACTTTTTTTCCTCCCACAGTTGCATTCCTATATAGGAAACAGCAAATTTCACATCGAAGAGGATGAGGGAGTTCCAGAAAAGATGATAAACCAGCTGTTACAAGAACTTAAAAATCCCGTTTTTTAACTGTACTTCTTCTTAACCATCTCTGTCCTAAGAGCACGTCTTGGGAAGCACAAAAAGAAAAAGCACATGTCTCCCTTCTGATTGATATTCAGCAACCACTGCAAAGCTGCACGGGAGCCCTCATCATGGATTCTGCCATCCCACCATTCTTACAAAGATGGTTCTTCATTAGGTACCTGAACATCACTATTGAAGCCACACCTGTGCTACTGATGTGTGGCCCTGGGGGATGTGGGCTACAAGGGGCCCAGGCATTTGTGTCAAGGGAGAGAGGCCTCCAAGCATAGCAAAATGTATAATGCATTCTGTTTAAAGTAAAAATTACCTGGGAAAACTCTCCTCCAAACAAATGCTCCAAAGTCCATCTATAACCAGACCAAAAGTACTCAAGAGTGAGCTCTGAAACAAGGAGGAGAACAAGAAGGAGAACAAGGGAGAAGATGCAACCCAAGTCTACTGGCTAGCTACTCACCAGCCATGGCAAGAACAGAGGTGGGATAATTACCTTTCCCACCATACTAGGCACCCATCTTTTAAGCTAATTCCAGCCACCCAAGGGAAAAAACAACACTGACTCACCCATACAGTTCACTGCTGACCAGCCTCTACCTTGGATCACAGAAAAAGAAGAAAAAATTTTATTGTATTCCGGGTGGAAGAGAAGGGACATTACAGAATATGCTTTGGATTTATTCTCTCTACTCACACTGCCAGGAAAGATGAATGCCACTGGGATAGCACCTGGCAGATGGTCACCCATCTTTGGCTCATGGCCCCTTCCCTTTTCCCACCACTTCCTCCTACTGAAATCATTCTGCAGTCTCCTGAATTAGGACTCTGAGTTTTGCCTTTCCCAGATAAGCAAACTCACCACAAAGAGTTTTGTCCACTTGTGAGAATCTCAATATTCAAAGTCTCACTGACCCCACTCTATGGGTGGATGTCCCTCCCTGTCCTGGGGACCAGGCTGAGACACGCCATCCTTTGTTCTACCTCTTGACTCTAAATTCCTTAGGACACCAGCCCACCCGTTCTAAATCCAGCCTACCTCCTTCCTGAGCACTTCCCGTTAACTGTAGGATATCCATTCTTTCTTCTAAATTGTTCCATCTTCCTATCTTGGTTACCTCAAGCAGTCTCCCACTAACTGTCCCAATGTCCTGAGGAAATATCTCCAGGGAGACAGGATCAGAATCTCCTCTTCTGTCTAGAAAACAGGCCTCTACACACACACACACACACACGCACACACACGCACGCGTACACGCGCGCATTAGGATGCAGAATCTATGAGCTATATTTATCATGTGGCTCTGAAATAGTCTTCCATGTCTGCAAACCATTCTGTTGCTTCTCTCTACTTATCTGGGTCCTCAAACTGTTTTAAGCATTTCTAAGACTTTATTCCATACTGTTGTAGTTATTTGATGAATTCAACCAGACACACTATGCAGAATCTATGAGGCAAAGTTTCTGTGTATGTTGTACATCAGAAGCCCTTTTCTTCCCTAAGGTAGGTTGTACCACCAGCTGCCTTGAATCAAACTAGCAATGCCCACTGTTCTCTGAACACTGCAAAGTGCTCTGTGGGGACTTGAAATTTCCATGCTTTCTCTATGGGCTAGGCAGATATCATGGTTAACTGTCAACGTGTTTTTTGACGTCATACAACTAATCCAACCAGTTCTATGAAGAAAGCACAGTATTTGCTGGAGTTATGTCAAATACAGTGATGTACTTTGCCTTAATAACAGAATAGAACTGCTGCAGTGTTTTTTTCACCTACATGACAGAAATTACAAGTGTTTACATAAAGCATTGGTACAGTTGATAAATGATCACTGAAAACAGTTCTGCTGATGTTTTAAAGACTCCAATTGTAGACTTCTCTTGAAAAAAGGCAACATTTTCTATTGAGATACACATTTAGGTCCCCAGACACTGAATAAATAGAAATAACTTCATTCAAACACCAGAAAGCAATTTTGTCCATGTTAGGTTTTGTTGTTGTTTTTGTTTTTGTGTTTGTTTTTGTTTTAATAAATTATATGATGATCAGCTGGTTGGTTCAGGGTCTCATGAGACTGGAATTACTATGGTAGTCTAACAGGTTTAGAACCTTTTAACACTCGGCTTTTCTTAAAACTGCTGGTTCTCAGTATTTTATATTAACACCAATGGTTTGCCACTAAAACCACTCATTTAACTGAGCAAGAAAATAAAGGGTCACAACACAAGAATCAGAATGAATCTGCCAACATCTGATTGTTAGGCTGTACCTAAGAGATACAGCAGCCACCCCAAAGGACAAATCCTTAAAAGACTACTGCCTTTTTAGTCCTGGGAGCCTATGACAAAAGTCCTTATTTCTGGCCCGATGAATGTTCCCATGCCAGAGGCAAAAACTATCATTATTCACCAGCTTTTGTCTACATTCACCAGCACTTAAGCAAATGACATTCACAGAATACATTCTAAGTATTGTTTCCCTTGTGGAGAGTTTTCCAAAGTGAACGGTCTCATTGGGTTACTTCTTATGAGTCTTATTTCTGAAATATTTAATTCAAAATCAGAGCTATGTTTTAAAATTTAGGATAAGGAGGGATGCCTGGGTGGCTCAATCAGTTAAGATTCTGCCCCTTGATTTTGGCTCAGGTCATGATATCAACACTCTGTGCTGGGAATGGAGCCTGCTTGAGATTCTTCCTCTCTGCCCCTACCCCCTGCTTGTGCATTCTCTCTCTCTCTCTCTCGCTCAAATAAATAAATATATAAAAATTTAAGATAAAGAATAACAATAAAATGCAAGAATTCTTGTGAAGAGTCAAATGCTTTTTATGAACATGAAAATCTTTTATTTAAAAATAGTAATTTGCTTTAATTAACTTGTTTTGGGATGGTGTGTCAATTTGGATGCTCTATGATGCAATTGCTGTACCTCTCTGTCCCCAAATGCTGACTCCTCTTGCTGAATTCAGATCACAGAGGGACTGAAGAAGGCCAGGAGCACTACCAGTAAATGATTTTAACCAAGGACAGCAAAACACACATCAGGTTTCATTTCTTGAAATTAGAAGACTTTCATTGTACACACAATGTTTTTAATAATACCTTAATGTCAAAGTTCAAGAACAAGATAATATAAAGTATGCTTAAACGTTTCCTGTTGTGGGGTGCCTGGGTGGCTCAGTGGGTTAAAGCCTCTGCCTTCAGCTCAGGTCATGATCCCAGGGTCCTGGGATCAAGCCCCCGCATCGGGCTCTCTGCTCAGCGGGGAGCCTGCTTCCCTTCCTCTCTCTCTGTCTGCCTTTCTGCATACTTGTGATCTCTGTCAAATAAGTAAATAAAATCCTTAAAAAATTAAAAAAAAAAAGTTTCCTGTTGTTTCAAGAACTTTGTTTTTCCTTGTATACAATGGATGGAGTTGCCCTCATTAAACTGAAATGCTTGTATGAGATTTAACACTGCTGACCTCTCAAAAAAAAAAAAAAAAAAGTCGATTACACTCTCTAAGCTAAAAAAATATTTAAAAAGTGTTTTTGACTCTGATTTATCTCTTTCTTGGGTAACCAATGATCGTGTCCCTGTTGTTCCAAGCTGTTCCAGTGACAGCAGTTTGGCCCTTATTTAGAATGGACAGGTAGAACAAGTAAAGTAACCATGAAAATTAGTGCAAAGTGCCTGCTGTCCAAGAGGTGGCAGATGGGGTAAGAGAGGGTCACGTGAATACAGGAACAATGCCTTCCCTGTTCACGCTCACATCCAGTCAGTGCTTCCTGGAAGCCACAGCTCTTGGGGGAGACTGGAGACCACTAAGGACACTGCAGCCTAGGGCTGGAGAACACCTGTGCATAGCCCACCTGGCTCTGACAGACTCACCCAGCATATCTTAGTCAATTCTCAAAACTGAAAATAACTTTCCTTCCTTATTCCAAAAGTAATGCATGTTAGTCATGCAAAATGCAGAAATTTAAAATTAACCCCCATCCCCAAATGGGAGTTGGGAGAGAGTAGTCCTTAATTATCCCCCTCCCTCCCCAGCATGCTTTTCCACTCACCGCCCCCCGACTCCCACTTCTTGGTTAACATTTTGGTGTATATTTGAAGTTTACTCACTCCTCTCCCAATGACTCTAGGATCTTACTGTAAATATTCTTTCGATTTTCTTTACATATTATTATTTTTATTCATCTTTCATTTCTCACAGAACCTAACACAATCCTGCCTGAGTAGGTACTCAGTAAAAGGATAAATAAGTGAATGTCCAAACCTGCTCCTTTTTTTTTCCCATATGCTACTGGAAATAAACAGTAACTCCTCCACCATTTCTGTTCCCATGTCCCTGCCAAAAGAATACCAGGTATTGGCATTTGTCAGAAACCACTGAGAAACCACAGTATTTAAAAACTCCCTCAGAAAATCTCTCGTTAGGGGTGCCTGGGTGGCTCAGTGGGTTAAGCCGCTGCCTTCGGCTCAGGTCATGATCTCAGGGTCCTGGGATCGAGTCCCGCATCGGGCTCTCTGCTCAGCGGGGAGCCTGCTTCCTCCTCTCTCTCTCTCTGCCTGCCTCTCTGCCTACTTGTGATCTCTCTGTCAAATAAATAAATAAAATATTTAAAAAAAAAAATCTCTCCTTAAAAGGAGTACTTCACAAGTGGAAAGCCCTTAATTTGGAGCTAGAAGGTCTGAGTTTGAATTCCAGCTGGTTCATTGTATTTCTCCTTTTACTTCTCTTATTTATTTAAAATGTTTATTTATTTGTTTGTTTATTTATTTGACAGACAGAGATCACAAGTAGGCAGAAAGGCAGGCAGAGAGAGGGGAAGGGAAGCAGGCTCCCGGCTGAGGAGAGAGCCCGATGCAGGGCTCAATCCCAGGACCCTGAGATCATGACCTAAGCCGAAGGCAGCGGCTTAACCCACTGAGCCACCCAGGCGCCCCTCCTTTTACTTCTTTTAAACCTCCATCTTCTAATCTGTGAAATGAAGACACTGACCTTTAGGATCCCCAGCAGTTAACAGCCCATGATCTATGGATCACCTATTTGTGTTTTAATGCAAGCATACACACACATATATGTGTATATATAGGCTTTATATTTTAGTGAAGAAAGGGCCCAGAAACTAACCTTTGTGGTACTAGTATGATAGATTCTGGTTTACTTATTTTCTAAAAACTGAAAACCTTTTTTAAAAAATATCTTATTTATTTGAGAAAGATAGAGTGAATGAAAAAAAAAAAACGGGGTGGGGGAAGGAAGGGGCTGAGGGAGAGGCAGACTCCTGCTAAGCAGGGAGCCTGAAGTGGGGGCTCTGTCCTAGAGGAGCTCCGGGATCATGACCTGAGCCAAAGGCAGACACGTAATCAATTGAGCCATGCAGGTGTCCCTAAAAACTAAAAATCTTATAGGAAATGGAGGTGGTTGTGAGTTTTACCCCATGTTGGGGGTAGAGTTTACTCAAAACAACAAAACTACTTTCCATGGCTAAGTTGGGAAAACTGAAAGCATGACAACCAACAAAGGAAAACAGAAAATAAAAACATCTATGTGTGTGCCTTTTAGTAATTTTTAGTCTAATTCTCAGATGTATGTTGTAATTTCATCTGAGTCACCCTCTCTTGTTTCATGGCTTTACATTCTGTTGTGTCATTTCTGAAATACCTGCCTCCCCTCACCCCATTCCCAAGGTTACAAGCAGAGAATAGCTCTTCACCGATCTGTGAGTGATGAGCTGTTTGATAAAGGAACTTAACAACTGAAGCAAAGAAATCCTAATACCAAAACAGGTTGAGACAGGAAAATGATTAAATCATTGACTAAATGATCAGTGTCTGGGTAAAAAGAGTAGGAACCACCACCGTGTACTCTTTCTGGCCCATCAAGTTTGGAGTCACTTTTAAACCCCACACTCATTAGTGGAGAGCATTTATGAAATGAGTTGTTTCCAACATGATCTGGGCTAGGCTGAGGTTCCTTTATGCCTTTGCCTCTTCATCTGCTTAAGTGGAAGGTTGATGAAGCATGCTTGGGCAGGGGACTGGGGAGAACCACCCTGGGAAAACCCTGCTCCTGGAAGTTTATCTACTCAAGGGCACCAAGCCTTTGGAATGCAGCACCTTCAGTGTCTGCTTTTTCCAAATGACCAGTCAGAACAGATTTGTCCATTCCCAATCTGACTGAAATGCAACCAAGTCTTATGCATTTCCTCTAGCTTGGGACAATTGGCTCCTCTGCTCATAGCACCTAGTGCCAGGCCTGGTCCAAAGTGTTGTCTTTGATTCCTGTCTAGGCCAGGTCTTGCTTATCCAGTTATCACTAATGTGGCCACCAAACAGGATGTGGATTTAACACCTGGGCCCTTCTGTTCCTGCAGCCCTTCTGTTCCTGCGGTTCTAGCACTGGGGGGGCCAGTGCTGCTTCCAGTGGGGTAGGAAAGCAGTCTTCTGTCTTCTATCTTCAGCTAGAGGTGCTGCTGCTACTGCTGCTGCTCCTCCTCCTACTACTTCTTTTGTTTTTTAAATTTGAAATTTTAAAAAATAATTATTTATTTAGAGAGAGAGTGTGTGCCTACAGGGGAAGAAGGGACAGAGGGAGAAGGAGAGATAGACTCTCAAGCAGACTCTCCACTGAGCATGGAGCCCACTGTAGAACTTGATCTCATGACTCTGAGATCATGACCTGAGCCAAAAACAAGAGTTGGATGCTTAACTGACTGAGCCACACAGGCACCCCTGAGTTTGAATTTTATGGTTAAAAAAAAAATTAGTGCACGAGGTCAGGTTGCTCAAGAAGGTATACAGTGAAAAACCGCTGCTCCAGTCCCACCTTCCAGCTACTGATCAGCCTCCCATAACAAGCAAACATGTACATATATTTTTTACCCCCTTTTTTATGAAAGCATTAAAATACTGCACTTGGCTTTTTTTTTTAATGTAATAGAATATTACACTATTGCCAGCCATGCATGAGTGCCTGTTGCCCCAGACTCTTGCCAACAGTTTCATCAAAACTTCTGATCTTTGCTAATGCAATAGGTAAAAAAATATCAGTAGAGTTTTCACTGGTAATATTTACCCTATAGGAAGTAGCAAAAATGTCTGCTTGAGGAACCTGTTCATTCTCTACATCCTGAAAAGGAGGAAAGGTGGATCCCAGTGTTCATTCATCAAGCCAGTCTGCCCACCAGCATCCATTGTTGCCTTACTCTTGATACTCTTCCTAGAGAGCTCTTTGCCTGTGCCCCCAGTCTAGTAGCAGCTGGAATCTACCTTATGCTTAAACCTGAAGGGCCAAGGGCTAGAACTGTTTCTAGAACCCCAACTGAGAGACCTGAATGGAGAGGGCCACCTAGCAAGAGCTATGATCTTCAACCAAGAACACAACAAGACCACTGTCTCCCAGCAGGGACAGGAACTGGCAGACTAAGCAAGCCGACCCTCTCTACCCTCCCTCCAATCTCCTGCCAGCACTCTCCATTGGCTGAATGTACCCAGAAACCTGAGTGGGAGGGAGATCACTGATTAGCCTCCTGATCACAAAGTAATGGGGAAGGATGGAAAATGGACCTAGGAAAACAAGAGAAGACACCCAGCATGCTCACAAAATGGTCAATCTCATGTTCCTTTGGAACCTGTACCTCAGATACTTTACTTCATCTCTGGAGTTTTTCAAGCTACTGAAAGATAAAGGTTTTCAGTCATGACTGTCCTTGCCTTAACCCATGTTAGATTTTTCTGGTAGATGGGCACTCAGCAGCATAGTAGCCATAATTAATTGCCTCTGGGTTACTTATATATTTTTTGAAGTTCATCATTCAGATCTTGGACTAGCACAATTAAAGTCATATAGAAGAAAAAGATCTGAATAAGGATGACACAATTACTATTATTCATTTGCAACAGGAAGACAGTGTTTCATGAAGATCTCATTTCATGGGTTGAAAATGGCTCATGTGTGTGCTCTGAAGACCAAGCAGATGAGGCCAAATTATTGTTTTAACTCTAGATCTTGGTGCCTCATTATCTTAAGACAACAGTTAAAATGAAGCCCTATTGATATTAATTGATCAATTATACCTCATTCCCACTTGCTCAACTCTCTTTAAGAGGCCCAGTTTTTAACAGAGTCCTTATTTCTGGAAATTTGCTAGCATCCTTGGGGATCTCCCATGTATCCATGAGTCAGTAATGTCCATTGCTTTCCATTCTGGTGAGTTTGATTAGGATTGCAACCTCAGGGGCTGATAGTTCCATAAAAGTGATACCCAGCACTAAAATTACCCCTGCACCCATGGCTGTCCCCTGAATACTGGTGGAACAGAAACTCAACAATGCCTAGAGCTACCTCTAGTGTCACTGGTCTGGTGGAGTTGGAATTGAAGGGTTGTCTTTTGAGGTGAGAGGTCCAAATGTCGGTCTTACAAAGTGAGAAGGAGAATTCTCCCTGTGGGTGATGCTCAGAAGCGGAGTATAGGACCCCAATGATCTAAAACCTCCCCCCTCTCTGAAGCTCTGTTACTGGGTCTGACTTCCCTGACCAGGCCCCCTCTTCTCTTCTAAGGTGCTCCTATTGCGCTCATGCCCCACATTATTCCTTCCAAAATTCTGGCTCCTGGGAGGACCCTGCCATCACCCATGTTGTATATGCTTTCCTAGAGTTCAATGTCTTTTTCTTGCAAAGAGGTCTGCCCTCGATGCAGATGAGTGGATGCAAACAGATTCATAATGAGAGATGTCCTCTAGGTCCTCCCCACAAAAATACATGAGCTCTCTTTCACAATCTGACTGCACACATAGCACAAAGGCAGTAGTTCTTATGGGATGGAATAGAGAACATAGTACCCAACTGTCACTGTGTTATCTCTCATTCTCAAACCATTCCTAAGTGACAGTCTCCAGAGAGTCAAGCCAAACTGACAACTAAATAACTAATTCACTATTCCCTACAGTAGTACCCCAATTAATAAATGTAGAAGGAATGATGGAAATAGAAAATATCTGTTTGGCAAACGTAATAGTAATAATTATTTCAGGCAGAGATAATTAATAGACCCTAAAATAAGCAGGCAAAAGTATGATGAAAAGCAAAATATTTATATACTTTCAAAGTATCACCTCACTCAGGACCCCTGGGTGGTTCAGTCAGTGAAGTGTCTGCCTTTGGCTCAGGTCATGATCTCAGGGTCCTGACCTACATCGGGCTCCTTGTCAGCAGGCAGCCTGTTTCTTCCTTTGCCTGCCACTCCCATTACTTGTGTGCTCGATCTCTCTCTCTCTCTGGCAAATAGATAAATAAAATCTTTTTTAAAAATAACAACAGCAGGGGCACCTGGTGACTCAGTGGGTTAAAGCCTCTGCCTTCGGCTCAGGTCATGATCCCAGGCTTCTGGGATGGAGCCTCACGTAAGGCTCTCTGCTTGGCGGGGAGCCTGCTTCCCATCCCCTCTCTCTGCCTGCTTCTCTGCCTACTTGTGATCTGTCTGTCAAATAAATAAATAAAATCTTTTAAAAAATAAAAATAATAAAAATAACACAACAAAGTATCACCTCATTAAATGCTTATTAATTTCAAAAGGAAGACTATAACTTTTCAGTAGTGAAATGAAAGCTGGCAGATATCACCTTAACTAATGAGCATCACCAGTGATGGGAACACATCAACTACATTCATCCTGATAGGATGCCTTGAGAGGCACAATGTCACTTCTGTGACATTCTTGCTCAAAATGTGTAACCTGAATGTAATCATGCAGAAATAATCAGACAAACCCAAACTGAGCAAGATTCTAACTGACCAGTTTTCTTCAAAGATTCAAAGTCATGAAAGACAAAGAAAAACTGAAGTGGTTTTTTTTTTTTTTTTTTAAAGATTAAAGACTAATGAACCATGAAAGCTAAATGCAGTGCAGGATCTTGGACTGGATCCTGAGCAGAAAAAAGATACATTAGTAGGACATGACAAAATCTGAATAAGGTCTGTGGATTACTGGGTAGTATTCTGTCAAATTAATTTCCTGCTTTGAAATGGTACTGTGGAAAAAAAAAAGAAAGAAAATGGTACTGTGGTTACATAAAATATTGACATTTGTAAGTTGGATGAAGAGCATATGGTAATTCTTCATATTCTTTTTTGGTAACTTTTTCATAAGTCTGAAAGTATTTCAAAATGGTTAGTTAAAAAAAAGTTTTAAATACATTTAAAAAACTATGGCTGAGCAAAATTTACTTATTACAATATTGGTTTTTGGACAAAATAAAAATATACATATTAATTAAAAGAAATAACTTCACTCTTGAATTTAAGACTAGACAAACAACCTTCTCCTTTGATTAGTCAGGTGTGAAGTTATTCAGGCATTTCTTAAAAGCATGCTCTAAGCTTTTAGCAAGTCATCGAAAGACATTATTACCAAAACTTGAATATCAGAATAGCAATTGTATGTGAAAATTTTTAGGTGACTCGGGTCTGTCCTTCTAACAATATGAATAGACCTTTGCTGGGAAGTGTTTTATTATGACAATAGAATTCTAAATAAACTGACCTTCAGATCAGCAATTCCTCGGTGGAAACTGGATAGAAGAGGAAAGTTTTCCAGTTGGCAGATAAAAAAATCAAGAACGCTCCCCCGCAAATCCCTTCCCTTAAACATATAGCTTAGGAAAGTAACCCAGTACTCCTTTGCTCTTTGCCTTACCACTTCAAATGCAGTGAGCTCTTTTGTGGGGCAGGGGAGAAGCTGCATAACTTAGAAGCAGCCTGTAGAAAGAAAGATAACAATAACTGGAGCCAGGGGAAGCAAAATATCTTACATGTCACATAGGAATAGAAAATGTTATATCTTCATAATTGCTTACATAGATATACAAGGAAAAATAATTGAATAGTTTGTAGCTTTAATTCGGGGGTAGACACATAATTACCACAGCCTCCACCAAGTTATTTAGATAACTACCCAAAAGTTAAAATATCCAATCTATAAGATTTACTTGGTCTATTGTACTTTTTATTTCAGAGAAATCAGCATTATTGAACTGCTAGTCAAGCACAAGAGTTGTCAGAAAATTATCTGAGGCCAACATAAGGAAGGAAAAGGTTAGGATTTTTCTCACAATGTCCAGGCTCTCCTAATCTAGAAGCCCTGGTTTTCTTGGCCTGCCACACTTCCATTCCATGAATTCTGTGCCAGGTGGACCTCTGTTCTTCATGGCCAATCCTCTCCTCTCTTCCCGTCTTCACAGATGTTGGGTTTGCACAAAAAACAAGTTTTAAGTATATTAATAACCTCTGGGGTTTAGCTGCCTTTTCATGTCAAAAAGGCTTCAATCTGAGGCATTTAGCTTTGCCAAGCCCTGTATTTCCTCTCAGATTGCTGGGTTGAAGATAGGTTGAGAGGATAGATTCTCACATGTCTCTTCTCAGATGAGACTACACTCACAGGAAACCAGGCAAAATGGCTTCTTGCATGGGAAAGTGCCTCCTTAACCTGGACTAGGGGAGCTTCTTATTAAACTGATTTCCTTTTAAATATCAAGAGGACTATACAGATAATAGAAGCCTTGGGATATAATGAAGAGTCCCCCACATAATTTTGTGTGCCTTATAAGAATATTCTTATTTACTAAAGCTCCAGAGAATAACCTGTCAGTCTCATCATTTGTCACCTACTCCATTGACATCTATTTGCTCTGAACCAGACACTGGACTAGACATTGAGTGTTTCAGTTTGGTAGAAAGAAAAACAACAAATTATAATGTAAATTTGTATACTATAGCAGTGAGTCCACAAAATGTTATAAGGGTCAGAGAAAGACACAATTGAGTCTGCTGAAGAAAGAATTCAGGGATGGTTTCACTGTGAAGGTGGTGTGTTAACTGGCCCTTGAAGGAGATGGTAAATGGGAAGGGGAAAGAAATGGGAAACATGTGAGTATGAAAGTGCACATGGCAGGATGGGGGAGTAGGAGGAGAAATGTAATCTTGGTAAGAGCAGAAAAATGTTTACCTTTCTTACCCAGAAGGCTGACCTATAGCCAGCACAGTTTTGATAAGGATCAAATACATGTTGGTTGCTACGTTCTTAACGGGTCTCATGACTGCCTGTAAATCATACCGATAGGCAAAACGAAACTGAATGACAAGTACCAGAGAAATCTTGCAAAAGTAGTTTCATGAATAGAAGTTCAAAGAAGACATTTATGATCTAATTTTCTTGCATGTTCTCTCCCCCCTTGAGCGCGAAACATGTAACCATCAGCTCCATACAGCAAAAGTGCAGCCCTTTCTGCCCATGAGTCTTGTCTCCTTGCGGTTTAACTAAATTTACTAAGTTGTACCCTAAAACGTCTCAAGATTTCTTTCCTGGTCATTGTACCCCACCACCCCACAACTGTCTCACAGTATCAAAGATGAAGGAGGAAAGGTAGACATGTACTACGTGATTCTAAGGAAGAAGGTGATGCTTGGATGTGGTCAACTAGCACACAGCAGAAGATGGAAAGCTAAAGTGTTCATTTCCTGACTCCCTTACAGTTAGAGTTCTGGTTCTAATCCGATGCACTGGCAGGGTATCAGGACCAAAGTAATGGGGAGGCCATCTTCCTGGTGCTCCTGGCAAGCAAGTCATGGAGACACAGGGTTTTTCCACATTTTTGCTCCAGTGTGCATTCTTCAGTGTGGGAGTTAAGAGGCAGTTGTGACAGTTTGGGCAACAGCTTCTGATTCTGGCTTCCTAGTGGTTGGGTCACAGTTATCCTAGGAGTTTCTTGAACTTAGTGTTCCTAATTCTAGATTTCTGTCTCCCCAAGGGTAGAGATTTCCCTCACTGGTCTATGCTGCAGGGTTCTGGCAGTCATTCAGGCAGCCTCAGACTTGAATCTGCAATCTTTCAAGAATTTTGGAAACATCTAATTATGCTAATTAAGTTCCTTTCTTATTAAAATACCTAGATTAGTTCATCTTTTACACACTGAACCCTGATTAATAGGGTAAAGGAAATCGTGAGTAACTATTATTGGAATGAGATTGGTACTGCTAACATTTGTCCTTGAAATGACAAAAAAAAATTACCATTTCAGCTAAAAAGACAAAGTGATTCTTACTTTATTTTTTTATATATTTTTAAGATTTTTATTTATTTGAGAGAGAGAGGATGGATGTTGGGAAGAGCAGAGGGGGAGGGAAAGGGACAAGCCGACTCTATGTTGAGGGCTTAGACTGATGGGGGGCTCAATCTTATGACCCTGAGATCATGAATGGAGCCAAAACCCAGATTCAGACCCTTAATCAACTGAGCCACCCAGGTGCCTCAACAAAGTGATTTTTAAATATTAAACATAAAAATATACATTTTTTTAAAATAGTGGATATATATATAGAGAGAGAGCACTTTTTCAAGACAAAATATCTGTGCTTGTTTTTCAATAATACATGCTCAATGTCTTACTTATGCCATTTTTAATTTATGCTAGAAGTCTACAGAACCAACTTATTTTAAATATTACATCGGGGTGCCTGAGTGGCTCAGCAGGATGAGCATCTGCCTTCAGCTCAGGTCATGATCCCAGGGTCCTGGGATTGAGTCCCCACATTGGGCTCTCTGCTCCATGGGGAGTCTGCTTCTCCTTCTGCCTCTGGTGCTCTCTCTACTTGTGTTCTCTCTCTTACTTAGTGTCTGTGTCAAATAAATAAATAAAATCTTTAAAAAAATATTAAATTTGAGAGGCAGGGCGGGGGGTCATTGGGGAAAGGGAGGAAAAAATGAAATAAGATGGGACAGGGGAGGGAGACAAACCATAAGAGACTCTTAATCTCAGAAAACAAACTGAGGGTTGCCTGAGGGGAGGAGGATGGTAGGGATAGGGTGGCTGGGTGATGGATGCTGGAGAGGGTATGTGCTATGGTGAGTGCTGTGAATTGTGTAAGACTGATGATTCACAGAAATGTACCCCTGAAACAAATAATATATGTAAAAAAAATAATAATTTGGCTATTGGAAATAATGCTGCAATAAACATAGGGGAGCATATAGCTTTTCAAAAAAAATAAATATTAAGTCAATTTTTAAATAAAATGGAGCTCACTGTATTTTGTTTTATATTACATATATTTATATGAAATTTATTTTCTTTGTAATAACAACTTTAAGTCACTGACATTAACTACATATTTTTAAATGCTCTTATAAAAACCATGCCCTCAAAAGGCCTGTTCATTTATTTTGCGATACTTCTCTATAATTTCTTCCTTTTTGATTTAGTCATACATATATGTTTAACATATACAATGGACCCAAAGAAAGTGCTATTTAAAACAAAAATCTGAATGTACCAGTTTCCAGTTTACTTAAGTCTGATCAATGAGAATACTACTATATACTATTCCCTTCCAATTACTGAGATGGTAGAACCCAAGAAACTGAATTTTTCAAACCCCCATCTATTCATCAGTCCTCCCGCGACAGGATGCAAAGTGGAGCGCCCTTTGTTTAATAGAGCATGGTAATGAGTCTTTTAATCTATATGCCCAAAGGAATCCAGTAAAGAGGGAAGAACTCAATTCCTCTATTCTATGAATCAAGAGAAATCTAACTTTCAGAGGGAGCCCTAGGGAGAAGTGACAGGCTTTAGGGGCAAAGAAAAGTTTTGCTTTGGCAAAAGAAAAAAAGAGGCAATGCTCCTCCTTTGGGAAAGAAAGAACAGTCGAATGACAGGCGTGAGATTGTAAATTCAAAAGGAAATCAGAGCAAGAAATGCCTAGGAGAAACTCCCAACTACCACTAAATATATAAATGGAGTGCCGGGGAGAGTGTTTGAGCTGTAAATTTGGCTTAAATGTGTGAACATTGGCTATCATGAATGCTGTACCAATGGGTTAGCCATAGGGTGGCGGAGTGGAAGACCGCTGGAGTGTAGCAGAGAGGGTAGAGTTGAGGCAAAGGATCAGGAGGCTCTTGCAACAATAGTCTAGGTTAGCAATGCTGAAGACCTGAGAAAGAAATGGCAGTAGGAATGATGAGGGAGGAAAGAATTCCAAACATCTCAGCTGCACAATCAATCGAATCGGTAACTGATTAGCAAAGCATGGTTGGGATACCTCCAAGGTTCCTAATATGAGTAATTGCGTCAACAGTGATAAAACGATCAGAGATTTAAAATACAGCCAAAGGGGCAGGTTTTGTGAGAGAAATAGTGACTTTTCATTGGCTATTCAGTGGAAATATCCAGAAGACAGCTAGAAATAAACATTCATGCAGTATATTTTTAAATTACGTTGTAAGCCTGAGAATCTCTAAAATAATAATCGCTGGAGTAGGAAGAGTAATTCACCAGACTTTAAGTAGCCTGCAGGCTTCTTCACTCCCAACTGCTTCGACTCCTTCTCCCATTTATCTTACTAGTTGCTTGTACTTCCCTAGGTTCCGACTCTCGGATTCTAAAGGTGACTTTTGAGAAACAAGGTAGAAAATGGGGAATGGAGAATCCAAACTTTAAGACGAGCCGTCCTACCCCGTACTTCGTATGGAAAAGAAAATTGGTTTAGGTCCCGGCTCCGCCAGTCTACCAACTGTGGGGACTTCGATAAATCAGTTCAAAACTCTGCCCCTCAGAGGTTTTCCAAAACCTCTCTTAAGTGGGTTTAAAAGAATTGACACACGGGTCAAGTTCCGCTGGGTCAGAATTCGTTGACAAGATAGGAATTGCCACAAGGACGTCCGGAATTCCGTAGATCGTAGCAAAACTCACTGTGAAGAGCCCCACCCCGACCCTGAGGGGGGTGGGGCCCGGGAATCTGTATCTTACTAACTTCGCAGGTGATTCAGATGCTCAGTCGGGTTTGAGAACCGAGGACTCTTTCCAGCCCTCCTGTTCTCTGAACCACTTCTCAGTTTCCTTCTGGTCCCAGAGATTTCCAGTTCCCGCAACAAAAGGAGTGAAGAGGAAAAAGGAGGAGCCAACAAGGCCCGCCAGGCCCGCGGGGCCGCCGGGGTCCCGGGTTCTCGCCCGCCTTCCCCTTCTCTGGGCGCCGGGCGCCAGCAGCCGACAGCCAGCCGCCGGATTACATAACGGGCCCACGCGCGCTCTCGCGAGGTTTCCAACGCCCCCCCCCCGCCCCCCTCGCTCCACGTCAGAGGGAACCGGGCGGAGCGGCCAACATGGCGGAACGCAGGCGACACAAGAAGCGGATCCAGGTAGTAAAGGCGAGCCCTGGGGTAGGGGGCTTCGGCGCGCTCGGCAGTAGAAGAAGCGAGGGAAGCCCCTGGAAGGGCGAGCGAAACCGAGGGCGAGATGAGCTGGGGCTCTGCCGCGAGGTCTCCGGGTGCGGGCTGCGTCGTTGTGAGGGGCCGGAGGGGGGGCGGTGTTGGCGACCGTGGAGAGCTAGGCGGACGTGGTGGGGCAGCGGCGGAAGGCAAGAGGAGCCGCTCTCGGAATCGGCCGCGGAGGCGCGGCTGCCAGAGGAGGCTTTCAGTGACTGCTCCGGCCCAGTCCTGCGGGGGGAGGTCAGCCTCCTCCCGAGCTCAGACATAGACCTCCCCGGGCTCCTCCCCTCCCTTTTCTGCCTCATCCTCTCGCCTTAGTTATCCCGAAATTAAGGCCGTAGTAATTAGGGTAGAAGGAGGTGGAGGACTGATTGACCTAAAGCAGCCGGTTCTTTGTGCGCAAATAGTAGACGAGTGATCGGGGTTCGGTCAGCTGCCTGGGGGCCCAGGCGACGGTCTGCCTATCCAGATGTTCAGTTGCGTATACCCCTTCTTTCTTCTCAATGTTACTAACTTCATAGTCCATTTGAAGCCTTCCGGCTCTCTTTCGGGCGACAAAGTGTAAATAAATACAACCTTGTTGGTACTGCAGCGACCTGGTCGCGCCCAGAAACCTTTCACATGCCAGTGTGTTAGCCTCATAACCTACATAACATCCCTCGCTTGTTCCACATGCATGTCATTGGTGCATTTCTTCCCTGCAGTCTATCCCCCTGTTGTTCTTGCTTTTTGCCAAGAGGATTAAATACGTGGGACATCTTACACTCAGGATGTTTTTTTATTAGTTGTCTCATCAGCTTATTTGCCTACAACCCTTCATATGTTATCATAAATTGATGAAATGTTGTGACTTTTTGCTATACTAATCTCAAATTGTTACACTTAATGTCTTTCTGTTTCTTAGGATTTCATTGCTGAGAATGACTTTTTCTATTTAAAGTTTTATTCCACATTAAAAAAAATAACAAAAAACTTTGTTTTTTTGCCTATACTGCAGGTGATTTGAGCCATGCACGTTAAAGTTCTCTGGAAAACTATGAATTACTAGAAAAAAAAGACACCAGTGATCAGTAAATTTGGAATTTTGGAATAGAGCAGAAGTAAGAAAGTAGTTCCGAACAGAGTACAGAAGAGAATCAAAAAGAGACAAGTCCCCCAAGTTCCAACAGGTCATCAAACCAGGGCTTGAGGTTATTATGAAAGAAGTTTCTAATTGTGCTATTCCTAGTTTCAGAATTTAGGGTTATTGGTTGGGTGTGAATATGTAATACTTTGGTTAAAATTTATATTGAAGTTGTTGGCCGGATTTGTAATTACTTAAATTTACACGTATAGTCCATGTTATGCCCTTTAATACACATTATTTGTACATTTCAGCTTTTCTTTATCATTGTTGTAAAGGTGATCCTTACTCACTTTTGAATAGCTGCTCTTTTTTCAGTTTTGATCCCCCCTCTTTTTTTTTCAGTTTTGATCTTATATTCAAGGGTAAGGTAGATTAGGAAGCTGTGTAGTAGTGGCAGTGGCAGGGAGCTAAAACTTGGGCCAAACTGTGCCTGTTTGTACCCTAGTTTCACTAATTATTAGTTGTGTAATTTTGGGCAAGTTACTTAACTTTTTACCTCAATTTACAAATCATAAGAAAGGATATGTACCTCAAAAAAAGTTGTAGAGTTGTTATGAAAAATAGGTAAGTCAGTGATTTGTTATTAAAAGTTGTAGAAGTTAGTAAAAGAGGGGTTGGCATATAATTCATTCCTTTTCACTTCTTTAAAAGGAGGAAGGATTTAGGATAGTTTGTTTTATTTCTTTTTTAACCACTCTGATATGCTGAAGAAAGATTAACAGCTATCTATTCAGTAAATAAACCATTAAGTTGTGATTCCATAAAATATAGCTATTTACTCAATATTATTTATTTGAGGATCAGATAAATATGTGAGGATTTGATTGTTAAAAATCAGCTTCACATATTGCTAAATTAAAATATATAATATTTATTTTACCCATCCTCAAAGTTTATATATAGCTGTACTAGAATGTTGTGGATATCTTGGGAGTGCTACTTGGAGTACTACTATGCAGTGTTAATAAAGTAATATAAATATAAAGTATCTTATAACATCCTTGGGTTTCTCTCCACCCATCCCACCCCAAATCAGAAACTATAATATTGGCATCACTTTAGACAAA
The DNA here is from genome assembly GCF_964662115.1 of Mustela nivalis. NCBI lineage: Eukaryota > Metazoa > Chordata > Mammalia > Carnivora > Mustelidae > Mustela > Mustela nivalis. The sequence goes on from NC_139020.1 coordinate 91,985,889, forward strand.
AAGATCAAATGTAATGTCAAAGTTCAGAGTTTAAGTTACAGAAGAGATTCTATTGTAGGACTTTTGGGCAAAAAGGTCTGTAATATCAACTGAATTTCCTGTTGTTTATTACTTGATGTTTCATGTTTAGAAAAAATTTTTATGTTTAAAGATTCAAGTGACCTTGAATTGTAATTGGTACATTGGGGGAAATGACTGATACAATTTCAGGGTTTGGAAAAGTAGCTAATTCATTTGCTTTTTCTAGTGTTGCATAATTTCAGATTCTGATATCCCATCAAAGTTGGAAGGAAGAGAACTATTTTGTCACATTTTCTTCTTGGATTCACTTCACTGATCACTGAAAACTGGAAGTGAGCTACATGTTTATTAATGTTATAATAGGAAATTTTAATGATTGAGGTTCTCAAATGAGAATGATGTCAATCCAAATTAATGGACCATTTGAAAATAATTTTAAGATTTAAGAAATGAATTATGTAGGTTTTTAAGAATATACAGTAGGTGCTTTTTGGTTAACAAAGTGCTTACTGGTTTGGAATCGGGGCGTCATGAAATTTTAGAGTTGAGAAGGATTTTCAGATAATAGAATGTGTTTGGGATCCTTTTACACACATGCAGGGTTTGTTGTTGTTGTTTTGGTTGGTTTTTTTTGTTTTTTTGTTTCTTTTGCACACATGCAGTTCTTATGTAAAAGCAGGATGATGGGCCCAAGGGCCTATCACCTCAGTACCCCACTACCATCATCCCATACCTTATGGTCCTTTAAACTCTTTTTAGGACCGACATCTACAAGTTTACTAGGTATAAAATTTATAGATCTAGTATATCACCATCATTTTATAAATAAACTGAGGTTCAGTGAGGTTATATGATTTGACCCAGTGTCACTCATCAAAGTAATAAACCCAAATTTAGACCAAGTCTTCTAATTCCCAGTTGAGTGTTCTTTACACCTCCCCAGTGATGTGATAAATTGTTCTGAAATACTTTAATCCTAAAATTTTTATATTAACTTGTATAACATAAAGATTTAACATAATTTGTCCCTGCTAAAGAGAGAAACATCCCATTTCGTGTACTGCTTATGTGTATTCAGTTGAGTATTGGGACATTTAAATGGCTACTGATTCTTAGAACTTTTATAATCTTCATCTCAGTTAATTTTATTGCACTCCTCTGTCTTCCTGGCAGTAAAACCCTGACATATCATGGGCCTATATGCTTAATTTCAGAAAAGGGAAGGAAAGAGAAAGTTTATGACTATACAAACTGTCTGAGAACTTCTGAAGAAAATAGAAGGAACCCGGGAAGCCAGTACTAAGTCTGAAAACTTCCCCGGAGGCTTAATGGAGAGTTTGCAATAGGAGTGAACAGTGATGTATTTATAGAAGGGCACTGTCATAGTCAAGATACAGAGACTCTTGAAAAGCTTTATTAGTAATATGCTGTGTGACTTTAAGCAAATGGTTTATCTAAGGTCCCCCCCCCCGCATGTATTAATGATTTGTGAACTAATCTTTTTCTTTTTTGCTTACTTCACTCAACAAATCAAGCAAGCTTATTTCTACTGAATATAGTAATTTTTAAAATTCTGTAAGATTGAAGACTGGCGTATTGACCCTTGATCTAATATTTTTTCCTGAAGAGGTTATCATAGGTACTGGCTAAAACAATTTATGGTTTAAAATGGTAATCCTTATTTCATTATTGTATTTGCATCTTGATCTATTCTAAAGTAAAAAGAGTATTTGTTAAGTAACTTAAAAAGGGCGCCTGGGTGGCTCAGTGGGTTGGGCCTCTGCCTTCCGCTCGGGTCTTGATCTCAGTGTCCTGGGATCGCGAAGACCTCAGGGTCCTGGGATCGAGTCCCGCGTCGGGCTCTCTGCTCAGCAGGGAGCCTGCTTCCTCCTCTCTCTCTCTTTGCCTTCCTCTCTGCCTACTTGTGATCTCTCTCTCTCTGTCAAATAAATAAATAAGTAAATTAAAAAAAAAAAAAAAGAGTGTTCTAACCGAACTTTCAACTTAAATAATTTTGGATTGTAAGTTGTGACAGCCAGCTTTTGGTATTTGGGTGCAAAGATGGCAGTCTAGCCTAAAAACCTATTGGCTCTTTCTTTGCTTTCTCTTTCTAAGACATTTGAGCTCACTCATTGAACTATGAAGTTCTTTCCATTTGAGGGTTGATGAGCTGGCTTCTCTTTCTTAGTGGTTGGTACTGTTCCCAAAAGGCCTTCACTTTTTGTTAGAAGGCTTCTAGGAAAGTTAAGAAAATATTCTGAAGATTTGTTCACATCAAAAGGGAACAAAGAAGGGAAGTACTTTAGTCTAAAGTATAAACAGGAAGAGGATAAGACTGTTTTATATACTCATTGGCTGCAGCAGGGAGCAGTGAAAGTGAAGACTCCATGGCAAGATCTTCTATCTAACCAGCTTTTATAGCAATCTTTCTTTCTGTCTTCAAAGCCCCAACAGATGGCACAAATTCTATACTTTTCACCTAAAGGCATTCTACAATGTGTATTAACTTATATGTGGTATAATGAACTTTTCATAATTCACAAAAGAAAATAGAAACTTACTAAGGATTTAAATTTGAAGAAGAAATAAAGAAGGTTATCAGTTCTTTTACACCAATTATCTTGATAGAGGTCACTACTTTTCTGGTCATTTTCAAAGGAAGTTACAGATACTTTTAAAAAGTATCAATGGATAAGTAACTGTGTCTACTTAGGAAAGATTTTTCAAGTCCATGTTTTCTGGGTCTCCTCTATTCATTGTTACTTAGTAGTACCTTTGCCAAGGAGGGGAAAGGAATAAAAATACATTACTTGCATCTATCTTGCGGTTGTTGGAACAGTTCTGTAAACTGGAAGTTAATTGTTAAAATGAGGTGTAAAAGTGTTGTGGATTCATGTAGTATCAGATTCCCTACTGTAAAATAGTAGAATGGACTTTTTGCATTTCTTGTGTATCCTTATATCGGATTTTACATGTGATCCCTCTGTCAAAAATCATTAGATTAGTACATTTATACCTCTGTTTAGTAAATGGTTTGAGTGCTAGTATAAGTTTGTCACATCTAAAGTTGATGTACTTAGAAAATATGTATATGTTTCCAGAATATAACAGTTGCTATTTTAGATGGTTGTAACAGAGTGTAGATATTATGCCTTACAAATTTTTATTAACCTAAACACCCAAAGGTGTTCTAAAGTATACACTCAGTAAGTATGTATTTGAACAAATAATGGTCATTTTCAATCAAGTATATTCCAGTAACAACTTATCAGTTAAGTACATAAAACTTTAAGTGACAACAGATGTATCAGTTGAGAAGAAAATTGAGCATATGTTGGTATGCTTATAAAGTAGAATTGGTTTCCATAAACTAATTTATAATATTGCATTATTTTCAACTATTTATTGTATTACGTATTACTTTTTTGGCAGCACCACAAATATATAGGATATTATTTACTAATAGATGAGCCTCCTAGAAATCCGTTGTATTATACAAGCATAATTAAATACTATCATTTCACATATACTGATACATATTAATATATTTTAGTGTGATTTCAAAAATTGAAATACAGACTTTCACCTTTTTAGTTTATCCAAAAGTATATTTTGTGGCTAAGTCCCAAATCATGAACCTTGTAGCTGTTAGTGAACTTGGAGCATTAAATTTTGTTAATTAATTTTGTTAATAGTGTTAAATTTAAATTTGTAGTTTTTTAAGATTTTATTTTTCTATGATACATATTTTTATATAAAACAAAAGGCTTTTTATTCACACAGTTATTTGTTTTTTACTCTAGTCTTCTTTTGGATTGACTGGTTTGAGCTTTTAATTTTTATTGCCACATATAGCCCACAGATGGCTTACTAACAGAATGTAAGAATCATGAACTATTAATTGGGCAATTGGAAGTAGGGGAGTTGGAAAATGCAGAGGAAGAAATAGGAGAAGTAGCTACCAAGCCAAATCACAGGCTTTCACTTCATCCAACAAATTACTCCTTTTCTAGATAAAATCGAAGCTGGAAGCTTTGTTTGTTAATTGTTACCTCATTTTCATCAAACATAACTGAATTCAGACTTATATAAATTTTGCGTGATAACTGACATAAAGACAGATGATTTGGGTAGATTATTTTTTCTGTTTTGTGTTGTTAGAATGTCTTGTCTAAAACATAACTGTCAGGGGCGTCTGGGTGGCTCAGTCGTTAAGCGTCTGCCTTCGACTCAGGTCATGATCCCAGGTCCTGGGATTGAGCCCCACGTCAGGCTCCCTGTCCAGCAGATAGCTTGCTTCTCCCTCTCCCACTTTCCCCTGCTTGTGTTCCCTTTCTAGCTGTCTCTCTCTGTGTCAAATGAATAAATAAAATCTTTTTAAAAAAATAAAACATAACTGTCTTTAGTAGCATTGTTTTCAGCATCCTAGATTCTCAGCAGATAATTCTTTACTAATATTTGGCACTTCATTTAGTTAAGAAACAAACCTTCCTGAAATCATTCACATTTAGATTATGCATTGCTGGAAATAGTGCTTGAGTGTATATCATGCTTAAACATGAAATTAAAGACAGTACTTTTGTTCCAGTAGCTTATAGCAGTAAGACAACTTATAGAAGTTTATATATAAGATGTATACAAATGTAGACTGCCTTCATTTTCTTCAGTATATGGGTGGTAAGAATACACAGGAGGAATTGTCAAATTAAAGATTCAGAATGTAAGGAAATAAAAAGAAGGGAATGATAAACAATGAAGAAAGTAATAGAAAATTTGGAGAAATGAAGAGAGAGAATAGGGAAGGATTTAAGCAGCCTTTCCAAACTTCTGGGTACTTCCATTAGTGAGTTAAATTAGATGATAATTTATCTGTTTATTGCATTTTAATTTTTGCTTCCCCCCTAGTAGGGAAGAAAAGAAAGACAAGGTGAAAAAAGAGTCTGAAATAGTCTTATGGCTCCTACATTGAGACAGATCTCTGATTAATCTGAGAATTCCTCCTATAGTCTTTTGTCCATTGTTCAGGGTTCATAGCTTTGACTATTATTTAACATTTATTTATGGCACCTGTTTCTACTTACTTTGACATTTGGGCACTCACTTTTGGCAACCTGTTAATCTTTTAAATTATTACTTCATGGGTTACAAAGAGATCGGTCAAGAGAGAAGATGGGTTAGTACAAAGTAGTTACCATACTGGAAAAACAACTCAAAAGAAATAAATGCCTTGTAGCTGAGGCAGAGAGGCAGGTTTTGGCCCTATCAGCGTGTATTCGAAAACCATGTAATTTTAAAAATCTCTGTTCTGTCTTTTGTATACATTACCAGCTCTGTTTCATATAAAGCTTGAAAGGAAGGCTTATACTTCACTTTAAAAGATTTGCGAAACACATCTGTAAATTCAGTGCACGAATTTGTGAAATAAATGATTATATTAAATTAATACTCTTATTTTGCAGGAAGTTGGTGAACCATCTAAAGAAGAGAAGGCTGTAGCCAAGTATCTTCGATTCAACTGTCCAACAAAGTCCACCAATATGATGGGGCACCGAGTTGATTATTTTATTGGTAGGATTACATCAATAATATTAGTGTACATATTTTATGAAGATAACTAAATCTCAGTTGTGTAGATGTTTTAAAAGTGCTTTCTGAGTATGCTTGATGAAGTTGGGTGATGGGCATAAGGCAATTGATGATTCTTTTCTTTTCTTTTATGATTGGAAATGTGAATAGCAAAAGATAAAAGGGGCATTCTGGGTGGCTCAGTCAGTTTACTGTCTGACTTTTGATTGGGCTCAGGTCATAATCTTATGGTTGTGAGGTCGAGCCCTGCATAGGCTCCTCACTGGACATGGAGCCTGTTTAAGATTCTCTCCTTCTCCCTCTGCCCTTCCCCTGCTCTCTCCCTCTTTAAAAAAAGAAAAAAGAAAAAAAAATACTGTGTAATACCTTTCATTGCAAATTTTAAAAACAAGATTTATTTTCAGTATTAGTACTACCTTTTATTCAGATAGTATATGTATTGAAAGTAATCTTTTTAAAAAACTATAGTAAAATTCAGTGTGAAGTAAGTCTGTTGGAACTAATGTAGGAGCTTTGGTTCTTCACATAATCCAAAGAACCTCATTATAAGCTAATGTCATCTATAATATAGCCCCATAACTTACCCACTGACCACAAAGTGGTTGAGTTTGCCTCTCATTGATTAAGATTGAATTGCCATTGTAAAGAAATTTCTTATCTTCCTTTTCTTTAGTGTTATGATTAATGGTTTTGATGTTCATTAAAAATAAGAATAAAAATAAAAATAAATGCTATTCTCTTCAGATCTAATATATTTAGCTTCTTCTAGTGGTAGCAATAGATTGTTCACAGACTTATTTCTTAGTGGGTAACAGTAAAGCTTGATAACAATTTTTATTACTGTGGGAGAGGAAGATTTTTGGTTTAGCATACATTTAATTGTGGTAATTTGATTAAGAGTGATACCTACATTTATTTTAAATGTATTTGTTTAGAACATTTTCCCATGTTTTACTTAATATTTTTGAATGTCATTTATTTCCCAGCATTGTCTTAAAAAGATCTTTATTGCTGTGTTTCATAAATTGAGGTTTTGAGGAACCGTTTGTTTATCATGATCATTTCCTCTGGATTTGTTTTTATTTCCTGAGGCCAGAATGTTGATAATATGTCTTACAAATTACTATTTAGATAGACATGAATTCCCATGTATACTAAATTTAAAATGACAAATTTCTTCTTTAGCTTCAAAAGCAGTGGATTGCCTTTTGGATTCAAAGTGGGCAAAGGCCAAGAAAGGAGAGGAAGCTTTATTTACAACAAGGGAGTCTGTGGTTGACTACTGCAACAGGTAGTGTTTATTTCTTAGTGACGGATAACATAAGTAGTAATTTCAGAATCCTTGCCATAGTCCAGAAGCCCCTTACCCATTTTTATCATTAAATATAGTAATACAATAACATAGCACAGAGCTTTTACATGCAACCTGAATTTTTTTAGTACCTCTGGAAATGGCATTTATTTGGTGTTAGATACGATATTTTCATAATTTTAATTTGTGTTCTATTTGTACATTTGCTAGGCTGAGTGAACTGAAAGATCAGCAATAAAAATCATATACCATTGCCAAAAGTAACCAAAAAATTCTTTTTTTTTCCTAGGGCAAATAGCGAGGGAGTCTTTTTCAGAACTTTGGCAGGGATTCCTAATAGACCTGTTACCCCTTGGCTGGTTGTTAGTTATTTTTGTGCCCACACGGGGTTATTAGTCAGGTACCCTTCCTTATTTTATTTAGTGATTGCTCATGTATTCTGATAAAATTAAGGCAACTACAACATCTGGCTTTTCTTGATTCCATGGTGAAGTGTAGATAGTTCAGTAACATCCATGTTTTTCATAATAGGTACTTTGGGAAACATCAAAACTGAAGTTTATAATCAGTAGGAATTTAACATCTCAGATTATTTTATATCCGTGGTAGTGATATACACATAGTATTTACTAATATATTGTTTAATGGCATTTAAAGTATCAGCCAGATGAGACCCGCCTAAAAACCACTGTTCCACAACCTGGTTTTAAAACTGTGAAGTAAAAGAATTATCAAATATTTCTTAAAATTCTTAGTTGCCAATAACTAGAGTCACTGTTGGACCTTTCAGAAACAAAGTTTCACTGTTGTGGCAGAAATGAGCTTGGTATAGCTCATTTCTGCCACAACAGTGGTATAGCTGGTATAGCTGGCATTTTTCTCTTCAGCTGTTTATGTAGAACTCTAAAGTGCAAATTTCATGCCTGCCTCAAAATAGATTTATTTTGTACATATGGTGTGAAAATTAAGAGATGTTATACATGCAAAAACAGAAGTTAGATAATTTACCCAAGGTCACTTAGCTAGTAAGTGATAGAGCCAGAATTCTAAATCCAGTACTCAAACTCCATAGTCCATGCCCTTAACCACTGTGGTATCCTTTCTCCTCCAACAAAATGAGGATGTACTTAATGAAACAAAAATTAAGATGAAGGATTTGTCTGTCAATACTATGTGAATATTAAATCTGTCAACCCAGACAGAGCAGCCAGTATTAGTGCACATATCTCTTGTCTTTTCAGGAACCATCATATAGTATTCTGTGAAAAGCCCTAAAGACCTAGAGATACACTCACTTTTTATTGTATATTGTTATTCCCATTCATGTCAGGTTGTTTGTGTCCTTTCTGCACAACGTAGAGAATCATAACTACATAAATTCTTCAGAGCCACTTCTGATAACAACTGCAGCCAGCCCTCATGGGTTCCAGCTTGACCATAAACAAAACCAGGAAGGGACATTTGTCTGGTCTCATTTTATGAAGCTGATAAGTGGACTTGAAGGTGTCTGAAGAGAAACAAAAGAAAACAGGAAAGTGTAGGATGGTATACAAAGCAACCTTTTTTAATATGCTCTGTGCCTCTTAATGATCTGATTTGAGTATGAATCCTTGATCTAGCACCATTCTAACTCCATGTGACTTTGCATCTCCAGCCCATTACTACAGTAATGTCCATCTCACTCTCATTCATAATACCACTTAATAAAACTTCACCATTGCCACATAGATGAAAGTTTTTAACACATGTCTGGCTTCAATAAATGTTTGTGAAACCTGAAAAAAAAAGAGATGAGGAAAAATATAAGCAATTAATAACTTTGTACCAGATGCTTTCAATGATCCATTTGTGTATTCAACAAACATTTATCAAACACTTGTTGTAATCCAGGCCCCAAGAATACTAAGATGACTGTGATTTGGTCCCCATCTCCTAAATATATATTCTAGCCTTCAGAGAAGATTCATGACTAATTATAGTATGTTGCATTCTGTAAGGAGGACAGGGATGAGAAAACTTCAAAAATGGCTTCACAGGGAAAATACTTAAACAAAATTTGAAACATAAATAGGTGATTACCCAGGAAACAATGGGAGAAAGGACAGTCAATCCTGGCAAATGGGACAGAACATACTGGGACAAGGCAGTAGTTCTGTGAAAATGTAAGAGAGGTTTGTGTGAGTGATTTATACTATATGATGTGTTAAATAACGGAGACACTGATTTTATTGCAATAGTAAATGTCATGTCACTTTTCTAGCCATAGAGTGAGTTGAAGTAGGCATTCTCTAAGGACCTATTGAGGAATAAGTCAATAATTTTACTTACTACTGAGTAGATTGATGCTGTAATGTAATAATATGAACCCAAAATGTGTGTGTGTATATTCCATAACTATTAAAAAAAATTAAGATTTTGTTATAGCAATAATAATGCTAACTTTGAGTACATACATTCCAGGGACCACACTGTATACAGTCTGCACTTCTCATTTAGTCCTAGAAACCCCTGTGAGGTACATACCCCATTTTTGAAATTTTTACTAAAATGAAGTAATTTACCCAAACCCGTACAGTTAAGTGATAAACATGGTATTTGAACTCATGTACCTGAATGTGAACTTTTAAACACCAGTTTGGTTAATAGTTTGCAGTTCACCCTGAACAACATGAAGGTTAAGGGGTGTCAACCCACCACCCAGTCAAAAATCCATATTTGAACTCCAGAACTTAACCACTAATAGTGTACCATTGACCGAAAGCCTTACAGATTACATAAACAGTTGATTAACACATATTTTGTATGTTATATCTGTTATATGCTGTATTTTTACAATAAAGTAAGCTAGAGAAAAGAAAATGTTAATATGGAAATGTTATTAAGCTCAGTTGGTTAAATATCTGCCTTCGGCTCAGGTCATAATCTCAGGGTCCTGGGATTGAGTCCCACATCAGGCTCCCGGCTCAGCAGGGAGTCTGCTTCTCTGTCTCCCACTGCCTGCCTCTCCCCCTGCTTGTTTGTTTGCTCTCTCTCTATCAAATAAATAAATAAAATCTTTAAAAAAAAAAAAAAAAGGAACTTATGGGAAAGAGAAATGCATTTATAGTGCATACTATATCTATCAAAAAACCGCATGTAAATGGATATGTATGCTTCAAACCTGTGTTCAAGGGTCAGTTGCACCTGGGTAGTAGATATTAATGGTAGAGTCTTTGGGGCATTTCAGGCGTTGTGTAATTTTATGCTGTATGATTTCCTGAACAAGGAGAAGACCAAATGAGAAGACCTAAAAGTTAGTTTTGTGGAGATGTTCATGGGGTGGACCTAATTGGGCAGGAGAATGAAGCCCAGCCAGGCAGTTGAAAACACGTGCCTCAGAGGCCACAGCATAATGACCAGAAGTAAGTGGGCATTGGGCAGGAATGAAGCATCTAGTTAACAAGTGGTATGATGTGCTGAACAGGTATTAGTGGCAGTAGAAAGGTGGGTAGTCAACAGGCACAGATAGTGACAGTTAAAATGTAGCTTGTAGGTTGTGTTTTGGTAGTTGTACATCATCAAAGAAGGAATGAAGGATGAAGTCCAGAACTCTGAAATTGGAACATAAAATTTGAAAGGATGGCTTTTAGGTAATAAAGGCAAGGGCAACCCAGTTTCTTGAGTAGAATTAAAATGTTAGAAAGGAACTACCATCTACATTGACTTAATTTTGGGTCTTCTAAGTTCATCAGATAAAGAAATGAATAAAGCGAAGATCTCCTAAGGAGTTTATAGTCTAGTGAAGGGAGCAGACAAACATAAATTGTATATTAAGTTAGAAAATAAATGCTATAGATAGGATAAGAGGAAACAGGAGGGAGGGTGGGAGAATGGGTTTATAATTTTAAATAGGATAGGGCTAGTTGTGAAGGAAACATTTGAGGGAAGACCTGAAGAACATAACATGAAGAAAGACAGCTGAAGACACGATTTAGATCAGACAAATCATGGGTATATTTTTAATCAAATATTTCTTAAACTGTTTAATTTCCCCTTATGTCTGCTTTTGAATTTGAGACTTAATATTAAATAAAATAGAATCTTGATTTACTTTAATAAATTCATAGAAAAGCTTCATAAGCATAATTCCAAGCCTGTAATCTGTTATATTTAAATTATGTAGTTGAAAAGTGACAAACTTTTATGTAATCAATACAGTTGGCAATACAGTTTTTTCTAATTATTTATGTTAGGGGTTGATTCTTTCCATTGATTTACTAGTTGTAATTTCTTTTGTGAGTTGCCAGTGTAGTGTTTGCTCATTTTATTTGGGTTTGGTGTTTTTCTTTTCAGTCTGTGTTTGTATAGTTGATAAGGAATGGAATGTCATACCATTTTTTCCATAGGCTTTTAAAGAAACAGTTTTTTCACCGGGCACTAAAAGTAATGAAAATGAAGTATGATAAAGACATAAAAAAAGAAAAAGAGAAAGGAAAGGCCGAAAGTGGAAAAGAAGAAGATAGAAAGAGCAGGAAAGAAAATCTAAAGGATGAAAAGACGAAAAAGGAAAAAGAAAAAAAAAAAGATGGTGAAAAGGAAGAACCCAAAAAGGTGATTTCAACTACAGTTAAGTCAGAATAAATTATTATGTGGACATGATCACTGGCATATGAGTATTTTTGAAATGCTGTGCAACAACACTTAAATATAACTGTATTAGGTTTCTTATAAATACTATGGTTGAGAATTTTTATCTCTGTGTCTCGAAAGTGAAACTTTTTTTTGCCTCTGTGAATGTCTTACTGTTTTTTTGCTTTTTGTAAGTGTTTTTTTCTTCTGTTTAACTTGTGTTTTATTAGGAGGAAACTCCAGGAACTCCCAAAAAGAAGGAAACTAAGAAAAAATTCAAACTTGAGCCACATGATGATCAAGTTTTTCTGGATGGAAATGAGGTGAGAGTATCTAGCTTATAAATAGAATTCCAGTTTTCCATAAGAGTTTTTAGAATCATTTTGATAACTTTACTAAGACAAGAAGTATTTTTGGTAACTAACCATGTAGATACTACTCTTTAAAAAAAAAATCAGTAATTTCCCTGAATTTAGAGTTATAAAAAATGTGTAAGAAAACCAGTCAAAATTGGGTTTAGCTATCTATGAGTGATAGGAAATCTGAAATAACAGTGACTTAAAATAAATGCTCTTTCTCTCTCATCAGCGAAATCTGCAGGTAAGTAGTACAGATTTGACAGCTCTATAGTAGAGCTGTTTGAGGCAATTAGTAAAGGTTAACTTATGGTTCAAAATGACTGCCAGTCTCATCTCTGCATCCAAAGGAGGAAAGAATGAGGGACATGCCTTCTCCTTAAGGACACCTTCCAGGAAGCTAGTGGCTGCATTTCTGCGTGGATTCCAGTGGCCAAAACTTGGTCACATGGTCATGGCCTACCTGTAGTAAAGTCTTAGAAATGTGCTTTTGTACTGGTGGTCATTTGCCCACCTAAAGTGCAGAATTTCCTTTACTCTCACAGGAAAAAAGAGTAGAATGGTTAATGGAGAACACCTATAGTTTTGTCCTCTTATAGTCAGACACAATATTTTATTGTTTTTATTTCTTTTGTAATGGAGAGTTCTGTGATGATAGCCTTCCGTGAAGATTACTTAGTCATTTAATTCATACAGAAACATTAGTTATATACTTCATTAGTTATATACTAGCCGTTGAATTCTTGTGAAATTCAAGACATATTTCTTCTGTTATACCTAGTACAAAAGTAATAGTATATATGATGTAGTAGTTCCTAGAGCTATGAGTTTGAAATTTTGGGAAGGCTTTTCAAAAAATATGTGCTTTTGGCTCATTCCAAACATACTTGCATGAGAATCTGTAGTATGGAATGTAAGGGTGTGTGTGTGTGTGTGTGTGTGTGTTGTATAACGTGTCCCAGGGTGATTCTGTTGTGAACCCCTGGTTAAGAACCACTGTAATAGAAGACCATAGGTCTTTGCTAGTGTGAAAGCTAAGATACCTTCAGTTAAACATCAAGCATTAGCTATATGCAAAGATATTTTTATAGGTGCTAGGAATAGCGTGATAAATAAGATAAATTCTTTTCTTGGAAGTGCTTTATACTCTAGCAAAGATATAAGCTTTTAAATGTTACTATGTCATAGTGTGGTGAGTGTTAAAATATGAGAATATCAATTAAGAATAGTAAATTTAATCAAGACAGGATAAGAAGGGTCTGGAGACCTTGAACACTTGAGCTGAGCTTTGAAGGACGACTGGCAGATTACCAGCTTCAGTGGGAAGGAATTCCAGATCTGTTAGGTGAAGGAAATAGCCTGAGCAAAAGCAGAGGTGCTTGCATTCTTGAAAAGACTATATTTTATTCTGTAGGAAGCAACATGCTTTCAAACTTTTAAAGCTGGGAAATGTCTTTAAAAACTTGGTTTTTAGAATGCTAACTGGCAGAAGTGAGGTCTGTGGATCTGATTTCCAGGGGAAATTTGCAGTTAAAAAAGAGGAATGGAACCAAATCAAAAAGACAATTACAAAGAACTCTGGCCAAAATAAAATCAGGAAATGGAAGAGTACTGATACTTATAGAAACTAAGATGAAAGTAGGAGTTTTAGATAGGGGTTGAGCAGAGTTCTGATTGTTGTAAATGAAGTAAACTTCTCTTGTGTAAAAGTAAATCAGGCTTTAAAGCAGTGGTTCCCAACCTATAGGCTATACACCCTCCACAAGGGAGTAGGCAATGTAATTATTGCGGATAGTCATAACATCTTTGTGTCTAGTAAGCATGAACTTCATTAATGAATCTTTGCATTTCATTGATGAAGGGAACAAGGTAGAGTTGATTACTGCTGGATCTGTAGTAGGGCCTGGCTCGATCTATCTTAACTGTGCTCTTAGCCCAGACTGCTTCTGCTTACATCAGTGTGCACCATTCCATTAGGGACAAAAAGTTGTACAAGTGCTGGTCTTTGGGTTGAAAATTAAGTAATGGTTGGCACACGTGAACAAATTGTTAAGTTCATGTTAAATATTTGGAAATTTACTGAAGTGTATTACAGAATTTATAGTCTTGAAAATAATTTTCTAACTAAATGAATACCCAGAGAAACCCTACTACTGATGAAAGGTTTTTTGGAATTTGTTTGCCTTAGGGAATAGTTCTTATATGTTAAGAAGTTGAAAGCTACTGTAGTAGAGGATATAGAATTAAGCTTAACTTTCCAAAGTAACCTTAAGCACTGGGGTTTCTTGATTTTTCTAGGTATTTGTGTGGATCTATGACCCAGTTCACTTTAAAACATTTGTCATGGGATTAATTCTTGGTAAGTACAATCTCTAAAATTTAGAAAGGAAAATAAAAATATAAAAGTCATAAAAATGTTCAACATAAAATAGTTATTTTAAAATAGGTATACTTTAAATAAAGTTAGAAGATAAATGGTAAGCTGAGGAAAATAATTACAAGGCATGAAAACAAAAATTAAGAGATTAACAACCTCATAGAAAAATGGTAGGAATGCCTGGGTGGCTCAGTTTCAGCGTCTGCCTTCGGCTAAAGTCATGATCCCAGGGTCCTGGGATGGGTCCCACATCAGGCTCCCTGCACATCAGGCTCTGCGCAGGGAGCCTGCTTCTTCCTCTGCCTGCTGCTCCCCCTCCTTGTGTGCTCTCTCTTTATAATAAATAAAATCGTTTAAAAAAAGAAAGAAAAAGAAAAATGGTAAAGGCAACCCACAGATAAATACCATAATCAATAATCATGAATAAAAGTTAGTCAGCCGTTTTATACACACACACACACACACATACACATTAAAGCAACCATGATTAAGAGGCTTACAGAGTTTGATAGTACAGAGTCTTAGTGTAGGCCCAACACTTAGGGAAAACCAACACTCTCTAGCAATTGATTGTATGTCCATTGTTTTAGTTTTTAAGGAGGAGTTTGGCAATGTCTTCCAAATTTTAAATGCACACACACTAACTCAGGTGTAACTTCTAGGAACTTATCCCATGACTGTTCTTAATACAGCTACACAAAGTATCTATTCAGAAATGTTCATTGACGCATTCTTCTTCTTTTTTTTTTTTTTTTAAAGATTTTATTTATTTGAGAGTGCATGCACATGACCAGGGTGGGGGGTGGGAGAGGGAGAGGGAGAAGCAGATTCCCCAGGATGCAAGGAGTCCCAATGTGGGGCTCTGTGTTGGGCTCCATGCAGATCCCAGAACCCTGGGATCATGACCCAAGGCAGCTACCTAAACAACTGAGCCACCCAGATGCCCCTCATTGACACAGTATTCTAATCCAAGTCCCTCAGACTATATTTAGGATAATTAGCAAGTTTTAAAGTTTAAATGTCAATACCTTTTGACCTAACAATTACACTTCAAGGAATATATCCTGTGAATTTACTCTATGTATACTACCCTAATCACACAAATGTACAATACTTTGGTATTGGTTGCATTGTTGTCTCTAATAGAATAAAACTGGAAACAATTCAAGTTCCTGCACAGGAGAATGGTGAAATAAGTTATAGCACAGCTGCACAGTAGAATACCATGCAGCTTTTAAGAATTACATAGGATATACTGATGGATAAATATTTAAAATAGACTAAGTGAAAGAGACTATAAATGTAAGAAGAATATAAACTCATTTTTGTAGAAAAAATATTTTATGTCCCTTGTTTTAATTATACATAGGCAGTCTCTGGCAGTATAAATTAGAAACATAGTAGTAGTAACCTCTGACCAGTAATTGGATGAAGACTTCACTTTATACCTTTTGGATTATTTTTCTGGGTATCTGTTATTCCTGTAAGTTCAAGGTAGGAGCCTGAGGAGGAAGGGTATTTAACAAACAAAAAATAGAGAGCGGTCAAATAATAAGTGTGGTCAATATGATAGCATAGGATCCCATACAAAATATCTCCGTTAAATCCTACCCAAATTGCTAATAAATATCAGTCACTTACTAAGTACTAGTCACTTCATTGAATATTTTGCATGCATTATTTCATCCTCAGGGCAACCTTTAAAAAAAGAGGGAGAGGCACATATTAAATATAAGGTAACTTAGCCTTGAAATAACTTTAGCCTAGAGTTACTTAGCTTAAAAATGATAGAGCTCTCTTGTTCTCAAGACTGGAAACCAGACTTCCGATTTCTTCTGATTATTCCATGTGGTACTTAGAAAAAAACTGGAAGTGTTTGTATCCAGTTTTCCCTAATTACCAAAAAACTATCAGAGTCTACCTGCTGAGCTTTTCAGTCTATAGATGTCAAAGCTCCACCCCAGACTCACCCCTCCCTGGGGGAGGGATCTTGGGAATCATTTTTTAGTTAGTGTTGTTTGCGATTGTTTCTTTAAGCTCCCCTTATTCAGTAGGCAGATATATTCAAAAAATAAGACAGACATTGCTTGGAAACAGTAGCAGTTGATCATTTAAGGGGCTAACAATTTCACATTTTTAGACACTTTTTTCTAATCATACATAATTTGTACTAGAAAAAATCCTAACCTGAAAGCAGTAGTTAAAATGTTAGATTGAACTGTGTAAAATGGCTGGTAATTTACCATTTTTTTACCTATTAAAATGGCAATTCTGTATGTTTCAATATGTTTATATTGCACTTTTGTCCCCTAGGAAAATATTCGCTGTTATTGCAACCAAGCCATTTAAAATTTTAATCTCAAAGTTGTCTATGTAACTTTGTCATTTCTTGTTCTAGTGATTGCAGTGATAGCAGCCACCCTCTTCCCTCTTTGGCCAGCAGAAATGAGAGTAGGTGTTTATTACCTCAGTGTGGGTGCAGGCTGTTTTGTAGCTAGCATTCTTCTTCTTGCTGTTGGTAAGTATTGTTATTAGTATATTTGGCCTTAGTAAGGTTGATACCCAGGAGTTGGGGCTGTAGTCTGGAGCTTCAAGTAAAGCTTAATAGCAAAACTAATGTAGGCGAATGAAGAAGTATATGGACCTGCATTTTGGGTTATATCCCAAAACTGACTCAGGCTTGAAGTAGAGTATGTACCTGATTTGATTTGGTCTATTGTGAAGAAAAAGTATTTAATGTCTCTTAATCTGCATATAGATATGTTTTAAAGTTTAGCCACCACAAAGACTTTAATATTTTTACAGTGATTGATCATTTATGAGATGTAATACTTTCAGTAAAGCATTATTATGTATCGATTTAAGGCAAATGAAACTTGAATTAAATATTTAAGTTCTATGCATATATTCAATAAATGATTCTAATAAATTGAGTTGCCATTTGGGGAAAAATTTTGCATCCATGTACCAAAATAAATTCTAGATACATTAAGGAGTTTTTAAATGGTTTTTAAAAATCAGAATGTAAGTAGTATTTTTGTACATTTCTGGATGAATTAGGGTCTTTATAACTAAAAACAAACCAATATGAAAATAACTCACTTCAAATGAGAAAGTTAAAAACAAATGATTTTTAAATACATGAAAAATTCTTATCACCAGTAATCAAATAATAAAATTAAGATGTTAAAGTAGGTTTTTTGTATGTTTAAGTAGGAAGATTTTTTTCTTTTCTTTTTTTTTGAAATGGAAATAATGCCAGGGAGGGTTTGACTAGAAGGAAATACACCTAAATATAAATAAGTTTTGGTAGTTGTGAATACTTTTAAGGCTATTCTTTATGCTTGTCTGTATTTTTTACAATGAGTATGTTACTTACCATGAAAAAAACCAACAAATACTGTTATACTTAAAATCCTTGAAGATTTTCCCATATAGGGTTGGGTAGGTCTAATTTAATTTTTACTTTGAGAAAGAAATGGGAATTTTTCTCTGCTTATCTAAAGCTATATATTGATTTTTAAACCTATATATAATTCTTTGGTAGAGTTTACATTGGCAGATGGTACTAAGTTCTGATTATTTCCCCAAATGACAAATCCTTCTTCCACCAAGACATAAGAGAGTACTTTCTGTACAAAAAGAAAATACAACATCACAGTATTGACCTAACATTTGCTGTTAGAGGACGTACTTTGTCTAAGATTATCCGAGCTGAGCACGTGTTATTCTGAGATTTGTGAAATATAATAGATTCCTATATTGTAAAGCATTACTCATCTGCCCCTAAGCAATTTTCCTCTGCATGCGCATTCACCCTGAACATCAGGGCGTCCTGAGTTAGTGCCTCCATCCCTGGACCCAGTGGCTCATGTAGTATTTTCATTCAATTTATCATGTTTATGGGCCTCCCTTTTTTCTCTGTGATCTCTGACTGTGTGAAGCTTTTTTCACCACCCTCATATTTTCCCTCCTCTGGTTTAGTCACCTTGAGGAAATCCCCTGATGCTTCTACATACAATACAGCACATTTGTAAGCCAGGAAATTATATCTAAGATTGTAAAGCAGTTAACTAGTGACAGTACACTATCTGCATCAAGAATGAGAAGCTATAAACTTTGATCTGACATTAGATAGAATCAAATTGGTGGGCACCTGGGTGGCTCAGTTGGTTAAGTGACTGCCTTCGGCCCAGGTCATGATCCCAAGGTCCCTGGGTCAAGCCCCACATGGGGCTCCCTGCTCAGAGGAAACTCTCCTTCTCCCTCTGACCCTCTTCCGTCTCATGCTCTCTCTCACTCTCTCTCAAATAAATAAATAAAATCTTTTAAAAAAATCAAATTGGTATCTTTACGCTCTCAAATCCCTGAAAATTTAGAAGCTCTTTGAAAAATTTCAGTGAAGATTTAACTCTCTTGAATAGAATTAACCCACTTATTTACCTTTTATTTAAACTAGTATTCATAATAATTTATGATTATTATGTCATTTTGCTATTTAACAGTTTTCAATAGTGTTTTCCATCGTTTTTCATTTTAAATATACTATTAATCTAAGTATTCATTGTGGATTAATAATCTTGTGAATTAAACCAGAAAACAAACCCAACATTTTGTTTCTGTTAGAAAAGGCAAGGCCAAATATACTTTCAAATAGTGTTCATCTGTAGCCTACTTATAACGTGGATATTTATTTTATATTATCCTGTGAAGTATTATATATTGGTCAAAATTATATTTGGTGCTCCTTTGAATATGTATAAGACCTTTGGCAGTTTTCTAAATGTATCCTTTTTAGTATGAACAATAGGACATTAAATACACCATGGTTTTCCCATGACTCTTCACATGTTTGCCCCTGGTAATCTAATACCACATAAAACCTGTTGGAATTCTGCTGTGCCCAGTTTATATATGTGGAGAATTTAAGTTTTATTTGTGTCATACCTGGTTTTTGTGGGTTGTTTTTTCTTTTTTCTTTTTTTGATTTGAGTCAAGATTTCCAATTATGGACCATCTATCTTACAACCCTACAGTGTCTATCATAGTATCATAATTTTATTTGGAGGAAAAAAACATGCAGCCTCCTTAAGAGATATTCATTATTTCTTTTTATCTGTGGAATTTATTCTTAAATCGTAATTTCAAACATATTTGCCTTTACTCTTTGTACCTTAAAAGATATCAGTGTGTACAGACTTTCAGAATATTTATATTCTTTGTGAAAATACCAATTACTACTTCATAAAACTCAAGGTAGTTATAACCATTTCCTTTTATTTATCCAAAGCAGATAAATGGAGGAGGCACAGATAGCTGAGCTTTTTTCAGACCTAATATGAAAATGGTGATATAATTGTAAAGAAAACAAAAAGCGAAACAAACCAAAATCTATCATAATTGTTTGTCCATAGCATTCCCATAATTGTGACTTATAAAAAAAATAGGAAAATCACACAACTCTGTATAACTGAGAAGAAAACTTTATGAAAAACTGAGACTGTGTTTGTGAAAACTCATAAACTATAAACTTTATAAATTCTGATGCTTCCATTATCTAACCACAGTTTGGAGTTTGCAATTTGAGAGTAACCTGCTTTTATTATTTCCTAATATCAGGAGAGGAATGGTCCCTAAATAACAGAAATTATGTAACTAATTAATAAGCAAAATTGTAGCTATATTGTAGCTATATTCTCTTTCTGTTCAGTAGTATGTAATTTTACTTAGAAGACATCTTGTTCAGGCAGAGTAAGCACATGACTTGGACCCATGACATAATACAGAAATGTATTTCCTTTTTTTTTTTTTTTTTTTAAGATTTTATTTATTCGACAGAGAGAGATCACAACTAGGCAGAGAAGCAGGCAGAGAGAGAGGAGAGGAGGAAACAGACGCCCCGCTGAGCAGAGAGCCCAATGCGGGGCCTGATCACAGGACCCCGGGACCATGACCCGAGCCGAAGGCAGAGGCTCAATCCACTGAGCCACCCAGGCACCCCTATTTCCATTTTTTTAAAAATCAGAAGTAGTAATATATACACATGTATATAATAATGAACCTATGCATATTTGTATTTACACCAGTATGATTATAAAGAGTATAATTTTTAATATTTTTTTTACAAAGGAATTGCCTTTGTAAGGCAATTCCTAGAGTCCAGGAAAGTCATGGTTTTTTTCATTTAAAGTGCTTCTTAAGATACCCTCCATCCCTGACTGCATGTATTTCCTTTTTCTTATACCATGGTCTTATGAATACTTAAACGTCCAACTGAGGCTGTGCTTATTGATCTACGACATAGCAAAATGTGTCGCTCAGGATCAGAGCAGAATGCTTTGCACCAAGAATACTGTGGTTGCTTCTGTAAACTAGCCAGGATTTAATTGTTTATGTTTACGGTACATGTAATGTGCAAATAATAAACTGAACGTTTTTTCAGTTTTTTATCAACTATTCCCTCCCTGCTATCTGAGTCACTGCTTGAATTACTCAATTAGAGACATTTTTTTCTCCTACAGCTCGTTGCATTCTGTTTCTCATCATTTGGCTCATAACTGGAGGAAGGCACCACTTTTGGTTCTTGCCAAACCTGACTGCTGATGTCGGCTTCATCGACTCCTTCAGGCCTCTGTACACACATGAATATAAAGGACCAAAAGCAGACTTCAAGAAAGATGAGAAATCTGAAACCAAAAAGCAACAGAAGTCCGACAGTGAGGAAAAGTCAGACAGTGAGAAAAAGGAAGATGAGGAAGGAAAAGTAGGACCAGGGAATCATGGAACAGAAGGCTCAGGTGGAGAACGGCATTCAGACACAGACAGTGACAGGAGGGAAGATGACCGATCCCAACACAGTAGTGGAAATGGGAATGATTTTGAAATGATCACAAAAGAGGAACTGGAACAGCAAACAGATGGGGATTGTGAAGAGGAGGAAGAAGAAGACAATGATGGAGAAACAACTAAATCTTCACATGAAAAATCATAATCTGACTAATTTGGGACTAAATAAGTGCAGGAAGTTGGATTTTCTATGTTGGCTGATCATCCTAATGTACACATTTGTAGCATTCTTCAACTCCATTTGCTGAAATGTATTTTGACATCCAGGCAATTATATTCAGTCCTTCATTTCATAGAATACTATTATTGGTACAGTCTAAAGCCATTTATAAGTTGAGTCTATTTGATAATTTTACAGTAAGTATGTCTTACTCATTTTGATAGTTATCAAAGATGCGTTTTCTACAATGATATGTAGATTAATGGCATTTTTGATAGTTGTATGGCTTTTTACTATTAGATTAATCAAAATAACTAAAAGAGATAAACAGAAAACACCAACATTTCAGATTATGCATAGTTATATAGCCATTTCACAGTTTCTTTAAAATGAAATGCTTAAACTCCTTGGTCTTGATAGTTAAGCTTTGCTTGATTATAAAAGTATACCAGGAAGTTTCTAAGATTCTGAGTTAGCAGGGTTCAGAGCATTTTGTGGAAACAAGTCAACTAATAATACAGCAACACTTTTAGTTTAGCTACAAATTCTCCTTTTCCAACTTAGGAAATCCAAACTGATTTGTACATCTGACTCAGAGAAAGATAGTCATCTCCAACATAGAAAGCAAAACAGCGTTGGTTGGAAGGCGATGGCTCTTCTTCCATTTCCTTGTCGTAAAGTAAATGTATTCTGTACATAATTTACAAATAAACATTTTATTTTAATTGTTACTTATTATTTAGACATTTTCTCAACACTTAAATTTGTAAAATTAAGACCATGTAAGGGTATGTTTTTAGAGAAATGGAAGTTTCAATAACCCACAGAACATCTGTGATCTTTCTACAGCAGCTTCAGTTTTGTGCCAACATTCCATGTATTTGAATATGAGTTTAAAAGATCCTTATTAAATAAGAGCAGACTTAAAGTAGCTGTTTGTACGCCTTAATGTTCATTTTGATTTATCTTAAATCTCTACATTCAGAAAGGAGGTACTATATTATCAGATCACAAGGCACTGCTATGAAAGATAATTTACTGTTCTAAAATACCAATTTAAAATAAAGAACATGAAAGAAAACATGAGAGAACCATTGGACTCTAATTACTTTGAACTAGTTTTCAGTTTGATTTTATGTCTTGCATACCTTAGTTACAAATCTTTGGGGAAAATCTTGTGTTTACCTATGAGCAGAATATCATTCCTTGGACTTCTACTCTTTTAAAATTATAATGAATATTAAATTATTTTCCTTCAGTCACAGAGCATTTTGCTTTGTAGTTGAAATGGGTGTTGTGGGTAGGTCTTTTTTTCTTTCAGGCTGTTTCCCATCTAGTGTTTGACTAAAGATGTTAAATTTTTCTATTTGTGACAAAGGACATTTTCTGTATACTGACACCTTTTATTAAATGGCTTGACTGCTTCTTTTTAGTATTCCTTCTAAGTGGACAGAAAATATGGCTATTTGATGTTAACACAACTCTGTCAAGGCTGCAAACAGTCATTTAAAAAGTTTCCTCCTAGCAAATGTTCGCTAAGTGCCTGGGTGTTTCCCCCTCACATTTTCAGAGCTCTACTGCTTATTTCCACAGTAGGAGTATGCAAATTACAGCATCTGAGCGTCTTAATCACCAGTAGCACTAATACCTATTTTGGGGTATGGTAATGGTACCAAAAGCATTTTTTCAAAAATAAAAAAATGACTTAATTTTTACTACTGTGATAATACCCAGGCACTCAATATTTATCCTAAAGCTCTTTATAATATATGTAGTGTGTCTAGTCTTAAAGATATTTGGAGCATGGCAAGAAAGTCAGCTTCTCATTGATGTTTGTGGATTCTTACAGAACGTTAGTACAAATTTTTATAAATATTTGGTGGTCCCTGGGGGAAAATATCATTCTTACTATTGTTAGAAAGTGATTTAGAAATTTCAGCTCAGTATCTTCTACTATTCAAGGTTGTATACTTTAAACAACTATAAAAATCAAAAGGCTGCCACTATTAGATGCCTCAGAAGAATAGCTGGTTGTCTTTGTTGGCTAACATTAAATATTCTGAGGCCAGAGCATGGAAGAACTGTTTACATTAGTCAACGAAATGGTGATTTTTTTTTTTTAAAGGAACTTCAAATTTGCAATGCTACTGTAAGTAGAAGCATGAAGCTTTTGGATAATGTATGACTTATTGTGGAATAGATATAAATTGGCCTAACTAAGGATTGAATTAACCAGCTGAGTCCAAATAATAAGCATAAATTGTATGTAATTGTTCTTAAAGTCAATGTATTAAATAGATTGTTTTCACTTTTTCCTCCCACTAATTTCTTTAATTTTCCAACTATATGGCCTTCTAGACAACTTTAATTGAAATAATTTGGATTTAGTCAAATACTATTCAGAAACTAATAAATTTTACTGTAACACATAAAAATTATGCAGTGGTGATGGATTTTAATGTTTCTCCCTTTTTTGGTTTTACATTGTAAGTACCGATTAGCTGCTGCCATAAAAAAATCATGTCTTTCATAAATTGAATTTTCTTACTTGAATCTTTATTAGGAACTGGAAAACAACAAGTACAGTTTATTGTTCTTGGCAGAACTATTCTGTGGTCGCCACTAACACAGAATTAATGCTAAACCATTGCTCCTAGGGGAAATACGGGCTATTGTTCTGCAAGCCTCTCGTCACATTTTTATCAACTAATCAATACCTAAGCTTGTTTCAGGTGTCTTTGTGTTTTGTTGACTTACAAACATTAAACTTATGGTCAACAGCCCTGTAACTTGACACTTGACTAAAGCTCGTCTTACACATGTTATTTTCTCCATGAGGCACGTCACAGCCTTCTTGTACCTATTAGGAACATTAGTCAGCCCTTCAGCACTACATCTGAGGGCCATTTTAAACAGGGAAATCATCAAAGAAAGGACAAAGATGCAAAAAACATGGTACTAACTAGAGCAAAGGATGCTCATTTACAATATGAGTGCTGAGGTACCCTGCTCAGCCTCAAGTGGGAACATACACATTGAGCAAGTCAAAATTTTCACTCCACAGGTAACCATGAAAGTACCAGGAAAGTTTTAAAGAGTAGGCAAACATACAAATACAGAACCCATGTATAATGAGGCTCAATCGTCCTTAACTGTATTACAAAGCTATGATATCTATCTGCCTGATCTACAGAATATTGCTGAATCGTGTTCCCATATTTCTGTAACTTTTTTTTAAGATCTTATATATTTATAATTTCTCCACCCAGCATGGGGTTCAGACCCACAACCCCAAGATCAAGAGTTGCACAATCCACTGACAGAGCCAGCCAGTTGCCCCTCTGTGACTCTTTTTTTTTTTTTTAAGATTTATTTATTTTAAAGAGAGCATGCGAAAGTTGGACCAGAAGGAGAGAATGTCAAGCAGACTCCCACTGAGCATGGAGCCCAACATGGGGATTGATCTCATGACCTGAGATCATGACCTGAGCCGAAATCAAGAGTTGGAAGCCTAACCAAGTGAGCCACCCAGGTGCTCTCCCCTCCATAATACTTTAAATGTTCAAGTCTAACAGTAAATACTTGGTTCCTAACTGTTTGTGTGCCAGAATTTTATTAGGCACAGCCATGAATTTGAAAATTGCAGATGTGCCCCCTTGGACCATCAAATAGTGTGATATGTGTTCTGGTAGAGACTGGTCATACGTGGTGGACATCTCTCCCCCTCTATCTTTTCTTCACCCTCTTTTCCCATAAAGCTAATGAATGGACCACAGCAGTGAGCTCCCTTGCCTCGGGGCTTCTGAATGGGTTTTGCCAAGGAGTGTCCTTGTCAGAGGTAGACAGATGATCAGGGTGTCAATTCTTTTGGCTCTGTCATAACTTCTTCCAAACTTCTCTTCACTAGTTTCCTTTGAATTGCCACTCCCTGTTCTTTTCCCTTCTGGCCATGTCATGTCACCTCTGCTGCCCCTAACCTGGGGTTGCTAAAGCTAGTGCGCTTCCTGTTCTGGCTCTCTGGACCCATAGCTTTGCACAGTATCTCCTCAGAGTATCTTAATTTAAGGACCATCTGCTTCCTGTTGGAACCAAAACCAAGAAACCAAAGAGGAATTCCTAGAGAAAATACTCCAAAGAGTTTACCTCTGACAGTCCTTGTCACCAATTATCAGAAAGGATCTCACAACTTTACGGAGTATGTCCTAACAGTTTTGATAACCCAAACCCTTTTGTAGTAGATACCTATGCAGATACTACATAAAGAAATGAATTTGTTTTCTTGGACAAGCTCTTAAGCCAATGTCTGCAGGATTTAGTTGTGAGCTTATGAGTAGGTCTAACTGCATTTACTCCACTCTTTCAGCCTACCCTGGGAACCCTTTGAAACTTAAATAAGTCACACAGCTTTCCCATCCAAATAGATTTTCAGTCTGAGAAAGGACATCTTTTCTTAGATCTGTAGTTTTGGAATTGTCCAAAAGGCCTGTAATCTCTATTCTTAACCCAGCAGCAGAGAGGGCAGGAGGGCTAAGTTTCTCTGGAGTCAGATCACCATACTTTGTTCTCATTTCATTTAAAGTGAATGCCAAGATTCATTCAGGTTTTGTACTATGGACCCTTTTTCAGAAAAACGTGTTTAAGTGCAGAAAATGAAATACATGGGATTACAAAGAAAACCAATTATATTGAACTGTAAGTTATCAAAATATATGTGTGATACAGTAAAAAATGTGTTCACTTAATAACCAAATCTAGCAGGAGGCTTAATAACTGCTCTGATAGCGAAGTAGCATGAATACTATATGGAGATCTCTGAAACAACTAATGAGATATGAAAATACCTGCTTTCTGTTATTGACTAGTCATAGTCACTGGCCTGATACAGTTCTGCATTTTTGCATTTATTATAATCAAAGGGAATACTAAATTCCATTTACAGTTTACAGAAAATAATTTTTATTCCCATGCAAGTGCACATATCCTCTGAATTCTGCCCTTAAATCTCTTGTAGGTCTGTGACTCCAGGTTGAGAGTTCCTAACCTAGCTAACAAGATATTGGTGGCAATATTTCAAATAAAACTATACCATTATATTCGAAGGCCATCATAATCAAATGCTATTTAATTTAGCATAATTTGGTGTTTAATCTTAGTCACATCTCATGTCTACCTCATTAATACATATGTAACATGTGTGAGGTTTTATTTAAAATAGCTTATACCTTGGGGTCCCTGGCTGGCTCAGTTAGTAGAGTGTACGACTCTTGATCTTGGACTTGTGAGTTTAATCTCCACGTTGGATGTAGAGATTACTTAAAAAAAAAAAAAAAGAAACTTTTTAGATAATTGTCATATGATCTCTCTGATAATGAGGAATTTGATAGGCAGGGTGGGGGGTCGTGGGGGTAGGGAGGAAAAAAATGAAACAAGATGAGATCGGGAGGGAGACAAACTATAAGAGACTCTCAATCTCAGGAAACAAACTGAGGGTTGCTGGAGTGGAGGCTCGGAGTGGGAGGGATGGGGGTGGCTGGGTGATGGACATTGGGAAGAGTATGTGCTATGGTGAGTGCTGTGAATTGTGTAAGCTTGATGATTCACAGACCTGTACCCCTGGGGCAAATAATACATTATATTTTTTGTTTGTTTGTTTGTTTTGTTTTTTAAAAGATTTTATTTATTTATTTGACAGAAATCACAAGTAGGCAGAGAGGCAGGCAAAGAGAGGAAGGGAAGCAGGCTCCCCGCTGAGCAGAGAGCCTGATGCGGCTCGATCCCAGGACCCTGGGATCATGACCTGAGCTGAAGGCAGAGGCTTTAACCCACTGAGCCACCCAGGTGCCCCAATACATTATATGTTAATAAAAAATTTTTTAAAACTTTTTTTAAAAAGTAAAATATTTTTAAAAATTCATTTTTTGTAGGAACTTTATTAATGGGCAAAGCAGGGCACACTCTTATCCATGCTGAGGTTATTTTCCAATCATTCAGTAAATATTTGTGGGACATTCATTGTGCAATCACCGAACTCAAGGAGTTAGTTCAGTGAGGGAAAGACAAGTGCTTATGTAAACAAGTACTTGCAGCAGAGCGCAGTGTGATGGCAAGAGTATCAATGACATGCTTGTGGGATCACATAAGTGTACATCCAGCCCAGATAGGGAAGGTCAGGAAAAGCTTGAAGGATGAGTTGGCAGTATGTAAATAAGAGACAAAGGCTATCTGCGGTCACTACAACGAGATGCACAAAATAAAAGACAATGAAATAAGTCTGCCATGTTCCTGGAACTGAAAACAGTCCAGGTGCAGCTGGGAGAGAGATGAGTCTGGAGAATCATGGAGTGTGCCTGATGGTCGCAAAGCCTCGGAGCCCCGGGAACAAGTCTGCTGCCACCATGGTCATGCTGCTTCCTCTGTGGCGTGATTGCCAGCAACAACTGGGAGGCCTACCTGGGGTGTTGCAGGCCCGTACCTCTAGGAGGCTGCCCTGGAGGCACGGGGCCTGAACGGCTACTGCAGGGGCTGCATGCTGCTGGCCCACGCTGACCTGATCAAGAAGCTGCTCGAGTCTGGCCGCCTGGAGAAGTGACCATGCTGGAGCCTTCCATTGCCTGCTGAACACAGGCAGGCAGGGTCAGGCCCAGGGTGCAATCCACTGAGGCAGAAGAGCGGCGAGCAATGCCTGACCACCACCACGTGAGCATGTGTGCTCCCATTCTGGGAGAAATCATCCAGTAAAGGTCTTGGCAGAACCAAAAGAGAGAGAGAGAGAGAGGAGTCTGGAGAGGGAAGAGGTCATGGTTTGCCTCAAATCCTTTCCTTTTGAAAATACCCATTCTCCACGGTTGTACTCCTCATTCAGTTCTGGAGTGACGGGCCAAGGAAGACCATGTGACCCAGGCCAACCCTGGGCCTCTCCCTTCCTCTGGATCCGAGTTTGAAGGACCATGGGTTGTCAGTGGCTATGTTGCCTTCACATAGAGCTTATCTAGAAACAAAACAAACATGAGAAAAAGAGGACTTTATCAATGCCATCTTTGAATTCTTAGATCTAGCCCTGCCTAAAGCCAACCTTGGACTCTTCAGTTACATGAGTAAAAAAAATTCCTCATTTTCGCTTAAGCTACTTTGAGTGAGGTTTCTGTCACTTGGAACTGAAAGGTGACCAACCTACACAGGACAGTAAGTTTGGACAGTGACACTGACATCCCTTTGGAGGGGATTGACTCAATGCAAGGAAGTGACACCATCAAATTTGCATCATGGACGGTACTGACCACTGGAAATGGGCTGATGAGGGGAATGTCCAGAAGGAAGGAGAATGATGTGGCTATTGGAGTGGCCATCATCTTCTCTGAATACTTCTAAGAATCCTCAGATTTTCATGTTCTAACCATAACTCCCCTCTTGTTTCAAAATAACTTGAGATTTTTTTGTATTATAGAAAACGCAAAAAATACTCAAGAGCAAAAATAAGGAAACAGAAAACCCCCAAACCTACCTCCAGGGACTATCACTGTTGAAACTCATATACATCTTTCTAAACCCTTATGTGTGTGACATGTGTCAGCATGTTCATGGAAGTAGGAAAAGGTATTAAGCAAATGAGATCATACCATATCAATGATCTGGAAAAAGGAACATGTGTGAAACCAGAGACTTAACATTTTTCCAGAAAAACAAATCACTGATCAGCTTGTGATTTTGAATCATATTCTTGTTCATCACCTTCAAACTTCAAAATGCAAACTTAATGTTAACCTTAGACTAGGTGTATGCCAAACGCATGCTACAGACAAGGATTTCCACATTGCAGGGCATTTGATGATCAATGTAAGAGGGGATCAGAAGATTTCATCATTAGCTTTCCCATATCTTCAAATATACACCCTCATCTCTTCCAATGATGAGACTTTGCAGGAAAGAAGAAGTAAAATCAATAACAAGCAAAGTAGTCTAAAACTGAGAGAAAGCAGTGTGTACATAGAAAGTGGTCTGCACATTTGGAGTCTATTCAATATCCGACAGACTTCACAACTGTAAAGAGCTACTGACATCACAGAAAGGAAGACAGGTGATAGCTCTGTCCCCACTCTTCAGCTGCATATAGTCTTCAAGGTTTACAAAATTGAAACTCCTATCCTTAATAACATTTTATCTTACTGAAGTTTAATAAAAGAACACCCAGAGTTTTCCATTTCTCAAATTCCTATGCACTTTCTTCTACCTCTTCTTCCATCCTACCCACAACTTGGTCTCTTCCCAAAGGTCTGGTTGCAAATTTTACTTCTTTAGAACAGCATATGGAAGGACTCTGAAGATGTCTAGTACTTCCCTCAGTTTCCAGCCAAAAGGACTTACTAAATCACTGTCTTAGCAGGGAGTATAGAATGTTTGTTTAAAAGGTTCCATCAATGTAAAGCCACAATTATAAGTAGATGAGTTCCCTATAGCAGGGAAATTAACCCCTGGGAAATAAGCTCCAATCTTTGGCCCATCGTCACCTCACATTCTTTCTTCTGCCCTACCCAGATGGAAAGGAGTGTGGTGATCAGCAGGGACAGGAGGAATGCGGTGGAGACTCCTTTTTCAGGGGCTGTTAGAGTTTCCTGCAGGACTCGGGAGGCAGGTCATCTGAAGAATCTTGAAACTGAAAGACCCTGATCCACCATCCCTTCTTCTCATCATTCAGCCAGTGAACACATTCTGAACCCCTGGTAGGTACTGAACAATGAAAATAAAACACAAGGGACCTGCCGCTTCTGCCCCCAGGCAGCTGAGTCCAGAGAAGGGGCTCACAACCAAGCAAGAACAGATAAGGGATAGGAGATCCATTTCTACCCAAAGAGCTACAGTCTCAGCCACTGCAAAGTTTCCAGCCTGGAGGGGAATAGGGCAACTACAAAGCCAAACCCCATGTGCTCTAGAGACAAAACACCGATGCTGTGGACTTAGAGAGAACCAGAAGGCAAGATTGGGGAGGCAAAGAGAAGACCAATGAGATCATGTTCGTCCAGCCAGCAAGGATGATACAGCTGCCATCACTCATTCTCTGTTTCTTTTTTGCCATCAACAGCTGCTTTCCAAACCTGAGAATATGACCCTCCAGGAGGTTACAAGTCCAAGTGAAAAATAGCCACTAAGTGTTGGAGTAGAAAGGGAAGGGACAAAAGGATAACTCTTCAGGCCTCTGTGATAGAGACTTCCAGCACCAAGCCATAACACTAGGATAATATTCATCTAAACATTCCATTTCTCTCTGAAGTATCTCTTCACTTATCATGGCTCAGGTTAAATCTGCCTAAAATGAAATCCA
This sequence comes from Mustela nivalis, assembly GCF_964662115.1. NCBI lineage: Eukaryota > Metazoa > Chordata > Mammalia > Carnivora > Mustelidae > Mustela > Mustela nivalis. Next base: position 92,016,471 of record NC_139020.1, read on the forward strand.
CCAGGATGTTCTTTTTTCTCCCCCTACCCCCATCCACCATGTTACAAAGAAGAAGCAACCAAAGACATTGTTTTAGGCCGCTGAGAACACTTCCTTCCTGTTGAATTTTTTTTCCACTTTAATATTTTTTTATTTTTATTTTTATTTTTTAATTTAATTTTATTTTTTCAGTGTTCCAAGATTCATTGTTTATGCAGCACACCCAGTGCTCCATGCAATAGGTGCCCTCCTTAATACCCACCACCAGGATCATGCAACCCCCACCCCTTTTTCAATATTGCCTTAGCAATTCGGGGTCCCTTCTGGTTCCAAAAAAATTTTAGGATTGTTTGTTCCAGCCCTTTGAACAATGCCAGTGGAATTTTGAGTGGGATGGCATTGAAAGTATAGATTGTTCTGGGCAGTATAGACATTTTAATAATGTTTATTCTTCCAATCTATGAGCGTGGAATGCTCCTCCATCTTTTTGTGTCTTCTTCCATTTCTTTCATGAGTCTTCTGTAGTTCCTCGAGTACAGATCCTTTACCTCTTTGGTTAGGTTTATTCCCAGGTATCTTATGGTTCTCAGTGCTATGGGAAATGGAATCAATTCTCTCATTTCCCTTTCTATATTTTCATTGCTAATGTATAAGAAAGCAACTGATTTTGTGCATTGATTTTGTATCCTGCCACATTACTGAATTGATGTATGAGTTCTAGTAGTTTGGGGGTGGAGTCTTTTGGGTTTTCCATATAAAGTATCATGTCATCTGCAAAGAAAGAGAATTTGACTTCTTTGCCAATTTGAATACCTTTTATTTCTTTTTGTTGTCTGATTGCTATTGCTAGGACTGCTAGTACTACGTTGAACAAGAGTGTTGAGAGTGGGCATCCTTGTTGTCTTCCTGATCTCAAACGGAAGGTTGTCAGCTTTTCCCCATTGAGAATGATATTTGCTGTGGGTTTTTCATAGATGGGTTTTATGAAGTTGAGGCATGTTCCCTCTATTCCTATACTTTAAAGAGTTTTAATCAGGAACAGATGTTGTATTTTGTCAGATGCTTTTTCTGCATCAATTGAGAGGACCATGTGGTTCTTCTCTCTTCTCTTATTGATTTATTCTATCACATTGATTTGTGAATGTTGAACCAACCTTGCATCCCAGGGATAAATCCCACCTGGTCATGGTGGATAATCTTTTTAATGTACTGTTGGATCCTATTAGCTAGGATCTTGTTGAGAATCTTGGCATCCATATTCATCAGGGATATTGGTCTGAAATTCTTCTTTTGATGGGGTCTTTGCCTGGTTTGGAGATCAGGGTAATGCTGGCTTCCTAGAAAGAGTCTGGAAGTTCTCCTTCTGTTTCTATTTTTTGAAACAGCTCCTGGAGAATAGGTATTATTTCTTCTTTGAATGTTTGGTAGAATTCTCCAGGGAATCCATCAGGTCCTGGGCTCTGGTTTTTTGGGAGGTTTTTATCACTGCTTCAATCTCGTTACTAGATATTGGTCTATTCAGGTTGTCAGTTTCTTCCTGTTTCAGTCTTGGAAGTTTATAGGTTTCTAGGAATGGATCTATTTCTTCTAGGCTGCTTAATTTATTGGCATATAACTATTGATAATAATTTCTGATGATTGTTTCTATTTCCTTGGTGTTAGTCATGATCTCTTCCCTTTCATTCATAATGTTATCAATTTGGGTCCTCTCTTTTCTTTTGGATTAATTTGGTCAGTGGTTTATCAATCTTATTGATTCTTTCAAAGAAACAGCTTCTAGTTTCGTTGATGTGTTCTACTGTATATCTAGTTTCTAACTCATTGATCTCTGCTCTAATCTTTATTATTTCCTTTCTTGTGTGTGAGGTTGGCTTAATTTGTTGTTGATTTTCCAGTTCTTTAAGGTGTAAAGAGAGCTTGTGTATTCAGGATTTTTCAATTTTTTTGAATGAGGCTTGGACGGCTATGTATTTCCCCCTTAGGATCGCCTTTGCTATATTCCATAGGTTTTGGACCAATATGTCTTCATTCTCATTGGTTTCCATGAATTAAGTTCTTCTTTGATTTCCTGTTTGATCCAAACATTCTTAAGCAGGGTGGTCTTTAACTCCCAAGTATTTGAATTCCTTCCATACTTTTTCTTGTGGTTGAGTTCCAGTTTCAAAGCATTGTGGTCTCGGTTTGAGACCTGTGGTATCAATTGAGCCCTGATTTATGACCCATTGTGTGGTCTATTCTGGAGAAGGTTCCATGTGCACTTGAGAAGAATGAGTATTCTGTTGTTTTAGGGTGAAATTTTCTGTATATATCGATGAGGCCCATCTGGTCCAATGTGTCATTCAGCTCTTATTTCTTTATTGATTCTACTTGGATGGTCTGTCTATTACTTGCATGATCTGTCTAGAGTGGCATGTTAAGATCCCCTACAATTAATGTATTCATTAAATATGACTCCTTATTTTGATTAACAGTTGGCTTATGTAGTTGGCTGCTCCCATATTGGGGGCATACATATTTACAATTGTTAAAACCTCTTGGTGGATAAGCCCTTTAAGAATGATGTAGTGTCCTTCTGTATCTCTGACTACAGTCTTTAGCTTAAAATCTAATTTATCTGATATGAGAATTGCTACCCCAGCTTTCTTTAGAGGGCCATTGGCATGAAAGATGCTTCTCCATCCCTTCACTTTCAGTCTGGACGTATCTTTAGGCTCCAAATGTGTCTCTTGTAGACAGCATATCGATTATCCAATCTGCAACCCTGAGCCATTTTATGGGAGCATTTAGGCCATTCGCATTGAGAGTGATTATTGAAAGATAAGTTTTTATTGACATCATGTTGCCTGTGAAGTTCTTATTTCTAGAGATTACAAATTTCTATTCTATGTCACTCTCGGGTTCTTCCTTCTGTTATAGAACCCCCTTATAGTGCCAGCTTGGTGGTCACATACTCTTTTAAACCTTGCTGGTCTTGGAAGCTCTTTATCTCTCCATCCATTTTGAATGTCATCCTTGCTGGATAAAGTATTCTTGGCTGCATGTTCTTCTCATTTAGTGCCCTGAATATGTCTTGCAGCCCTTTCTGGCTTACAGGTTTCTGTGGACAAGCCTGATGTTATTCTGATGGACCTTCCTCTGTATATTAAGAATCTCTTCCCATTAGCTGCCCTTAGGAACTCTTGTCTAAAATTATGATTCATGAATTCCACAGTCAAGTGTCTGGTGGTCTTTCTAGATTCGCTGATCTTTGGGGGTGGTCCTTTCTGCCTCTAGGACACAAACACTTGTTCTGTTACCCAGATTGGGGAAATTTTCACCTAGAATTTATTCAACAATGCCTTCTAGTCTTCTCTCTTTCTCCACCCACTCAGGGATCCAAATAATTTTGACACTGGAATGTTTCATGGCATCATTTATTTTTGTAATTCTGTTTTCATGGTTTTCTAAGTTGTTTCTTCCATACCTTCTCCTGAGCCTTTTTCTTTATCAGTTTGTCCTCTAGATCAATAATTCTAACTTCTCCCTCACTTACCCTAGCTGTTAGCGTATTTCGATTAATTGGATCTCATTGATAATATTTTTAACATCTTCCCAGGTGACTTTCACTTCTGCCCTTAGAGATTCTATGTTGTCACTAATGGTTTTCTCCAAACTAGGCATTGCCTGATAATTGTTACCCTGAATTCCCTTTCCAACTGTTTATGTCCATATCCAATAGTTCTGTGGGAGAGGGCAAAGTCTCTGAATTTTTCCTCTGTTAAGTGTTCCTCCTCCTAGTCATTTTGGTGAGAGGCGGTTGAGGGGATGTATAGCTGAATATATCAACCACGATCCAGGCCAGGTGCATCCTCATAAAATGACTTCAGGAAGGGATCATAACCTCCTAGGAGATATTTTCTGTCTGCAAATAGCTGGTTTTGTGTTTTGTTTGCTTGATATTCCCTTGTCTTTTTCTTCATTTACCTTTCATTTCTAAAGTAAGTTGCCCCCAAATTTCCCTTGAGATCTAGAAGAAATTTGGTTCTTTCCACTCCTAACCAGCTGAGAACTTCCCAGCTACTAGCAGAACTGTAAAATTTTACATTTGCTCACTAACCATCCATTACCCTATAGCAGTAGAGCAAGAAATGGATTTTTTTTTCTTAATATGACATGTAATTATGGGAATTTTTTTCCAAATATGTTTGTGCTTGAAAATTTAGTTCCTCCTAGAGCAACATAAGATCCCCCTGCAGGTGAAGGCAACAAAGAACTGTGCATTTAGAGAAGGTGGTTTGCTTTAATATTTTGTGTGACAGGGATACCTGGGTGGCTCAGTCAGTTTAAGCGTCTGCCTTCAGATCAGTCATGATCCCAAGGTCCTGGGGTTGAGCCCTACATAGGGCTCCCTGCTCAGCAGTGAGTCTGTTTCTCCCTCTCCCCAGCCGTCTGCTTGTTCTCTCTCTCTCTCCCTCTCTCTCTCTCTCTCAAATAAATAAATAAAGTCTTGAAAAAATGTTGTGTGTGACCCACTTCCTTTTGCTTTTTAATGTTCTGTTGCTAGAACAGTTTAACTGGATAATTAAAATCAAAATGTATACATGCACAACAAATATTTTAAAACAAATTCTCATACCTAAAGAAAAATGTTCAAATCTTAAGTGCATGGCTCAGTGAATCATTACAAAGAAAACTTACCCGCATGACATCAGTCAGGCCAAGAAGTCAAACACCAGCATCTAGAAGCTCCCCATGCACTTCCCAAGCACCTGACTCCTCCTCTCCCCACCGTGTTCACTTTTGACACCATGGATTAGTTTTTGCCTCTTTCTAACTTCATGTAAAGGGAATCCTCACAGGTAGTCTTCTGCATTGGACTTTTCAACACTGTGAAATCTATATTGCCTATAGCAGCAATACCTTCATCTTCTCCACACCAACAAATAATCACATCCTGGAGGGGAGAGAGGATGACACAGATGAGTGTGAGTTTTCCCTCAGACTAGGACTCCAAGTGCAACTTCATTTCCTCATCTCCCAGTGTAACCTTGGAGAAGCATAGCTACCATTATTCATGGAGGGTGGATCCTGGCTAGAATAATAATTTCCTGAGAACTTGCTAGCCATTGTAGCAAGAATTTTTCTGGAGGCACCTGGGTGGCTCTATCAGTTAAGCATCTGGCTCTTGCTTTCAGTGCAGGTCGTGAGCTCAGGGTCTTGAGATGGAGTCTGCTCTGGGCTCTGTGCTCACCAGGGAGTCTGCTTCTTTCCCTCTCCTTTGGCCCCTCCCCCTGCTCTCACAAGAGCACTATCTCTCTCTCTCAAAATAAATAAGTCTTTAAAAAAAATAACAATCCTAAGTATGTATACATCTAAGAAAAAAGCTTCAAAAGACATGAAGCGGGACGCCTGGGTGGCTCAGTGGGTTAAGCCGCTGCCTTCGGCTCAGGTCATGATCTCAGGGTCCTGGGATCGAGTCCCGCATCGGGCTCTCTGCTTGGCGGGGAGCCTGCTTCCCTCTCTCTCTCTCTCTGCCTGCCTCTCCATCTACTTGTGACTTCTCTCTGTCAAATAAATAAATAAAATCTTTAAAAAAAAAAAAAAAGACATGAAGCAAAAACTGTTAGACTTCATAGGAGGAAAAAGACTATCCTACAGATATAAAGATTTCAGGACTACTGTCTCAGGATGATTAGAGAGAAAAATCAGAAAATATGTGGCAGAAAATTACATTATCAAGGAATTTTATTTCACCCAATTTATCAAACTTATTGTCATAAAATTGTTCACAATATTCCCTACCTCTTTAATGTCCGTAGGCATCTGGTATTTGTCACTTGTGTCTTCTCTCTTTTTTTTTTTCTTGAGTTCCCATAAAGAAAATTCCAGGTTCAGATAGTTTCACTCATAAATTTTAAAAATGCTTCACGCTTCTCTTTATATAATATTCTCACAATGCACAGCTATAGACATGGAGAATGGACTAATGATTACCAGAACATAATAGGGTAGCACAGAGGAGTTCTTTTGTGCTGATAAAATGGTCTCATATCTTGATTGTGGTGGTAGTTATATGAATCTATGTGTAAAATAAATTTGCACAGAACTATACACACAGGGGTACCTCGGTGGCTCAGTGGTTAGGTGTCTGCCTTCAGCTCAGGTCCTGATCTGCTCAGGGTCATGGGATCGAGCCTTGCATCAGGCTCCCTGTCTGCTTCTCCCTCTTCCTCTGCTTGCCACTCTGCCTGCTTGTGTTCTTTCTGTCTGCCAAATAAATAAATAAAACCTAAAAAAAAAAAAAAAAGAATTATACACATGAACACAGATATATGTTAAAAATGATGAAAATCGGGGCGCCTGGGTGGCTCAGTCATTAAGCGTCTGCTTTCAGCTCAGGTCATGATCCCAGGGTCCCAGGATCGAGCCCCGCATTGGGCTGCCTAGTCGGCGGTGCACCCGCTTCTCCGTCTCCCACTCACCCTGCTTGTGTTCTCTCTCTCTCTCTCTCTGTCAAATAAATAAATAAAATCTTAAAAAAAATTTTTTTTAAATGATGGAAACCAAATAAGATCTATAGCCTAGTTAACAGACTTGTACCAATGCTATTTTCCTTGATTTGATATTGCATTACAGTTATATCTTTAGGAGAAAGTGGGATAAGAGTACAAGGAACCCTATGTATGCTTTTGCAATTTCCTATAAGGCTATAATCACTTTAAAATAAGTTATAAAAAATAAACTGTGCATTAGTGAGCTGTGAGAAAACTTTAGTTGAATATGTGTGTAATTGGAAACCCTGAAATATGAGAGAGGGCAACTGAAAGAACATAGGAAGAAATAACAACCAATGTTTTCCAAATTTGATGAAAACTTTCAATTAGCAATAATCGCGCCTTGGATAAACCTCATTGGCTACGATACTGCCACTGCGCAAAGCTTAATGAAAACTTTCAACCTACAGCAAAAAGTCCCAAAAAACCTCAAGCACAAGAAACATGAAAAGAAGAGAAAAAAAAAAAAACCCTACACCATGGTACAGCATAATCAAAATGCTCAAAACCAGGGATAAAGAGAAAATCTTAAACGCAGAAATAGAAAAAAATACATTACATACAGAGAAACAAAAATAAAGGCGATAGTGGAGTTCTCATCAGAGGCAAGTGAAGGCAACAAAAATAAAAACAACTAAGTAGGACTAGGGCAAAGGAAAAAGCTTCTGCACAGCAAGGGAAATCACCAATGAGATGAAAAGGCAACATCCTGGATGGAAGAGAATGTTTGCATATTATGTATCTGATAAAGGGTTAATATCTAAAATTTGTAAAAAGCTCATACAACTCAATAACGAAAAATCAGTCTGATTTTTTTTGAATGGGCAGAGGACCTGAATAGGCAATTTTCCAAAGGAGACAAATGGAGGGTCAAAAGGTATAAGAAGCACTGTATATTAACTAACTAGAATTTATATTAAAATTTGAAAAAACAAACAATAAAGCAAAAGAAAACAAACAAAACAAAAGGTACTTTAAAAGGTGCTCCACAACACCTGTCATCAGGGAAATGCAAATCAAAACTGCAGTAAGATGTCACTTCACACCTGTCAGAAAGTCAAAAAGACAAGAAATAACAAGTGTTGATGAGGGTGTGGAGAAAAGGGAACCCAGGTGTGCTGTTGGTGGGAATAAAAATTAGTATTACCACCACGTAAAATGGTATGAAAGTTCCTCAAAAGATTAAAAATACAACTACTATATGACCTAGCAATTCCTCTCCTGGGTATTTATCTGAAGGAAGTGAATATACTTACTTGAAAAAGATATCTGCACCCCCACTTCCCTTGCGGCATTATTTATACAGCCAAGACATGGAGGCAACCTAAGTGCCCAGCGACGGATGAATGGATAAAGAAGATGTGGTCTATATAAATACAATGGAATATTATTCGGCCATCAAAAAGGAAAACCTGCCATTTGCCACAATATGGATGAACTTTGAGGACATTATGCTAAATGAAATAAGTTTCTCAGACAGAGAAAGACAAATTCTGTATGATCTCACATGTGGAATCTAAAAAAATAAAATAAGAACCTGAACTCAGACACAGAGAATAGATTTTGTCATTACCAGAGGCAGATGGTGGAGCATGGTTGAAATGGATGAAGGTGGTCAAAAGGTACAAACTACCAGCTATCAAACAAATAAGTCCTAGGGATATAATGTACAGTATGATGACTATAGTTAATAATATTATCTTGTATATTCGAAAGTTAAAAATACTATATTGTATATTTAAATTTACCCCAAGGAAAAAATGTTACTATGTGTGGTGATGGATGTTAGTGGGACTTATTGTGGTGATTCTTTTGCAATTCATACAAATATTGAATCATTCTGCAGACATCTCAAACTGTTTCAATGTTATATGTTAATTATAATTATATCCCAATAACAAAAAGAAACAGGTTAAGTGAAAAGACAGTGGAGCAGCACCATTAAAAAACTGAAATAAAACATTGTCAACAGAGAGTTCTAACCCCCCCCCCAGTGAAAAAAACTTTCAAGATCCAAATCAAAATATACGTTTTCCAAACATACACAAGGTGAAAGAATTCATTACAATAGACCACACTGCAAGAAATGTAAAAGGAAAATGGTACCAGATGGAAGCAAAGATCCACACAAAGAATGAAGAACACCGAAAATGGCAGTAGTTCTCAACAGCTGGTCTGGGGACTGCTGGTTGTCCCCCTGCAGGAGGTCTGCAAGTTCTAATTATTTTCATAATAATGCTAATATGTTCTTGCCTTTCCGTGCCCGTTTTCTCAAAGTGTACAGTGGAGTTTCCCAGTGTGATATAACAGAACATAAATGCACAGGCAAATATGAGATTCCAACTTTCTTCTATGAAGCCAGACATTGAAGAGATTTGTTAAAAATGGCACTGATTTTTAATTCCCGGGAAACATCTTTATGTGATTTAAATTAATCTGTAATCACTTTCACTGTTGTTTTAGAATTAATTAATAATTTTTTAAATTTTAATTTTTTTAATTTATGCTTTTCAAATGTTCAGTGCAGTGAATGATCCACAGAAACAGAAGCTTTTCTCGCATCCTCAGTCATTTTTAAGATTATTTAAGGAATCCTAAGACCAAAAAAAATGTGAGGGCTGCCCTTCCAGAGCAGTTTAGCATTTAAAGGCCCTTGACAAAGATGATGAAAACGAGGGTTTGGTGACACATCGAGCCATGTGGTGAGAAAAGGGATGAAGAAAAGGCTTCACAAACAAAACAGACAGCATAAGACCCAGAAAACCCAAGCTGGAGGTGTGCACAAAATAAAGGAAGGGCAAAAGCTTTGAGGAGATTGTCTCTGGGGTGTAAATCATTTACCTGCTCACCGTGGACCCATCGTGTCTGGCAAATATAATTGCCCAGCAACTTCAGCAGTGAGTTGTTTGAGACACAGATACGATCGCCGATTGTGGCTGCATTTAATAATACTACCGTTTAAATTGCATGGAGGTGGGGGGGTGGTGCCGCCAGGCTGGCTCATTCGGTAGAGCATGTGACTCTTGATCTCAGAATTCTGAGTTCAAGCCTCCTGTTGGACAAGGAGCCTACTTATAAATGAATGAATGAATGAATGAATGAATGAATGAATGAGTAAATAAATTGCATCGGCCCATAGGGATACTGTCCATGTCCCTGGCGGCGTAGGCCGCCACCTTCCCACCATCTTGCATCCTCTTTACTTTAAAGAAACTGCACACTTGCAGAAGACAGGAGTGTGGGACTTGACTTCAGGGAGCCCCCTAATCCCGCCTCCGTATCAGACATTGGGACGTGAAATGCTAAGCGTTTCAGGCTTGGACTGCGGAAGGTGCTGGCCTGGGAAACCAGAGCGCAGGCTCTGCTCCGTCCTGCCAGCGCGCCTTCTTCTGCTTCAGCTTCTCCCAGGAGTCTCAGAGGCACGCGGACAATGCCTCTCGGTGCATTTGCTTCTCATAACCTTACATGAGGGCTCCCCTCTGCCCTCTCCTCCCTCGCACTTGTCACGGGCCGTCCCGTTTTATTACAGCTATCCTAGCCAGAGTTGAGTTCCAGTGTTCGCCGCGGAAGTGGGTGATCTTGAGCTTTAGACAGACTCTTTACTTGATCTCCACAGCAAACTTGATCTCAAAGCAAACCAAGACCTAAGCACTTCTTGGAAACCCCCACCCCCATGTAATGCTTCATCTTCCAAGTTGAGGGACTACTCTGACTTTTAGGAGCCCAGAGCAGTAAGAAGTCAATACCACATAACCCCAGAAAGCAAGGAGCATTTGCCCTTGAGGCGCTGGGGAATTCCCCACCCTTTTGAAACGGAGAGTTCCTGAAAATATCTATCCCTAATTTCCAAACCCCAACATTTGCAAAGACTCTCTCTGAGTCCTGGGGTCTACATATAAACCTGGTTACAAGTTCCAGAGAATTAGCACATCTCAGGAGTGGCTTTCAACAATGACTGCTGGGGGCTGGGAGGTAACTGTTACAGTTGCCTCATCCCAAGGTAGGAGAGTTTTGTTAAAGATCCACTCTCTCTCACATGCCATAAAACTCACACTTTATAAAGATTTGTTTATTTGAGGGAGAGAGAGAGGCAGTAAAGGGGGAGGCAGAGGAAAAAGCAGACTCCCCACTGAGCAGGGAGCCCCACAGTGGGGCTCCATCCCAGGACCCTGAGATCATGACCTGAGCAGAAGGTAGACGCTTAACGACTGAGCCACCTAGGCACCGCTAAAACCCACACTTTAAAGCGTGCAATTCAGTGGTTTTTATATATTCACAAAGCTGTGCCACCATCACTACTAGAAAGTTTTCATCACACCGAAAAGAAATCCTATGCCCATTGGTAGCCACTCCCCATTCCACCCTCACTCCAGCCCCTGACGATCACTGATCTACCTTTTCTGTCTCTATGGATTTGTCTTTCTAGAGATTTCAAATAAAAGGAATCATGTAATTGTGGTCTTTTGTGACTGGCTTCTGTCATTTAACATGTGTTCAAGATTCATTCATGTTGTAGCATCTATCAGTACTTCATTCCTTTTTATTGCTGAGTAAGATTCCATTTTATGGATAGACCACATTTTGTTTTTGCATTCATCAACTGATCGACTTTTGCGTTGTTTCTGTTTCATTTTGCTCCTATGAGCATTTGTGTACAAGTTTTTCTGTGGATATGTATGTCCCATTCTCTTGGAATATACTTCTCTTGGAATATATACCTCAGAGTGGAATTGCTGGGTTATATGATAACTCTATATTTAAGTATTTGAGGAACTGGAAAACTGTTTTTCAAAATGACTGCACCACAATCTCACCAGTAAGGAATGAAGTTTCCTACTTCTCTATATCTTCATTAAGCCTTGTTATTGTCCATCTTTTTTATAATTAGCCGTTATTCCCTATTTTTTTATGATGTTGCTATAGACTGAATGTTTGTGTTCCCCAAAATTCATATATCGAAGACCTAATGTGATGGTGTTTGAAAGTCGGGATGTTGGGAGGTAAGTAGGTCATGAGGTTAGAGAGTCAGGATGGCATTAGTTTCTTCATTAGAAGAGGAAGAGAGCTAGTCCTCTTTCTCTCCTCCATATGAGGATACAACCAGAAGACAAACATCTGCAAGCCAGACCTTCTCCAAGAACCTGACCATGCCGGCACCCTGATCTTGGACTTCCAAGGTCTAGAACTGTGAAAAATAAATGTCTATTGCTTAAGCTATCCAGTCTATGGCATTCTGTTTTAATAGCTCAAACGACTAAGTCGGATGTTAAAATCCTTTCTTGTACCTTTTGGCTATTTACATATGGATAAATATCTATCCTTGCCCATTTTTAAAAAAATTTTTTTTAAAGATTTATTTATTTATATATTTATTTGATAGACAGAGATCACAAGTAGGCAGAGAGGCAGGCAGAGAGGGGGGTGATGCAGGCTCCCCGCTGAGCAGAGAGCCCAATGTGGGACTCGATCCCAGGACCCTGGGATCGTGACCCGAGCTGAAGGCAGAGGCTTAAGCCACCGAGCCACTCAGGCGCCCCTATCCTTGCCCATTTTTAAATTGAGTTGCCTTTTTATTGCTGAGTCAGGCAGGACAGTTTTGCGATGCACATTCCCCATTGTTTGCAGAGTTGTCCATTTGAGATTAAGACCCATTAGGGCATGTTGGTAACTCGCTTGACAGCATATCATTTATCGGCACCTTCTCTTCTGTATTAGTTTGCTGGGACGGCCAGAACAAAGGTGTACGGACTTGGGGGGCTTCAATAACAGAAATGTATTATCTCACAGTTCTGGAGACTGGAAGTCCAGATCGAGGTGCTGGCCATCTTGGTTTCACCCAAACAGAGAAAAAAATCTGTTCCATTCCATTAAGCTAGCTTCTGATGGTTTGCTTGCAGTCTTCGATGTTCCTTGTCTTACAGAAGTATCACTCTGATCTCTGCCTTCATGTTCGTGTGGTTTTCTATCTCTGGGTGTGTTTGTGTTCAAATTTCCCCTTTTAACAAAAACATCAGTCATGTGGGATTAAGGCCCATCCCACTTCAGATGACTTTATCCTATGTGTAGGATGTGGAATATCATATTCACAAATAACATCACACAGGGGTTAGGAATTCAACACAAATTTTGGGGGAAAACAACTCAACCCCTAACATCTTCTTTGTTTTACTTTCCTACTCTCCAGCTGATGTTTGCTATCACTGCCCGATAAACTACAGGCACTCAAATCCTTGTCTCAGGGCCTGCTTCCAGGAGCCAAAGTCAAGACAAACAATCAGGCCCTTGCTGGGTTTAAAGGCAAACATCACTCCCAGGTCCTGTGATCACTTTCTTCCAACAGAGTCAAAACTTCCAGTGATACTGATCCTTTCTGAAAGAACCAAGGGTTTGGTCTGCAAATATGAGCTCATGGGCTACTTTTCGTAAGAACTTAATATAACTTGGTAACTCTGGAGGTGGAATCTTTGTCAATCAAGCTTTTGTGGTTTATTTGGTGACATTTTCAACTTCTAAAAAGATTCAGATGAGGTAGGTAGACTAGAAGGAAAGATTTTTTGTCAAAGCTGTGGAGATCAAGTAAAGAGTCTGTCTAAAGCTCAAGATAAAAAATTGGGCACACCACTCATTATTCATTTCCCCAGTGACCACCACAAATTCTTCTGATGAACTGGAGTTTCAGATTTCCCTAAATGCATCAAGCTCTCATAGATCTTTCTGCCTTTGCCTGGGCTATTTTCTCCATCCCACCAACAATTCACAAGTTCTATCACTTTAAGTTCCAGCTCAAATGTCGCTCCTTATTTTAAGTTGTTCCAAACTTACTCTAATCAGAGTGAATTCCAGGACCTGTGTGGCAGCTATCAGTCCAGATAGGCAGGAGCTCCTGGCATTCGTCTTGCCACCATATGGAGCCTGAGAATGAAGCCAACACGATGATGAGTGGACAAGAGAAATGGAGAGAAGCCAAGAACTGGGACATCATTGAATTCCTGGATCAAACTATGCCAAACCCTGCCAATCTCTTGACATTTCCATGTCATGTGCCAAAGTGTTTCACCTTCTTGCTTCACTCATATACAGTTGGTTATTGCTTTTCAAAAATGAATCAGAGATCTAAGACTGAATCATCCATCAGACACAACTTGCAAGACATGGGCGGGATGGCTATGGAGACCTGCAGGTCTAGCCTCTACCACAGCAGGGGTTCTAGAATGACACGGCACCTAACTCCTTTGTCAAGTCTCTTCTGGGTAGAACACTTTGTTAATAAAGTCACATAATTTGGAAGTTCCTTTTATGTTATAATCTCAAAAACAGTATTCCCTAATGTTTTAATGAAAGTACTGAGGAAATCTTACTATTTTCACTGTATCTTACACTTAGTGGACATCCAAATAAATATCTAGTTATGATTTTTCTATTTCTTAGCATCTAGATTTTAGAATGAGAGAAGAGTTTTAAAGGCACGGAGTCTGCCCCCTCTCATTTTACAGATGAAGAAACAGTTACACAGACATTTAACATTTGATTAAATGGCTTTGCAAAGGTCCCGTGGCTAGCTAATAGAGGGTGAAGGGGAGCCAGAGGGAAAGTATCCGGGTCTCCCAGCTCCTATGCCAATAATTTTGCATTATACATCTACCCCCCAAAGCATTAGCACAGTACTGAGCACATAGCAAGTGCTCAGTTAATGAAGAAATGATTGATGACCCACAGGGCATGCTGCTCAACTCAGGTGGAGGCCTGAGAGCACCAGCTCTGAAACTTCTCCCAAAGGACAGCAAAAATGCTTGAAGAGCCTCCTAGCTGCAGGGTTCCTAGCTTAGTTGGCCAGCAGTAGCCACCTTAGTGCTGTTTTGGAGAGAAGCTTAGATCTCAAGTAAGCTGGTTTCTTGTAAGTCAGAGATGATACTCCAGGGCTGCTGCCAGCAAATGCAAACATCCAAGAGGCAGCTGGGATTGAAGTCATGCTACCTAAAGCCCCCCCTTTGTCGCTGCTTTGCAGAGCCAAGGCCTTTAAAGAGCTGGTCTCTTGCTCTGCAATAGTAACTTTTCCAACTTTTAGGGGAAAACCACATCATGACCTTGAAGGTGATTTTCAGGTGGAAAACAAGGGGCCTTGACAAGCCCCATGTTGAAGGATTTGGTGTTTTGAAGTCACCTTCTCCCCCAAGTGATGGGAGATCTCAGACAAGCCTCTGATAAAACAAACAAACAAACAAACAAACAACCCCGTAGCTCTAAAAACTACACCAACCAGGTCAGCAACCGAAAGCTGAGAGCCACCCTAGACTTCTGATAGGACAATTTAGCCGCATCACAAAAGGCTTCATGCTTGGCTTTTGAAACCCTCTTACGGTTTTCCTCGTTCTAGGCTAACAACAGTGCAGATAGGGAGGAACAAAATGGTCTTCTGCAGACCCAGTCACCAAAATTACCTGGACCCCAATCCCCAAATCCCTCCTTCTTGTTCAAGGAGTCCCTAGATAGCTCACAAGTGTTCCCCAGTGGTCACAATTGTCCTTTTATGACCCTAGCATGCTCCCTGTCCCCCTCGCCCATGCACAGGGACCACTTGTGCTCTATATCCATCCCTTCCTTGCTATTCTGTCAAAACCCTTCTGCCATAAGGGCAGCCCCCTGTCATCACTCTCCTGACGTCCTGTTGTGTCTTCCTAGCCACCCTTCTGCCAGGCTCCAGCAGGCACAGCTCTGTCCCTCTAGCATTTCTCTCTCTGGTTCTATCAACTGTCGCTGACAGACTCTGTTTTGTGAGGCATTTCCCTCTCTTCACAGGAATGTGATGCCAGGCACCTGGTTGGCTGGACCGGAAGGTGAGATGAGTGCACTGCCTGGGCCCTTTCTGGGAAACATGCGAGCCCTTGGTAAATGTCTCCACAAACCAGTCTCAGGAAATGCTTGACAAAATATTCAGCTCCTGAAGAGTCCCTATCTTTTAGAAATATATACTGAAATATTTACAGATGAAATGATACAAAGTCTGAGATTCGCTTCTGAGCAAAACGTGGGTGGAAGTGGGTAGGTAGTGATGAAACAAGCCTGAGCTAAGAATTGCTGAAGTTGGGTGGTGGGAACATGGGGGTTCATTATACTAACCTATTTTTTGCATGTTTAAAATGGTCCATAATTAAAAATGTTAAGGAGAGAAAAGTCCTCACATTTCACTTTGTGTCACTGAAAGGAACTTAACATTTGGACATATTTTACTCCCTACGTAATTTCCTAGGGGTGCCTGGGTGGCTCAGTTGGTTAAGTGTCTGCCTTTGGCTCGTGTCATGTGACACCTCAAGTTCCAGGATCGAGCCCTGCATCAGGCTGCCTGCTCAGAGTCTGCTTCTCCCTCTGACCCTCCCCACTCTTGTGTTCCCTCCCTCTCTCTCTCAATCTCTCTCTCATATAAATAAAATCTTTTAAAAAATAAATTGCCTAGATTAAAAAAATAAATAAAAGCAAGCATATAGATATTTGACAAAATAATCATATTCTATGGTCACTGGAGTCACAGCCAAGAAGAGAAAGTGTTGGATATCTTGACTGATGCTCGTCTTGAAACAATAGTGGTTCTGTCCTCCAGAGAAGAAATAATAAAACTCTAGAACGTTATTCCAATAATTTGATTCAAAGAGCTAAAGATATCACTTGGGGAAAAAATGGTTTAACTTGATTAAGGGATGATTGTGGCTCTTCATGATAAAAGTGATGACCTGGCTTGACTGTCTCAGAATTTTCATGCACTAATTTCTAGGCAGCGTATTAACTTTAGAAACCCTTTAGATAATGGAGCTGTGGTTTTTAGCCTCAGTACAAAGCTGAGAAAAACAACTTGGAAAATTCCAAAATTCTTTGGAACATCTTCACCTGCCTTTTCAATACTCTTTTGAGGCAGTATTAGGTAGTGAAAAGACCAAAGATTTTGGAGCCAAAAAAAAGTTGCCTTGACTTCCATTTCAGCACCTGCGGTATGAATTTGGGCAAGTTGCATAACCTCTCTGAACCTCAATTTCCTCATCTCTGCACTTTACAGGGAAGCTGTGAAAATTTTGTGTTAATATATGTAAAATCCTTCTCCATCACAGACAATTTATGGTACCCTACTGTATTTATAACTGTATCTTTCTCTTTAGCCCACTCCATATCTCCCAATATAGTACCTAGCACATGGTAGGAATGCAACAAATGTTTGCTGAATTACATTAAACCTGGACGTGGTAGACAGAGTTAGCAGGAAGATGTAGTAGGACTATACCAGAAGCCCCCTCTTTGCAGGTCACTCATCCTCATGAGAGTTTCTCCACCTAACTGTTCAAGCCAGACAACAAGGACCCACTGGTGATGTCTCCAAGAAGAGGAAGACCTCTTCCTCAGATCTAATCAATCACCAAATTCTCTCTATGCAAGTTCTCAATTACCCCTAGAACTTTCCACTTCCCTCAAATCCTACCATTATCACCTCAGTTCAAGATCTTCTCTTTTACTTGGTCTGTAGCAAACTCAGTTGTCCTCACATCTGTTCTGATCCCCCTACAATTCTTTCTGTTCATTGCAGCTGGAGGGATTTTTTTCTTCTTTTTTTCTTTTTAATTGTGGACAATTTTAATATTCACAAAAATAGAGAGTATCATGTAACTGGCATTGATTCAACAGTGATCAATGAATGGCCAATTTTCCTTCATATATACTCCACCAACTTGGCTCAATGTCCTCGGATTGTTTAAAACAAATCCCAAAGTCATCGGTTTTTAGAAGGATCTTTTCATGCATTCAGAATAAAATTTAAATTCCTTCACAATCTGATCCCTGTGGACTTCGACTACAGATCACAATTTTTTATTCCCCCTTCCCAGACTCAGTCACACCAGCCCCCTCTCAGTTCCTCCAGCATTTTAAGTTGTCTCCTCATGTTCCAGAAATCTTCACCTTGGGCTATCTACAAGTGTCCAGAAAGCCTGTCCTTTCCCTTCTCTTGCCCTTGTTGCTCAGGGTCAGCTGCTACGTCTACTGCTATCACCCTACACATCACTCCTGAGCGGCCCTCACCCTGGGGCTCGAAACCCCATGTCTGCACAGTTGGTATCCTATGTTTCTCCTCCAGTTATACATACACAATTTTGTAAGTAGTCATGTGACGTCGTCTCCCCTGTTAGAAATCAATTGATGGACTAAAGAACTGTGTCTGTCCTATTCCCTAATGAGAGATCCAGCGTGCAATTCAATACCCCCATTATAAGAAACACTTAATAAGTATTTGTTGAATAAGATGCCTGAGAAAGGGAAACACAAAAGCCAATGCATTTCATGTTATAAATTGCTTAGAGACCAATGTCCTAAACCTTTTAAAACCACAAGAGCAGTGCTTAGGCTTTTAATTTTCAGTGTTTTTTATTCTGTTCAGTGTGTTACATGTAATATTCAATATGACTTTTAAAAAAGATTATGAGCTATATTATGCTAAACACTAAGGATTCAGAGATGAATAATGCATAGATCCTATCCTCAAAGAGCTGAGTCTCATAGAAAAGACAGTCATCTAATTGTTTGAAAATTAGTAATTTCTCATGTCATATATATATGAATCAGAATATTAATTAGCCAGAGAATCTGCAAACTTTCAAAACAACTAAGAATAAACATAAATAGCTATAAAACAATTACTGACATTTACTGGATCCTTCATTTGGTCCAGCTGTGATCAAAAGCATATTTCACACATGATGTCATTTAATCCTTATAATACCCTTTGAGATATGCTTTATTCCCATTTTGCTGATTTTTTTTTTTTAACTACAAAGACATTAAAAGCTTAGATAATTCTAAGTCACCCAGGATTTGAAACTGGGGAGTCCAACTCCAGAGTGCGGCCCCTGACACTCTTTGCTGGGCCTGACAAGCAATCTTTGAGTATTGCTGCAAGAAAAAATAAAGGACACTTTCCAGTTCATCCATGGTTTCTACTTGGTGTCCTAGTTTCTGAGCTATGTGTACACACTTTCACAGGAAAACAGCAGCTGTTGAAAACCTGTTACTGATAAGGTCAGTTTCCTGTGGGCCCAAGCTCTAATCATTAAATTTGGACTTTGGTTGTTTTTTTTTGTTTGTTTGTTTTGTTTTAAGATTTTTATTTGTCAGGGAGAGAGAGAGAGGTAAGCAGAGGGAGAAGCAGGTTTCCTGCTGAGCAGGGAGCCCCATACGGGATTTGATCCCAGGACGCTGGGATCATGACCTGAGCCAAAGTCTCCTTAACCTCCTGAGCTTAACCTCCTGAGCCACCCAGGCATCCCTGAATTTGGACTTTGTACCAAATCCTTCCTGTTAAGAAATATAAACTAGAAACTTGCAAGTTGTAAAGACACTGCCTGCTATGAACTTAGCCTGTCTTCTCAGCCAAATTGAAAGCTCTACTTGTTTCCTTCATTGTGCAGTAGATCTTGTCTGCTTATTTCCTACCAATGGGTTCTGACCCAGAGGAAATTGATTGTATTTTAAAAGATTTTTTTTTTTTTTTTTTTTTTTTATTTGACAGACAGAGATCACAAGTAGGCAGAGAGGCAGGCAGAGAGAGGAGAAAGCAGGCTCCCCGCAGAGCAGAAAGCCCGATGCGGGGCTCGATCCCAGGACCCTGGGATCATGACCCGAGCTGAGGGCAGAGGCCCAACCCACTGAGCCACCCAAGCGCCCCAATTGATTGTATTTTAAAAGGGAGAAATTGTTAGAGTAAATTACGTGTGTACTCTCTGAGCCATGAAAAATGATTTTGTATTAATTATGCATACTTGGGAATTTGTTTCTAATTTTTTATTAAGGAAATTTTCCATCATATACAAAAGTAGCCCAAATAATATAATAAACCCCCTTGTACCCATAACCCTGCTTCAACTGTGACCAACTAATAACCATTCTGTTCCATTTATATTGCCATTGACTTTCTACCCCTCTTGTGTTGAAAGCCAACATGTTTGGGAATATTCTGAATGCTATGTTCTGCTGGTAAAATGTAGAATGCATGGAATCAAAACAATAAATAAACATGACTTGGTCAGCAAGATACTTGGGGGAAAAGGAACAAGAAAGAGGAAAAAGTTGTGTGATTCAGAGCACAAAAAACATGGGAAGACTGGCATGGATTATTAGTGGTGTTTGCAGAAGCAGACAAGAATCCACCCCAGGGGCAAAGTTTTGATTGTGGACAAGGGAATATGGTGGGTTACCTGTCAAGGTTCCTGAACATACCACCTGTGCCTCTTGTTCTTCCCCTCCAGCATGTTCACCACCAATGTAATTAAGTCATTTATTTGTGGATCCATACTGCCTCCCTGTCTTGCTTAAACCATTACTTCATGAAAGGGACCCCTAGAGCAGCACTATCCAATCAAAATATAATGTGAGCCACAGGTATAATTTCACACATTCTGTAGCCACACTGTAAAGAGTAAGGAGAAGAAACATGTGAAATTAATTTTAATTCTCTATTTCATTTAACCCAATATCTATAAAATATTATCATTCCAATATGGTATTAATATACAAAATTATGAAAGTGTTTTACATTCTTTCCTTTATGCAGCTAAAGCATATCTCTGAAAAATGAGATTTTATTATCTGAATCACTGATATTTTAAGGGCTTAAGAGCCATATGTACACTAGTGGCTACTGTACTGGACAGAGAAGCCCTAGAGATCCCAGGGCAGCAGAGGCAACAGCCACTTGGCAATTTACTTGAAAAAAGTGCTATTAAGATTTCTGGTAAAAGTTGAAGTATATTATGGATAGCTGGGCTTCTCCAGGAAATCTACTGAGATGAACAAAAGAAAATGCAACATAAAAAAAACTTAGGGACACCTGGTTGGCCCAGTTGGTTAGGCATCGGCCTCTGGCTCAGGTCATGATCCCAGGGTCCTGGGTTTGGGTCCCATATTGGGCTCCCTGCTCAGTGGAGAGCCTGCTTCTCCCTCTCCCTCTGTCTGCTGCTCCCCCTGCTTGTGTATTCTCTTTCTGTCAAATAAATAAATAAAATCTCTTAAAAAAACAAAAACAAAAACAAAAAACAAAAAAACTCAGACAAGTCCATCCAAAAAGAAGGAAATAACTACAACATCTAATACCCAGACAATGAAGAAATGTGGTTCTTCAGATCTTGAGCAAGGTTATAGTGAGTTTACAAGGATGGCAAAGTGCAGTGGCCCTGGTTACTCAAACCCTGCTCTGTTCTGTACATCATGCAGCTTGAGCAAGTTCTTTCATCTCTCTGTGCTTCCGGTTCCTCATCCGTAACATGGGGATCATAAAATTGAGCATAGTTGGAAGACTTCAATCAGGGAATATCAATTGTAAGACACTTAGAATTATGCCTTGCCTGTGTGTACTTCATCATGGAAGTTAACCATTAAAAGCAAAAACAAACCCCAAAGCCACAGAATTGTGAACAGACAGAGAGGAAAGTAAAGCTGATGATAAAACTGAATACCTGAATCATTTTAATTTTCTCTGGAACCTGTGTTCTAACCTATTAAAGTTGCTTGGCGGTCAGAAGAAGGAAGAGGAGACCAAAGCTGGCTTGGCAGGGGCTGACCAGACCCACTCAGAACAAGGACAACACAGATAACTTGGCATGAGCAA
The DNA here is from genome assembly GCF_964662115.1 of Mustela nivalis. Taxonomy (NCBI): domain Eukaryota; kingdom Metazoa; phylum Chordata; class Mammalia; order Carnivora; family Mustelidae; genus Mustela; species Mustela nivalis. Next base: position 92,037,618 of record NC_139020.1, read on the forward strand.
TCTGAGGCCACATTTTCACTTTGAAGCTGCCCTCTATGCCATCTCACTTCACTGACCCTCTCCAAATTGTTTTTGAACAACACCAGACCCAGGCATAACTGTTCACCTCTGGAGGTGAGTCGAACACAGAAAGTACGACTTAAGTCATATCAGCACAACTGAAAGAAAGAGACACATATGGTAGGATATTTAAGAAAAATACTTCCCTCAAAGAATTTAAAAAGAACGTATGATTCACTGAGCCTATGATTCAAGGGCTTCAGGAAGAGATATGAGAGGTCAGAGAGGAAGATGAAGTAAAATGGCATCCACCAGGAAAAGAAATGAGATGTAACATTGAAAGCATTTTGGAAGTGAAAACCACAACAGAAATGGTACAAAGTGCAGATATGTTTGGGAAAAAAAAAAAAAAAAGAATCAATGACTTGGAAGATGGGCTTGAGAAAATAGAGAAGGCCGAGGTAAAGGAAAGACAATGAGTTGAGATGATAGATATAAGGAGAGGGACTCAAAATACGGCATTGATGCATCAACTCTTCTCAGAAAAGTTACTTGCAAAATCAAGACAATCAAAAGACAGTGTGAGATAAAGAATTTAAGAATGGGAAAGACACTACGTTAGTGGATCATTGATGAGCAATGAATCCTTTAAATATCAAACTAATCAGTAGCGAGAATTATTAAATCAGACAGGTGGTCTAGCAAGTTAAACATCTGGGCCCAGAGGCACCAGCAGTGGGGTGCTTGTGGGTGCAGTCACCAAGGTACAATTTGGCATTGTTCCTGTCTGCAGAGGTGCATTTGGCTCTCTGGTCTGCCCTGAGATTCTGTGAATTTCCCTTTAAAAAAAAATTATTTTTCTACTTACATTAGCTAAAATGGATTCCATTGTTTGTCATTGAGACTCTCTCTGAGAAGCCCTTTAAATAACACTGAAGAGGGGTGCCTGGGTGGCTCAGTGGGTTAAAGCCTCTGCCTTTGGCTCAGGTCATGATCCCAGGGTCCTGGGATCGAGCCCCACATTAGACTCTCAGCTCCGCGGGGAACCTGCTCCCCTTCTCTCTCTGCCTGCCTCTCTGCCTACTTGTGATCTCTGTCTATCAAATAAATAAATAAAATCTTTTAAAAATAAATAAATAAATAACACTGAAGAAAGACAGGTATGTGATCAAAGCGGTGAGTGTGAGTGGAAACCAGTGCTCAGTTGGTAGGAATGTTGTTCCAACCTTTTGAAAGGGCAATTTGGAAGTGTAGATGAAAATCTTGAGCATAAATCCCCATGACCCAGAAATTGTACTTCTATTCTAGGAACTTCTCTTACATATTTAAATATTTATTTACATATTTACATATTTCATTCATTCAACAAGTCTATCCTGAAAACTGCTAGGTGCTAGAGATACTTCAATAAACGAAACAAATCCCTACTCTCAACAACAAAAATCCTTACCTTCTCAGAGCTCACAGCTTAAGGTAGAAGGATGGAGGCATAACAGACAGTAAAGTAGGTAAACACTTCAAAGATACAGCATGTTAGAAGGTGAAGTGCTAAGGGGAAAGGAGAATGAAAGGGAACCAGGATATCTTTGGCATTTAGTAATTTGTGGCCAGGGAAGACACACCTATGAGTAAAGACTTGAAGGAGGTAAAAGATGAAGTCTTATGGTATTTGGAAGAAGAGAGTTAAGAGAGAGGAGATGGCAAGTGCAAAGGCCCTGAGGCAGAAGCATACACAGCACATAAAAAATAGACAAGCTACAAGGAAGCTAGTGTGGCTGGAACAGAGTGGGATACAGTTCAGGGAGGTAATGGAATTGGGGGCAGACAGTATAGCTTTATAGTCCATTGCAGAGACTGGTTTTCTCTCTGAATTTGAGAAGGAAGCCCCAGGATGTTTTGAGCAGAGAGGGATAATATCTGACCTGACATTTTAGAACATTTTTAAAAAATAAATTTTATTTATTTATTTGACAGACAGAGATCACAAGTAGGCAGAGAGGCAGGCAAAGAGAGAGGGAAGGAAGCAGGGTAAGGGAGCCATTCAGAAGGCTCTTCAAATAATCCAGTCAACAGATGGATGGTGGCCTGGAGATGGCAGAATGGGGAGGTAGCAGTGGAGTGGGGAGACGTGGTCAGCTTAATGTGGACCAAAGTGTGGGGACTAAGATTTTCAAGGCAATGTTGTTTGTGATGAGAGAAACTAAAAATAACCTAAATGTCTAGTAATAGAAGGCAGGTTAAATTATGGTATTTTTTTAAAAAAGATTTTATTTATTTACCCGACAGAGAGAGAGATCACAAGTAGGCAGAGGCAGGCAGAGAGCAGTGAAGCAAGCTCCCCGCTGAGCAGAGAGCCCAATACGGGGCTTGTTCCCAGGACCCTGGGATCATGACCTGAGCTGAAGGCAGAGGTTTAACCCACTGAGCCACCCAGGCGCCCCCTCAAATTATGGTAATTTTTTAACTTAAAAACTACAGGGTGCCTGGATGGCTCAGTCAGTTAAGCATCTGATTTCCATTCAGGTCATGATCTCAGGGTTGTGAGATCAAGCCCTGCAACAGGCTCCATGCTGGGTGTGGAGCCTGCTTAAGATTCTCTCTCCCTCTCCTTCTGCCCCTCCCCCCAATAAAAATAATAGTAAAAAATAAAAAATAATTAAGGAGGGCACTTGTTATGATGAGCACTGGGTGTTGTATGTAAGTGATGAACCACTGAATTCTACTCCAGAAACCAATATTGCACTGTATATTAACTACCTAAAATTTAAATGAAAAAAACCTGCAGCAAGGCGCCTGGGTGGTTCAGTGGGATAAGCCTCTGCCTTCAGCTCAGGTCATGATCTCAGGGTCCTGGGATCGAGCCCCGCATCTGGCTCTCTGCTCAGATCTCTACTTGTGATCTCTTTCTCTCTGTCAAATAAATAAATAAAATCTTAAAAAAAAAAACGTAGTAGTTGAAAGCATGTATATTTTTTAAGTAAAAATCTAAGTGAATAATACTCATTTTTTAAAAGATTTTAGTTATTTGACACAGAGAGATCACAAGTAGGCAGAGAGGAATGCAGAGAGAGAGAGAGAGGAGGAAGCAGGCTCTCCGCTGAGCAGAGAGCCTGATGTGGGGCTCGATCCCAGGGCCCTGAGATCATGACCTGAGCTGAAGGCAGAGGCTAACCCACTGAGCCACCCAGGTGACCCAATAATACTCATTTTTAATGTTATTCAACTTCAGCAAAGAGGGATATGATGCAGTTTGAACAAAAGCAAGTTTTTGGACCATTAAAACATTTTGTTTGGTAGTTAAAAATGCAAACCTAGAAGCATTGAAATTAGAGTTTCTTGTTTTAGAAAGAGTCAAATATGCACCTGTATTTGTCAAACTAGGGTACCAGTAATTCATGACTAGTCACTACAAAACACACGTTTCTATTCTTTCATGTTTTTATTTTTAATTTATTTTTTTAAGCAAACTTTAGGCCCAAGGTGGGGCTCAAACTCATGACCAGATCAAAAGTGGCAAGCTCTACAGACTAAGCCAGCATGTATCTCTCTATTCTTATTTTTTAAAAACAATTTTTGGTACAGTAGGTATAGGCTAGAAATTGAGGAAACAAGATACTAGACAAGTGAAGGTTTTTACTTAAGAATTGGCTTTGCTGTTACAAAGCATCTAAAATCTGAATAGGCAAAAAGGCTTGTGTAAGGGATGAAACTGGAAAGTGAATACGTGATTCTGAATCTACAGAAGGCCAGGTATCCATCTAGTGGAGACTAAAAACCATTAGATAAGAATCATCCCAATATCTCAATGATAGTTTATTAATCACTCACTGTATGCCAGGCACTGCACTTTGAGTGTGTGTGTATGTATTTATGTTTTTATGACTCCTAATTTTGTGTTTTTATGTTTGTGGGTTTTTAATGTGTTTTTATGACCTCTGGGGTTTTTTATGTTTTTATGGATTTTGGGGGGTTTGTGTTTGTGTGTGTGTGTGTGTGTGCGCGTGTGTGTGTTTATGTGTTTTTATGACTTCTAATTTTACAAAATCTAATTTCACAAATTTGCCCAAAGTGGCTAGCTAAAAAACAAAAAACAAAAAACAAAAAAAACCGAAGAGCTGAAACTCATACTTGGACTATTTCATGCCCAAAGTCCTCCTTTGCTATTACTACTCTCCTATTACTACTATTACTGCTATTACTACTCTGTATTAGGCAGAGTATTAATCAGGATTGATGTTTGACGTTTATTCTTGGGAAAGAAGAGCGTATCCATTAGGATTGTATTCAGTCGCCCTGCGGTCCTAACGCAGCCGCCCCTCCTCCAACCTCAGAAGCACCTCACAGCGGGAAGGAAACACCGAGGCGTTGTTAGGAAGGTAAAATCTCAGATGTGTTAGGCAACTTCCTCCTGCATCCCCGTGGCCTGAATCAAGTCATGGGACTGCCTCGCAAGGACCTCTGGGAAGATGAGCGTTTTCCCGCCCCCCTCGTTGCCTCCCTGAACAAAATGTGGGTCTCTCAGAAGAAAGGTCGGGGAAGCGGATATCAGGAAGGCAGACCGTAATGTCGGCCCGGTGAAGAATATCTGACAGATCAGAGATGCTGGGGGAGGGCTAGTCGTCTCTGAAGTGCTGCTGCGTCAAGTGGATTCTGGGGGCTCCGGGCACCCCTGTCGATGAATATTGTTGCCAGAGAGGCAAGGAAACGTAGTCTTTGTTCTAAGCGGTCCCAGGCTCAGCTCAGCTCTGTTCTTATGGAGGGAGGGAGCAGATGCTGGGGGCTGGGGGAGCGACCCGGGGCTCTGCCTCCGTCCCTCCCCAGGCCCCTGAGACGGGGCTCCCCTTGGGAAGGAGTCCCACGTGCACAGCCGCGAGGTCGGGCACCTCTTCCCGACCGGAGGGGTCTGAGGGCAGTTGCGGACCCAGGCCTTGGGAACGGAGGGAGAGCAGCCGGCACTCGGGGCGACCGGGGATGCTGGGGGGCGTCGGAAGACAAGTCCCGCCTGCCGGGCTGGCCTGGAAAGGGTCGGCTAGCCTCAGAGTCACCTCGTCCCAACGCCGTCGCCGGCCAAGTCTTCATTTCGCTCTCGGAGGAGGGACAGCCCTGCCTTGTGGGGCTGGTGTGAGCTTCGCTTCAAGTGATGCGTGCCCAGCTCCTGTCTAACCTACACTCCACGGACGGCGGCTGTTACTTTGCTCTCGGTGGGATCCCGGCTGGAACACTGCACTGCCCAATGAACCCTGCAGTCCTTTTTTTTTTTTTTTTTTTTTTAAGATTTTTATTTATTTGACAGACAGAGATCACAAGTAGGCAGAGAGGCAGGCAGAGAGAGAGAGGGAGCCGACTCCCCGCCGAGCAGAGAGCCCGATGCGGGGCTTGATCCCAGGACTCTGGGATCCTAACTGAGCCGAAGGCAGAGGCTTTAACCCACTGAGCCACCCCGGCGCCCCTACCCTGCAGTCCTTCGTGACAGCTCACCTCTCCCCTCCTTCAGGAATTCTTCTCGGGGGAGGTCTTGGGTTCCCTCGGCGGCACACACTTACTTCTACCACGGGGTTCTTCTTGCGCCCTCTGGCGGGCGTTCCCCAGACTCCTTGTAAAGCCGGCGCAGGCTCTCTGAGAAATTGGGAAGGCTCAGGCCACGCCCCTCCTTCAAGGCTCTGAAGGAAAACGAGGAGGAAATTGTGCCACATTTTAAACGTTTAAACGACTGGCAAGGTGTAGGTGCTCCACAAATACTTACTGGATAAAATCAACATTTGAGCACCGTTGTTGGCGAAAAAAAAAAAAAAGATAATGTAATATAATTGTATTATTTGCAAATGTGCTATTTGCAGATTTTTATATAAAAAGTGAATTCATAGTGCCCTACCGGCGGTTGCCTAGTGGCATGCATGTTTCAGGGTCTGTTACCCTGTGTGTACCTTCATCTGGAGACAACTGCCCATGGCCCCCGCCCACCCTGCAGATACAGGAGCTCCTTGGGTTGGGGCTGGGTTCTCAAGGGTACGCGGAAAAGGTCTCCCTTGAGCCGCGGGAGGCTCCCGCTCTCCCCATCCTCCATCGCCTTTCTTCCCCCCGCCAGCAGGCGGCGCCCCTCCGGCCAGCCTCCCGCCGGGGGCGCAACGGGGCGTGCGCTCAAAGGCTGCCCGGCTCGGACGCCCGCACTTCCTGGTCGGAGCGGGCCTAGCGGCGGCGGGGTCCCAACAGAGTCCCCGGGGGCTACGCTCGTTACTCGGCTCCTCCTCCTGGGAGCGCTGGGGGCGGAGCCCGGCCAGCGCGCGGAGCTCCCGCCCCTCTCCCGGCGGTCACCTGGGGCCCGGCGCAGCAGGTGTCTGGTCCCGCGCCCAGCGCCGGGGACGCGGAGCGCGATCCGGAGCCCCGCCGCGCCGGGTGAGTGCGACGGGCGGCGGTTCGCCGCTGCTGGCGCGCCTCGGGCTTGGGGCGGTCGGCTGCACCCGCGCTGCCTGCGGCTTCTCCGGCGGGCGCCGTGCGCGTCAGGGAGGGAGACGAATTTCCCTCGGATTCAGAGGCTGGGGTTTCTCCACCACTGAAGAGATCGTGGAGTGGGGCGGGGGCCCTTGGCGGAAAGCTGCAGACGCCCGAGCCTGACTGCTTGGGCTTGGGCGGGGGGGGGGGGGGGCGGTTATCGCGTAGCCTTTGCGCTGGCGGGCCGTGGTGGGTCTGGGGCCTCGGGGTGCGGGGACGGAACCCGGTGGCCTGGGCTGGCCAGACACTCGCACCCTGCGTTTCCAGTGGAGATAGCTTTTTAAACATTATCGAATAGGTGACGTTTCAGAAATGGTGTCTGTAAGTTTCATTCTTCTGGCACCCAAAGGTGGGTGTAATCAGTCACGGACACAGACGCACGTGTGTTCGCTGGGGCGGACCCTGCGACCCCTCTCCTCGCCCTTCGTCGTTGGGGACTGTGCCCCCGCGCGCCGGGCACTGGGATTAAGCCTCAAGGATTTTGCGGGGCTGTTTGTTCGGTTGGTTCTGTCCTGGCCGGTTCAAAAGTCTCCCTCAGTAACCTGGGACTGCCCTCCGGAACTGGCTGGCTGAAGCTCTCTTTTTCTCACCTGAGCAGGTGGCCCCAGGAGGTGGCGGCAGGGCCGAACCCCGGAATTCCAGGGGCCACCGCAAGGACACAGCCCGCGGAGGAAGGTCCCGCAGGCCGAAGACGTGCAAATGACTCGGGTAAGGGGGGGGGGGTGTGCAGAGATAAACCTACACGGATCAGAATCGCAAAGGGCACGTGATTGAGTGTTTGGCTCTGAGAATTGCTAATAATTGCTCAGGTCAAATCGTTTCGCGTTTGCTTTTCAGATTTTTTTGGTAACTTATTTAATTTGTAAAAACGTCTGCTTAATATACGTGCCTGATTTCTTTGACGAACCTCTAGGACTGGAATCTTTTTGTGGTATCCGCGGTATGGAATTATTGGGAATTGCCAATAGCGATCAGCCTGGCCGCTCTGAGAATCGCGGCCACGGGGAACCTGCGGTTTAAACACTGTTGAAGAGACATGACACAGTAATGCAGTGTGCGAACGTTGGTTGGATCCTGATTTGAAGGGGAAAAGTTCACCAAAAATTGAGCTGATAAGGACTTTTTACTGGTTAGTTGATAGTATTAAGATTATTTTTGTTATTTTTGGTAATGGTGTTATGATTTTTTTAAAAAACCTTATCTTTTAGAAATACATACTGAAATTGAAATACAGGTGGAGGATTTGCTTCCAAATAATTTAGTTTTGCAAAGCACAAAAGTAAGGGGTGGGAGGGAGTTCCAAAGGAGATGGGCTGCGAATTGTCACTAGCTGGGATGAAGGGTACGGGATGGAATTCCTCACACTATTGTCTCTACTTTGGTATGTTTGGCATTTTCCTTTAAAAGTAACACCATCACCACCAGTGGAAGATGTTGTGCAGAAAGTAGGTTTGGAAAGCACTGCTGATGTTTCTAGATTGCAGGCCTTCCACAGACCCTCACTTTTTGTAAATCAGGTGTAAAGTCTGCCTCTCTAGACTCATTAAAAAGTCTTCTTTTTCTCCCTGCTGCAGTCTGCAGTGCTGCTTTATTATTATCTTTTTCTTTCTTTTTTTTTTTTTTTTTTTTGCTCTGTAGGCATTGGGTGTTGCTGAGTGTGACAGAGTTGAGGGGATCAAGTTGATGCAGGTAGATGCTGGGTCAGCTCTTTTCATACAGAGGGTATTAGCAAGCTGGGGATTGAGTTGTGCCAACAGACAGGTTGTGTAAGATGTGTTAGCAGTTTTCCTGAACTACCCAAATTTTTTCCCAAGTTATGCTCATCAAATAAAGCTCAGAGTAATAAACACATGACTTACCCACTTGATATTTGTGTATACTGGGTGCCTAGGTGGCTCAGTGGGTTAAGCTTCTGCCTTTGGCTCAGGTCATGATTTCAGAGCCCTGGAATGGAGCCCCCCATCTCCCTGGGGTCCTTGCTCAGCGGGGAGCTGTTTCTCCCTCTACACCTATCCCCGCCATGTTCTCTCTGCGCTTTCTCTCTCATAAATAAATATAATCTTAAAAAGATTTGTGTATGCTTCTGGAAGCATGGTATACATCAATAAAAAGGTATATGTTGTAAAAAAAAAAAATCACAGGGTGAGTGGGGATGTACTTATTGCCTGATAAAGAGATCTTATCTGTTTGTATTGGCCTTTTCACCTTGTTAGCCTCAGGCATCATGATGTATAAATATTTAGCAAAGAATTGACTTCTAAAATATTGGGCTCTGTTCTTTTTGTTTTCCAAGAACCGCATTGAAGGAGAGGGACCTGCGCAGTAATATCTATATATTCTTCCAGCTTGCTCATTCTTTCCCTTCTAGATTTATCATACAATTCTACTCATTCTGTCATGCTTGATTAGTAATTTGGAAATGTGGTGATTGCGTGAGGGGGATGTTAATATTTGGGGGGCATACTCCTGAAAGATAAACCTACATTTCTTAGTAGCTTCAGCGGAACTGACTTTAATGCCTCGTTGCTGTTAAGAGAAAAATTAAGTAGATGATACTGTGGTCATTGAAAATTGAAGTGCCAGATCAGCCTAGCCCTAGCTGGTGTGGGTCCACCAGTGGAAAAAAGTTGTAAAGATGCTGTCAGTCAGTCCGTGCAGGAAATGCCAAAGCATGTCCCAGTTTTCTCACAGGGTGTGGGAAAGGAGAGCTGACAAAAATCCTTACAGTTGGAAAATGTCATAGTGAATTCTTGATGATACTTAAGTGGAGTCATTTGGCCTGTGGCTGTTTTTTTGGTGTGTGGGTAAAAGAAAGCTGCAGCTGGTAAGTGACTTTATTTTCTACCTCAGTTCCCTAAAACAAGAGCATGGAGAGAGAAAAACAAACTTGCTGGGCTCTTAAGTGACCAGGCAGTGACCTAATAATGTTTCCTGGCTTCTTTGTGAGGGTGGGGGGGATTCAGCCTTGAGGAGTTGATTGCTAATAGCCATTGTAAGGAATGACCACACCTGTGATTGCGTCTTTTCCCTGCATCTCGTTATGGAAGGGTAGAAACATATTAGAGAAGCAAATTCTACTTAGTGCTTTGTTGGCCTTGAAATGAAAGGAAAAGGTATTGGCAATCAGGTCAACCATAGTTCTCTAATTTTTAAGCACCCTGCTTTCATCTGCACCACTTCATGCCTTCCTGTAGGGATAGAACAGAGCTGCTGGAGCATGATTCTCCTTTCCAACAGATGAGGACCGTGAAATCTAAAGAAGCTAAGACTTGGCCAAGTTGTTTCTTTAGAAAGATGGGGGAAGGAAATGTGGCATTTATGAAGGGTTCGTGGTAGTCTTCACACACACGCATGTTAAGTCTCACACGTGTCTCAGAGTTGGGTATTAGCCCATTTTGCAGATGAAATTAGAGCTAAGAGAGGTTGGTTAATGGTTCACTTGAGGCCTTGCAGCTAGTAAGGGTAGAGCCAGGATTCAAACTCACATCTGTTAGATCATAACGTTTACATGATTCTCCAGCCTCTGTGCTGTCCACACTGCCTTTTGCAGACACCTGAGTGCCACACCCGAGTTGGTCAGTCATTGTAGGCAAGCCGTCTTTTGACTGCTTTCAGCTGCCTTGGTTAGGAATTCGGGGCATGGGCCATGTTCATACATCGGCTGTTTTATCAAGCCAGGCCAGCAGAGTTAAAACTGAACCGGTGTTTCGAATTGGGAAATTGAACTGTTCTGTGCCCAGGGATTCGCAGAGGCAGACCTGGAGCAGCCTCCTTCCTGGAGCAGAGTAGCATGCCCCGGTTCCCTTGGTCTCCTCTGCTCCCTGAGATGCCCACCATCTTGAGGCGGGGCCCCAGCGTGCCTGCGATTCTCCCATAGTGAGCAGTCTTTCTGTGGATTTGTCTGTCCAAAAGGGGATAACAGAAATAGGTCGAAAGGCTCTTGTTCCAAGAAAAATGGGAAAGCACATACTCACTTGAGGGAATGAAGAGTCTTGTTTTCTCTGCAGTGTTTGCATGTCACAGGAAGACAAGGTATGTCATTTCCTTACACCCTGCCTGCTGGGCTTATCACATAGAACTTTAATTTCCTACCGTTGCTCCACAACACAGATGGAGTGTTGCATGTATGGGCAAGCCACAGTGGAGAAAAGGAATGCCCCCAATATCCACACCACTAACTGTGAGTAGGAGTATGGGTCTTGTGCACCTTGGGGGTCCCCAGGGTGTTCCGTGGGGATGGGGCACCAAGAAGCCCTCCTTCCTTTAAGCAGCCTGTCACTGGGATCCACACAGATCCTCGAGGTTGTGCGTTGGCTCTCTTGAGCTGCTCTGAGGGTTCCGAGGACTTGCAAGGGTACTCCCCACCCTCCGTTCCCTGGCCCAGGTTGGGACAGATCTACTCCTGCATGCTGCTTAGACCCAGCCCTGTCTGAGTGCTCTTACAGGAATAAGGAACTGAGAGGCTCACAGCCCAGCCTTTGAGAGATTTCTGTGATAGGAAACAAAGGATGGCCCAATTTCTTCCTCTTGAAACTTTTAGTAAAGGGTCATGAAACAGGTATTCTCTCCTCTGTCTGTATCCGCAGTTTCATTACAGTTGAAGCTTCTGTTTTTTTTTAAATGTTATTTTTTTTTTTTTAAAGATTTTATTTATTTGACAGAGAGAGACTACAAGTAGGCAGAGAGGCAGGCAGAGAGAGAGAGGAGGAAGCAGGCTCCCCGCTGAGCAGAGAGCCTGATGCGGGACTCGATCCCAGGACCCTGGGATCATGACCTGAGCCGAAGGCAGCGGCTTAACCCACTGAGCCACCCAGGCGCCCCGAAGCTTCTGTTTTGATCTGTGTTTCCTTTCCCTGAAGTCCAAGTGTTCCTAGATCTTGGAGGTTGAGGGGGTTGAAAAGGAAGAGAAAATAACATCACAAATGGAACCTTGTGGAGTGGTTTCAAGGAAATGTCAAGTGATGTTTTGTGGTTTTTGTCACTAGAACTATTGGTGCAGGTATATAATACCTTAGGTGACAGAAAAGAACGAATGAGGGCTGTAAGTAGAAAGCCTTGTTTAGTTGAAAGACACAAGTTTAGAGACTGAGGTGTTTGGGATATGCTGGAATACCCAGTTGATTGCACCCTTTCAGGAGAACTTGGATTCAAGTTTGTGGGTGCATGCTCCCACAAGAGAGGAGATTACTAAGACCGGGTCGCACAGACAGATGGCAAGGGAAAGTGGGCTGCTTGGTATTGGCTAGACCTAACAGAGGTGAGGCAGAGCGATCCTGCATGTGGACTGTTGCCAGATGGCAGGATTTATTTCTGGTTCTTCTGTTACTTAGCTGTGTGTCCTTGACCGATTTTTTTTAAACCATTCTGAGCCTCGTTTTTCTCCTGTGTGGAATGTCGGTAATAATAATCCCCATCTTGTAGGGCTGTGTGGATTCCATGGCACATCGAGCCTTACAATATAAGGATTCACCGGGGGTTAGCTCTTACTGTTGTCGGTAGAGCCCTGCCTCCTTCACTTCTGCAGGATTTCCCCCCATGGCTTTAGAAGGCAGGCTATGGGGGAGAGATGGTTCCCAGCTCTGACCCTTCTGTTTTCAGAGTGAGCCAAGGGCTGCCCATCTGAGCAGACTTGTGGCCTTAGAGAAAGGTTCTCCATGACAAATGCTCACAGCGTGTCTGGTGCAGCAGCAGCTTTGGAAGAGTAAGGCCCGGGCCCATGGCGGTCAACCCTGAGCTTTGGCTCTGTTGTTGGGGGATTAAAACCTGCGCTGACTCTGGAAAAGAGATGGAATCTCCTGGAGTTCCATGTGGGTGCAGACTTCATCCTATGGTGGAAGAACAGGCTGATGTTAGCGTGGACTAGGGGGATGGACACAGGAGTCCCAGCCCCACCTCTGCCACCTTCTGTGGTGGCTTGGGGCAGATGGAGGGTGCTATGCTACCAGTGCCTCTCCCTCCGTCAGCTGGGGATCAGTGTGTCTCACAGGAGTGTCCCGAGAGGCTTACAAAAATTTTGTGAAATCCTGATACAGGTACAGTGAAGCCGTGTGTCCAACTTGCCTCTCTCGAGCGGTGAAATCATAGAGCAGGTCCACTGGCAGGTTTATCCTTTAGCTTGGAGAAGGAATGAAGATGCTGTTAACTAATACTTCCATAGTATTTTGCAGTTTTATTTTTTTATTTTTTTAATTTTATTTATTTGTCAGAGAGAGAGTGAGTGAGAGCGAGCACAGGCAGACAGAGTGGAAGGAAGAGTCAGAGGGAGAAGCAGGCTCCCTGCGGAGCAAGGAGCCCGATGTGGGACTTGATCCCAGGACGCTGGGATCATGACCTGAGCCGAAGGCAGCTGCTTAACCAACTGAGCCACCCAGGCGTCCCTATTTTGCAGTTTTAAAAGGAGCTGTCTAATTTGATCATCAGGCAGTGGTGCAGATTTATTGGTCTTCTTTTCTGTTGCCTTTTGTTGCCTGTCAGGAGAGGTACCAAAGCAAAGTGAGGATCAGGCTGGGAGTGAGCTCAGAAATGGGAACGCAGCAGGGCTTTATTAGAGGAGGTCAAGGTGAGTGTGTATTCCCTACGCCCTCAAGGAATTCTAAGGAGGCATGACATCCTGGGGAGGGAAAGGGAGAGAATGATAGTTGGGGTGTTCCTAGGAATCACAAGGCATCCATTGTGCCCAAGGAGGCAGAGTGGTGCAGCCAGCATCCTCCAGCCTTCGGAGGCAGTGGCTCCCCTGTTGACAGCTTCTGCCCAGACCTCTCCGTGGGAGTGCCAGCTGGGGTCAGGGAGAAAGGGAGTGGGCTTTTGGACCCCTTCCTCCTCCCAGCCCATATCCAGACTTGTAGCTTCAGCCATCCAGCCTGCCTGACTAAACCCGGTGTCCTTCTCCTCCCATTTCTCTCCCTCCACTCCCAGCCAGGTGTTCCAGTGAGTTCTCTCACAGCCCACACTCGCACCCCACCCCCCAGCTAATAAGCGCCCAAGCCTGCTCTCTGTCACCTGCCCTTGTATGCGCTTCCCTCCACTGCCTCCTCCACTTTCCCTGGGTACCCTTGGATCCCTTTATCCTAATCACTCGCAAGCTCCTTTCTTTCCATCTTATTTTATCCTTGAAAGGTGAAAGGAAAAAAAAATCTTCTATTACCCCCACTATTCAAGGACCCAAAGACATGAACATTTTGACCTGTTTCTGGCCAGTTTTGTTGTTTTGCTTTTTTAAAAAAATAATGATTTTAATATGTTATAAACATTTAATTCATTTTATGTTAGCATTTTAACAAAGTTCTCATACTGTGATTAAAATTTCCCATTGCTTTTTTTCATGTCATTACAAATACAGTATGTAGTAATTACATGCTATTTCAACCTTTTTTAAGCTATTCTCTTAATATTAGAGAACTAGATGAGTGCTTATTTTTTGATACTGTGTATCATTCTAAGTTGCCCATACATAAACCTTTGATTCTGCAATATTATAAGAAATTAATACACTCAGTCTTCATCCCAGTTCTGGTACCGAGCTCTGGACGAGAGGAGTGCCTTTTGTTATTCAGAATAAGCTCCTTTCCATTATAAAGGCATTTATGCGAATGAGAGGATTCTTACCCCGGGGGTCTGGTTGCCAGAGGAGCCAACCCTGTGGATAGAGGGGTGGAGCTTTTAAGCGCCCCCCTCTGCCATGGGGCTGTAGGTTCTCTTAATCACTAAGGGCCAGTTACTTAATCAATCGTGCCTAGGTGTTGGGATTCGGAGAGCTTCGGGTTGGTGAGCACCTCAAGGTGCTGGGTTGGGGGTGATGTGCCCAGAGCAGGTGTGGAAGCTGCTGTCCTCCCACTTTGCTTTGTGCATCTCTTGCATTCGGCTATTTCTGAATTGTAGCCTTTATAATACACCAGGAATAGTCAAGTGTAGTCCTGAGTTCTGTGAGCTGCTAAATCGTTAACCCGAGGGGGGCATTGTGGAAACCCCCAGTTTTGAGCTTGGTAGAAGTGTAAGTGACAACCTGGACTTGTGGCTGGTGTCTGGAATGGGAGCGGCCTTCTTGGGGGGACTTATACCCACCCTTGGGGCTGTGCACTAACTCTGGGCAGTGTCAGAACAGCTTGGTGTGTAAAACCTCACATCTGGTATTAGAAGTGTTGTGAGTAAAGACCGCATTTTTACCTTTTGATTTTTTCCTTTTAATTCCGTTTCCCATTATTTGGGATGGACTCCTGTGAGAATAATTACCAGGTCCCAGGTTTTGAATAGTAAAAAGTTTTCTTTCTGATTACAAAAGCAATACATTTTCAGCATAGGGGAGGCGTAAAAAGTAAATGCGCCCATGCTGTGACCAACCAGAAAGTCAGTTAGTGTAGCTTGGCTGTCCTGCAGGATGTGTCCATCCCTAACCATGCTCTTCTGTGTATGTGTGTGTGTGTGTGTGTGTGTGTGTGTCTGTCTGTCTGTCTGTCTGTCTTTCTGTCTCCCGTGGACCAGCAGGCCAGACATAACCTGAAAGCTTGTTAGAAATGCAGAATCTTAGGCCCATGCCAGACATTGAATTGGAATCCATTTTTCAAAAGGTGTTTTATTTATTTGAGAGCACGAGTCAGGAAGGTGGGGGTGGAGGGAGGGAGAGGGAGAAGCAGACTCCCTGCTGAGCAGGGAGCCAGCTGGACTCTGGGCTCCATCCCAGGCCCCCAGGATCACTACTGGAGCCGAAGACAGATGCTCAATTGGCTGAGCTACCCAGTCACCCCCACAATCCATTTTTTAACAAGACCCACACAGATTTGAGAAGTATTGATTTACAAGGCCACAGTCTTACCAAACATAGAGGGCCTGGCACTGATTACCCCGATCTGTGTACATACGTACATTTTCCCTGTTCACCCAGTATTGGGGTAGTCCTCTCTGTACCACTGGTTTTCAGCCTCCCATCCCCCTACCGTAAGACTGTCTGAGGACAAGGGCTCACTCCCCTCAGTAACACTGATTCCAGGATCAGCACAATCTTTGGGAAGCAGGGAGAATTCCACTCTGGGCCACGCCCCTCCCCCCGGAGCCCTGATACATGCAGCTTTTAGCTTGCTTCTGTCACTTAACATTATATCGTCAGCATTTTCCACTATGCTTTCCCACAAAGCTTATCTTTCATGGCTGCAGGTAGTGTGACCATCATGATTCATTTGACTACTTCCCTGTTGTCAGACATTTAAGTTGTTTTGATTCTTTTGGGGCAGGATGGTGTTTTGTAGGCAATTACAAGTTTGCCCAAGTAGGCTGCTCCTGTGGTACTTCCTCCAGCTCTGATTATTTCCTTATGATAAATTCCTGGAGTGGAGATACTGGTTCAAAAGCCACAAACATTATAAACGGTCTGGAGAAGGTACGAGAGGAGTGTAGGAAGCACCCTGACACTGTACGCTCCTGTGCACTGGCCCATGTGTGCTGTAGACAGACTCTCTGGGGAGCAGAGGTCGTGCCTCATTCGTCATCACATCTGCAGGCCTGGTTGAGAGCAGACTCTAAGCTCTACCTCTAAGGTGGGGGTTGGGAGCGGAAGGGTGGTGGCTTCCTGTGGTGGCGGCGGTCCCTTCCTCCTAGCCTGAGTCCTGAGCTATAAAAGATGCCACTGTCCAGTGAGTGGCTTCAGGGTGGAGGGGAGCAGCTGCGTGTGTGTATGTGTGTAGACATGTAGTTAGTGGAAGCCTGAAATGACCACCTCATTTACTAGTCCTGAATCTGCTGGACTTGGTGGGCACCAAACGTGGTTTTGCTTCAGAAGTCTGAGACAGTCAGGTTGTCTGACACCACTTCTTCCCGTGACCAGATGAGGAAACTCACGTTAAGCAGACATCGTTCTGAAAGGCACACTCTGATTCTGATGTGAAGAAAAAGTAAACTGTCAATATTGTTTTTGTGATTGAGTTGCAATTTGAAGTTGGATGCCCGGAAAATATTTTTAGCCTTCCCTAAATATTTTTGGAGGAAATGAGTGAATGAATATACAAAGGGTAAATGAGTTTGATTCTGTTCCATAACACAAAGAAGTTAAATATATATGTATATATCACATGATATAATTAAAACATTTAAAAATAAGTATTAAATCATTAGCCACTCATTTTTACTAACTGTTTGGCATGTTACAATTTCCAAATAGACACATACCATTCCTTCGGGAAATAAGTTATGAATGATTCAGAGTTGGTCTAGTAGTAAGGTTTTTGTGGGGTTTGGGAGGGCATTTCTATTTTTTTTATTTTTTTTTAAAGATTTTATTTATTTATTTGTCAGAGAGAGAGAGTTAGAGAGAGAGAGCACACACAAGCAGTCAGAGTGTCAGGCAGAGTCAGCGAGAGAAGCAGGCTCCCTGCCGAGCAAGAAGCAGGATGCCGGACTTGATCCCAGGACCCTGGGATCATGACCAGAGCCGAAGGCAGCGGCTTAACTAGTTGAGCCACCCAGGCGTCCCTGGAGGGCATTTTTAATCATTTAAAAATTCATCAGGTGCATACAGTAAAATGCACAGATCTGTAAGTGTTACGTTTTGATCAGTGTATGCACCCAGATACACAACATCCTTGTCAAGGTACAGAACATTTTTGGGGCGCCTGGGTGGCTCATTCAGTTAAACATCCAACTCTTGACTTTAACTCAGGTCATGATCATGGGTTCTGGGATCAAGCTAGGCATTAGGACTCCGTGCTCAGGGGGAAGTCTGCTTGAGGATTCTCTCTCCCTCTCCTCCTCCCACCCACCCCTACTTGCTGTCACTCTCTCTTTCACTCAAATAAATAAATAAATATTAAAAAAAAAAAAAGATACAGAACATTTTCATGCTCCAGAAAGTTCTTTTATGCCCCTGTGCAGTCTCCTTACCCCAAAGGCAATTGCTGTTCTGAATTCTAGCACCATAAATGAGCTTTGCCTTTTCCTGAAATTCATATAAATGAAATGTAATGTACATTTTATAAATGGAATACAGTATAAATAGAACAAAACTGGCTTTTTGTCAACATGTTTTAGAGACTCTTTCATGTGTGTTTCAGTAATTTGGTTTTTATCAATAACTAATATTCCATTTTTAATCTATCACAATTTATTTATCTGTTCTCCTTGGAAGACCATTTGGGTTGTTTCCAGTTTGGGGCCATTTTAATGAATAAAGCTGTTACAGACATTGTTGTACAAGTTAAAAAACAACAGTTTTGCTGAGGTGTAATTTACATACCCTAAAATCCATCTATCATATGGGTACGGTACAGTTCTTTTATTTTTATAGACTTTTACACCCATCACTGCATCCTAATTTCAAAACATTTCCATCACCCCGAAGTTTGCTCATGCCACTTTACAGCCAAGACGGCCATTAATCTACTCTCTATCGTCTGCCTTTCCTGGATATCTCCTATAAATGAATCCTTGAATCTGCAATTTTTTTGTGTCTGGCTTCTTCCACTTGGTTTAATAGTTCTGAGGTTCATCCACTTTACCACGTACATCAGTAGCTTGTTGAATTGTTGAATAGTATTTAGTTTTATGGATGTGTACTATATTTTGTTCATCCTCTTACCAGTTGATGGACATTTTGTTTCCAGTTTGGGGCCACTATAAATTTTGAACAGGTGTTTGTGTGGACCTGTGTTTTTATTTTTCTTAAGTAGATTCTTAGGTGTGTGATTACTGGATCATATGGTATGTTTATATTTAAGTTTTTAAGAAACTGCCACACTTTTTGCAGAAGAGGCTGTTAGAGTCTGACCACAATACACGAGGGCTTTGATTTCACTACATTCTTGCCAATGCTCAGTATTGTTAGTTGTTTCGATTATGACGGGTCAAGTGGATGTGTGGTGATATCTTATGTAAGTTTTAATTTGCCCTTCCCTAATGACTAGTGATGTTGAGTACCTTTCCGTGTGCTCATATCTTTGGCAAAATGTTTAGTTAAATCTTCTGCCCATTTTCAGGGCGCCTGGGTTGCTCAGTTGGTTAAGCGTCTGCCTTCGGCTGAGGTCATGGTCCCAGGGTCCTGGGGTCGAGCCCCACATCAGGCTCCCTGATCTGCGGGCCTGCCCTCCCTCTCTACCTATTTGTGCTCTCTAAATAAATAAATAAATAATTTTAAAAATCTGCTTATTTTTATTTTTAAAATTTTTTTTATTTTTTTTAAACTGAAGCTTTTTTTTTTTTTAAGGATTTTATTTATTTATTTGACAGAGATCACAAGTAGGCAGAGAGGCAGGCAGAGAGAGAGGAGGAAGCAGGCTCCCCGCTGAGCAGAGAGCCCAATACGGGGCTCGATCCCAGGACCCTGGGATCATGACCTAAGCCGAGGGCAGAGGCTTTAACCCACTGAGCCACCCAGGCGCCCCAAAAAATCTGCTTATTTTTAAAACGGGGTTGTCACTGTGATCTTAGTTTCAAAATTTTAAAAATATTCTTTAGAATGTTTAATAAATTCAGCAGGGAGTGTGCTTCTCCCTCTCCCTCTGCCTGCCACTCCCTCTGCTTATGCTAGCTCTCTCTCAAATAAATAAAATATTTTTAAAAATTAAATGTTTAATAAAAATATTCATGTTTTAAGAAATTCTTTAAGAAAGTCTTTTATCTGATGTGATTTGCAAATATTTTCTGAATCTGTGACTTAGCTTTTTGTTTTCTTAATGGTGCCTTTTAAAGAAAAAGCTTTGAATTTTGATGAAGTCTAAGTTACCCATTTTTTTTCTTTTATGGTTTCTGCTTTTACATATCTAAGAAATATTTCCTATTCTACAAGCCTTTTTTATTGTAGACTTTATCATTTAGAGCAATTTTAGATTCACAGCAAACTTGAGCAGAAGGTACAATTTCCCAAAGAGATTCCCCATCTACGCCCTACCTCCACACAGGCACAGCCTCCCTGTAACATCAGAGAGCTACTTTTGTTGCAGTTCTTGAACCTACATTGACAGATTCATAATTATCCCCAATCCACAGTTTACATTGAAGTTCACTATTGGTGGTACATATTCTGTGGGTTTGGACAAATCCATAAAGACGTATATTCACAATTATAATATTATACAGAGCGCTACTTAAAATCTCTGTGCTCTGCCTGTTCTTCCCTCCCCACCCCTCTATATCCTGGCAACCACTGATCTTTTTACTGTCTCCCTAGTTTTGCCTTTTCCAGAATGTCATACACTTGGAATCATAAAGTGTGTAGCCTTTTTAAATTGGCTTCTTTCACTTAGTAATATGCATTTAAGTTTCCTCCATGTCTTATTGTGGCTTCATAGCATTTTTCTTTTTAAAGCACTGAATAACAGTTTATCCAAGGACATCTTGGTTTCTTCCAAATTTTGGCAATTACAAATAAAGCTGTTTAAACATTGTGAGCAATCTTTTGTGTGGAGGTCAGTTTTCAGTCCCTGTGGGTAAATACAAAGGAGAACAATTGTATGATAAGAATACATTTAAGGGGCACCTGCCTGGCTCAGCTGGTGGAGCGCGTGACTCTCTGGGTTATGAGTTTGAGCCCCACAGTGGGTGTAAAGATTACTTAAAGACAGAGTCTTTAAAAAAACAAAAACAAAACAAAACTACCAAACTGTCTTCCAAAGTCGCTGTGCCATTTTGCATTTCCACTAGCAGTGAGAGTTCCTGTTGCTTCACATCCTCACCAGCATATGGTACTGTCACACCAGTTTTTGGGTGGATATTATTTTAGTTTCTCCTGAGTAAATACCTGAGAGTGGAAGCACTGAATCATAGGATGGATGTATGTTTAAGTGCCAGCCTGATTTCCAAGGGATTATACCACTTCATACTGCTGCATCTTTTCCAATACGTGGTACTGGTCATTTTAATTTTAGCCATTCTGATGAGTATGAAATTGTATGTCATTGTGGTTCTAAGTGGCTTTTTCCTAATGACTAATAATGTTGAGCACCTTTTCATTTGCTGTTGATCATTTGTACATTTTCCTTTTGAAGTGTCTTTTCAAGTACTTTGCCCATTTTTGTTTTGAGTGTTTGTTTTTTTATTCTTGATTTGTAGGCTATCTACATGTATATGTATGTGTTTGTAGTCTGGTAGTCTGGGCACAAGTCCTTTGTTAGATACATACATTGTGAATATTTCCTCCAGGGTGTGTCTTGCCTTTTCATTTTCTTATGAGCACATTTTAATTTTATTGATTCCTCTTTAGCAATTTTTTTTTTCTTTTATGGTTGGTAATTTTGCATTTTGCCTAATAATACTTTCCTACCTAAGATTGCAAGGATATGCCCCTTTGTTTTGCTTCTAGAGGGTTTAGTCTTAGCTTTTATGTTTAAACTTGTGATCCATCCTGGGGCGCCTGGGTGGCTCAGTGGGTTAAAGCCTCTGCCTTTGGCTCAGGTCATGATCTCAGGGTTCTGGGATCACATCTGGCTCAGCGGGGAGCCTGCTTCCCTTCCTCTCTCTCTGCCTGCCTCTCTGCCTACTTGTGATCTCTGTCTGTCAAATAAATAAATAAAATCTTTATAAATAAATAAATAAACTTGTGATCCATCCTGAATTAATACTTGTGTATATAGTATGAGGTGGGATTGAGGTCCTCCCCCCCCCCACACACATTTATCCAGTTGGTTCAGAATTATTTGTTGAAAAGACTTTCCTTTCCTCCATTGAATAACATTGGTATTTTCTTGTAAGTCAAATGGACCTTTGGTATTTATTTGTAAATCTTTTAAACTGTTCTCTTTGTTCTTAAGTCAGTACCACGCTGTCTTTGGTTCTGCGGTTAATAGGTCTGGAAATCAGGTATTGTAAATCTTTCAACTTTGTCCTTTTTTAAAATTTTTGACTATTCCAGTCCTTTGTATTTTCTTATACATTTTAGAATCAGCTTGGTTGATTTTTCTACAAAAAAAGCATAGTTGGATTTTGATCAGGACTATATTGAATCTGTCAATCTGGGAAGCATTGCTGTATTAATCTTTTTATTCATGGACAGGGTATATTTGTCATTTATTTAGGTCTTCAGTTTCTCTCAGCAGTATTTTACAATTTTTAGCATTGATGTTTTGTACATATTTTAAGAGTTTTGTTTCTACATATTTGATGATTTTTAGTCTATTGCAGAAGGTATTTTTTACATTTTAAAGTTTTGTTTTTACATATATGCACATGTGTATATATATAACTTTTTAAAAATTGATCTGTAACCTTAATAAAGTTAATTTATTAATTCCAGTAAGTTATTGGTTGTTGCCTTAGCATTTTCTCTATACAGTCGACATTGAACAGTGCAAGGGTTAGAAGTGCTGACCTATCCCCTCCATAGTTGAAAATCCACATAAAACTTTTGATTCCCTAAAACTTAACTACTAGCAGCCTACTTTTGACCAGAAGCCTTACCAATAATATAAACAGTTGATTAACACATATTTTGTATATGTATTATATACTGTATTCTTACAATAATGTCAGCTACAGAAAAGAAAATGTTAAAATGTTAAAATGACAGGAAAAACATTTATAGCACTGTACTGTTATTTTTTTTTAAGATTTTATTTATTTATTTGAAAGAGAGAGAGCATGAGACAGGGCAGGGTCAGAGGGAGAAGCAGACTCCTCACTGCACAAGGAGTCCGATGTGAGACTTGATCCCAGGACCCTGGGATCATGACCTGTGCCAAAGGCAGATGCTTAACTGATGGAGACATCCAGGTGCCCTGTACTGTATTTACTGATATCAAAGTTGATGTTGTTTGCTTACAAGATGAATCATTTCTCTGTAAGTACCTACACCAGTATTGTTTTATAGGGTAAAAACACTGTAGCTGTTATATATATTGCTAATACTAGACGTTGAAAATGAAAAATAATGTGAAAAAGAAATTCATGTTTATTTACAGGTCTAATGATTCTTGGTAACAAAGAAACAACAATATAATTGCTTTTTCTAGCTTAGCTTATATGTTAATTAATGAATAATTATAATATTTTTATGGCAGGGGCCTGGGTGGCTCATCAGTTAAGTGGTAAACTCTTGGTTTCAGCTCAGGTCAGATCTCAGAGTTGTGAGATCAAGCCTCGTGCCCAACTGTGCCCTCACCTTGCAGTCTGCTTGAGATTCTTTCCCCCTCCCTCTCCCTCCTACTCTGTTCCCCACCCCCCACCCCTGCCACCTCACATTTTCTCTCTTTCAAATAAATAAAATCTTAAAAAATTTTATGGCAGGGGTGCCTGTGTGGTTCAGTGGGTTAAAGCCTCTGCCTTTGGCTCAGGTCATGATCCCAGAGTCCTGGAATCGAGCCCCACATCAGGCTCTCTGCTCAGCGGCGAGCCTGCTTCGCTTCCTCTCTCTCTGCCTGCTTCTCTGCCTACTTGTGGTCTCTGTCTGTCAAATAAATAAATCTAAAAAAAAAAAATTTATGGCGTACAGTATTACAGTCAATTTGTAATGCAATATTGGAAACATTAACATTTTTTAAAACCACTTACCTTTGGTGATGGGCTGATACACAATATCTCCAATTAGGAGAGAGAGGGACATATTTTAAGGTATGAAACAATATGAAAACAACACATAATTAATTTTACATTAAATATCATTCAGCTTATGCTGTGTAGGAGAGGCTCTCCAATTTTATACAAGTTTATGCACAATGTTTTATATGATGAACACTTAGGTGATGATATTGGTGATGGCATAAAAATGTGTCCTACAGTTTTTGCCATACAGTTAATTAGATTTTCACACAAAGATGCTCACACACACACACAACAGGTAGGCTTATTAACTCTGCAGCATGATGATTACTTACTGCTCATTAAGTGGAAGTGGACCATTATAAAGGTCTGCCTCCTCCTCATCTTCACATTGAGTAGGCTGAAGGTGGCAGAAGTGGAGAGGTGGAAGGGGAGTCAGGAGAGGCTGGCACACTTGATGTAACTTTACGGAAATACATTGTAATTTCTGTCTGATGTTTTTGCTTTTTCACATCTCTAAAAATGTTTCCATATGGTACCAGTCCTCCTTCCACCATTTGCTTTAGCTTCAGTGCTAGTATTACAGAAAAGTTTATACCATAAAAGTAAATAGCAATCTTGAATAAGCAGAACCCTTATTGTCTGCCAGACTGTCTACTCTGCCAGCTTGGCAGATACAGTTTGTTTTCTGGGACTCCTTGCTCTATCTTCTTCCTCATCATCTTAGCACAGGTTTGGAAGCACGCAAGTCATTTTCTGTTAATACCTCTAGTATGATGTCTGTTAGCTTTTGAATTTCTTCAAAATTCATATCTTGAAACCCTTCACCTCTACCTTTTTTTCCCCGCCATATCCACTGTTTCTTCCATAACTTCTTTGATTGGCTCTGTGTGTGTTTTTTTTTTAATATTTTATTTATTTATTTGACAGACAGAGATCACAAGTAGGTGGAGAGGCAAGCAGAGAGCGAAGAGGAAGCAGGCTTCCTGCAGAGCAGAGAGCCCCGATGCGGGGCTGGATCTCAGGACTCTGGGATCATGACCTGAGCCGAAGGCAGAGGCCCTAACCCACTGAGCCACCCAGGCGCCCCTGATTGGCGCTGTTTTAAATCCCATGAAGTCATGCACAACACCTGGACACAGTTTTCTCCAGCAGGAGTTTGTTTCAGGTTTGATGGCATTTTCAGTGGTGTAATCCTTCCAGATTTTGATGACATTCTCTCCACCAGCATCCTCTTCCATAGCATTGACATTCCTTTCCATAGAGTACCGTGATCCAGAGGCTGAAAAGGGGACATTGTGTTTGGAGGCAAGTAGGCCACTTTAATGCCTTGGTGTTGAACTCATGGGGTTCTAGGGTTCATATGGGTTCTGTCATGTTATTCAGGGTTTGCAGTATCGCACTAAACATGATGAAGAATACAGAAAAACTGTGAGAAACCACTTTTTACTCCGAAAAGCCTTTTACTGGAGAGGCAAGTGGCTCATGTGGAGATGATTAAGTTGGCATCACATGGCATTTTAAGGGGGTAGTCGAAACACTTGAGCCACCGCAAACAGGAGGTGGCTATGAGATTATTACGGTAGTACAGTATATACTAGTTAGTTTCATGCCGCTACGATTTCACACTGCATCTTCACGCTTGTTTACATTTCTCTTGATTGCAAATGGTGCCATGTATGGCCTGTAAGTGTGTGTATAAGTTTTGATTAAGTTTAACTTTTTATAATTTGTGTGTATTTTATGGTAGTAAATGTTAAAACAGAATAATATAATGTATCTACATATATTTTAAGCATTCGTGGCATACCTTTTTCTTAATTTTTTCGATATTTCTAAGTTACACAGTTTGTGTCTGAGTTTCTTCAACTTGTCATGGATCTCCAAAAAGTTTTCCCATATATTTATTGAAAAAAAATCCACATGTAAATGGGCCCACACAGTTTAAACCTGTAGTTTTAGTGTTAACTGTATATACACCTCACCTATAAATAGTTTTACTTTCCCTTTCTAATCTCTGTGCCCTTTGTTCCCCCCTTGCCTTGCTGAACTGGCTAGGACAAAAAATGTTGGATAGAAGTGATCAGAGCAGATATCCTTGCCTTGTTCCCAGTCTTTCACAGTTAAGTATGATGATAGATGTCCTTTCTCAAGTTGAGGAAATTTTCCACAATTCTTATTTTGCTGAGAGGCTTTTGTTTTGTTTTATTTTGTTTTTTTTTATCATGAATTGGTGTTGAATTTTGTCAGAAGCTTTTTCTGCATCTCAAGATGATCATATGTTTTTCTTTATTCTGTTAATATTCTCTTTTTCATAGGGCACTTTCTCCTCAAATTAAGGAAAAAATATTAGGGAAAAAACTATTACTCAGTTTTAACACTTGAACATCTTAGTATCGTTCATGGAATGTAGGTTCAGGACCATGATTTAGACACTTTGAATCACACAATCTCCATAAAATATAAACTAAAAAGTACCATATATATTTAGGTAGAATTATTTGACTTAAGGGATCTGCCCGCCCCAAAAAATTTGTCTTAATCTCTGAAACTTCCACCATTAGTGTATGCTTTTAAAGAAAAAAAAAATCACTCTGAGGAGATGTGTATCTTATCTTTTTTGAAACCTGAGGGAATAAAGACAAATGAGGCAAGTGTTTATGGTGGTAGAGTAAGCTGATGTGGAACTTTGGTACCCTTGTGGTTGATTAGCTAGGTTGCCCCACACTGTGTGATTTGGAGGTGACTGGCTTGGTTCACTTTCTCAGCAATGACAAACAGAGCCTTCGTTTTAGAAGCCATAAGTAATTGAACCTGAGCAGTCTCACATCTCTGTGGCTGCTAAGTCATCCCAAGAGCTGTGTTCTGTAGCTTGGGACTTCTGGGTAAAGTCTCAGGAATACTGAGTGTATATTTCTGATTGGTACTTCCTGGTCATGGTATGGTCACTCTTCATTTGCTTAAGAGCAAGACCAAAGGTGATGATAATCACTGAGAAGTAAGAAGCGATCTCTAGTTCAGATATGCTTTGACAACAAGACGTGAGCATGTTGGCTAAGCAGTCATCCCGTCTGTATTTGGACATTTCTGGTGGTGGTACAAACAATAGTTCACAAACAAATCCTTCTCTCAAACAACACCCATTCTTATGATCCTTTAACTGTTGCTGTTATGGATAGCTTTCCCGTATTTGTTAATTTCTTTAGGTATATTCCTATTTAGTGATATCTTAAAATTTGCTGGCAAAAAGCAAACAACTACTATAAAGTACAGAACTCCTTTTTCCCTAATTCTGAGCATTGTACTTACATTAATTATCTGTTCCCACCAAATGATGAAGAGGCAAATATATGTGTGGAATTTTGAGTAAACGAGAAGTCACAGTCTCTTTGTGAGGGAGGGATATGTTAAAATATACATCACCAGAATATTAATTTACTATATTTAAGCAAGCATAGAGCATTGGGTTAAAGTTAATGGTAGCTGTATGGAAAACTGAATCATATCAGTATAACCTGATTTGTTCAAGAGCAATTAGAAGGATCTGGAGGAAGCAGAGCACATAGATCTTGATTTTTCTCATACTGTTGATTTAATTATAAGAAATGTAATAATCGACAACCTTGGGAAACCTAGTTTAGCTCAGATGATTAGATGGTTGGAAGATGATACAGAGACATTATAAAGGATATGGTGCTGGTATGGATAGCTTTTATCAGTTAGCCTTTCAGAGGTCAGGCTGGAACCCAGTTTTATTTAATGAGTTTTAATCCATGACTAGTGATGTACTGTGTATATGTATTTATATGCCAACAAGTCAAAATAACCTAGATAAATTGGGTACTTACAAATTGGACAAAGTCAAATGAAAGCTAATTAATTTTATAGGTAAGAAGTTCAAATTGCTGAATGATTGGCTTTGTGCCTGTTCTTGGCAGAAAAAGCCCCTGGGCCGTGCTGAATCATGAGGTAGTTGAGCCATCAATAACTGTAATACAAGTACTTGCAGAATGCCACATTTCATAAATCAGTGCTCTGGTTCAGAATATTTACATGAGGCTGACAGCAGGCAAAAGATACAGTGAAGGTTTACAGTGAATAAAAATTTTGTAATAGAAGTAGGGACATAGGCAGCAAGAGGGGAAAGATGAAAAAGAACCAAGTAGAAGTATATTAAGTAGAATGGGCTAAAGTGCTGTACAAATAGATCAGAAATATAATGGCTCAAATTTACTACAACTTTATTTCTTTCATGTCACAGTCCTGGCGGGGGGTGGTGGACGGGTAATTTCAGATTATTGGGTGGCTCTGCACACTCAGGGACCTGGCTCTACTGCCTTCACCATGTATTCTTTGGAGTTGCTCTGGTTGCCTGCAGGAAGAGGGGGTGGGGTGAGCTCAGCCTGGAAGTAGGTAATGTCACATCTGCTTACCTCCCTTTGGCTAGAAATCAGCTATGTGTCCATACCTAACTGCAAAGGAGTTTCCCTCGCTGGAAATACAGATTAGCTCTGGGCTTCAGAAAGTGAAGGGAACATAAATTTTGAGAGCTGCTAACAGTTTCTGCCATACCTCTGAGAAACTACAGCTAAACTGACAGATTCTCATCAACAATAGAATTTAGAACACAAGAGACTAATATATCAACTTAGAATTCAATATTAGTTAAACTGTCATTTAAGAAAGAAAGGCAGTGAGGTGAAAGATGGCAAAGTAAGAGGATCCTGAGCTCGCCGTGTCCCACAGACACACTGAGGCAACAATTATATCTATGCAACTAACTCTGAAACCCTGAGGATTGGCAGAACAAATCTGCTAGTTGCAGAGGGAAGGCCACATCAAAAAGGGTTGGATGGGTGGAAATGCAGTCTGGAACCAAACTCCCTGCTGTGACTCACTACAAACAGGAGGGACATCATAAGCATGGAAGAGTGAGGGTCAGACCCCACACTGGGTACCCTGGGCACCTGGGCCTGGGGACCCACCCTAAGAAAACAAGACCCTTTAATAGCTGGCTTTGAAAATCAGCCCCGGATTAACTCTGGGAGAACCAATGGGTGACAGAAAACCAAGTCTTTGCCCTGATAGAGCCAAGACCCAGTGGGCGCCTGGGTGGCTCATTCGGTTAAGTGTCTGCCTTCAGCTCAGGTCATGATCCTAGGGTCCTGGGATGGAATCCCGTATCTGGGCTCCTTGGCTCAATAGGGAACCTGCTTTTCCCTCTGTCTGCCACTCCTCTTGCTTGTGCATACTCTCTCTCTCTGACAAATAAATAAATAAAAATCTTTTTAAAAATAAATGAATTTCCCAGAAACACAGCCCAGAAATTGCAGTTTGAAAAGCACCTGTGGTATACACGAAGGAGGTTTATCAATTAATCTTATAACATGTGCTGCAGGGACAGGAATCTGTAGGAGATTTCTCCTGGAGCAAAAGTGATGGTGGGTGCCATATTTATTACCCTGCCTTTGCCTACATAGCCAGATACTTGTAGGAGCCAGTTCTAACACTCTGCATCTACCTTGCTAGCACTGTATGCTCTGGTCCAGAGTTCCCCTGCAGACCCACCCCACACAGCCTACCTGCTTCTGCAGGCACCACACCAAAGAGATTTGTGCCCTAGGGAGACAGAGAAAATAATCCAAGCCTCTTAGGTAGCTGCTTAGGGAGAAAGCTCTGCCCTTCAGTGTGCCTACCACCATGGCAGAGGTTAATTGCAGATACTTAGGCTGAGTGCCAGCCCCACTCACCACTGAGCCCACCAGAGCTGCAGCTGGGCCTCTCAACAGCATGAGCTGTAAACTCTGCTTAGGGCACCCACATTAGGTGAAGCAGGTCATTTTAGCCAGCTGGGGTAAAGGCCCGCCCTATCCACCAGCATGCCCACAGTGATTGTGGCACAACCAATATGGGAGGTTTGATGCAACCCACAAAGGGGATACCCCTGGAGAACTGGTATGGTTGACCAGTGGGGATTATGCCATTGGGAACCATAGGACCTTTTCTACACAAGGCCACTACTTTCAGAAGTAGGAGTCAGCTGACCTACCCTAATACATAGAAACAAATACAGAGAGTTAGACAAAATGAAGAAACAGCGGAATATGTCCCAAATGAAAGAACAAATGAAAAATCACAGAAAAAGAGCTGAATGAAATAGAAGTAAGGAAAATGCCTGACACAGAGTTCAAAGTAATGGTCGTAAAGATACTCACTGGACTTGGGAGAAGAACGAATGAATGGACTCAGTAAGAACTTCAACAAAGAGATAGAAAAAATTAAAAACCAGTTAGAGCTGAAAAATAACAATAACTGATGGGGTGCCTGGGTGGCTCAGTGGGTTAGGCCTCTGCCTTTAGCTCAGGTCATGATCTCAGGGTCCTGGGATTGAGCCCTGCATTGGGCTCTCTGCTCAGCAGGGAGCCTGCTTACCCCTACCCCCCGCCTGCCTCTCTGCCTACTTGTGATCTCTCTCTGTCAAATAAATAAATAAAATTTAAAAAAATACAATAACTGAAATGAAGCATACTTTAAAAGGAGTCAACAGCCAGATTAGAGGGTATGGATCAGCAGTCTGGAAGAAGGGTAATAGAAAACAACCAAGGTGAACAGCCAAAAGAAAAGAGGAAAATAAAATACAAGAATAGGTCAAGGGAACTCTGTGACATCAGCATATATAATAACATTCACATTATAGGGATCCCAGAAAGAGAAGGGAGCAAAGGGACCAAAAGACATATCTGAATAAATATTAGCTGAAAAATCTCTCTAATCTGGGAAAGGAAAAAGACATCTAGGTTCAAGAAGCACAGAAATTCCCAAATAAGATGAACCCAAGAAGGGCCACACCAAAACACATAATAATAAAAATGGCAAAAATTAATGATAAAGATCATTTTTAAAACAGAAGAGAGAATAGTTATATATAGGGAAACCCCATAAGAATGTCTGCTCAGTTTTCAGCAGAAACTCTGTAGGGTAGAAGCGAGTGGATGATATACTCAAAGTGCTGAAAGGAAAATATTACAACCATGGATACTCTTCACCTAGATTGTCATTCAGAATTGAAAAGTAGAGTTTCCCAGACAAACAAAAGTTAAAGGAGTTCATCACCAGTAAACCAGCCTTACAAGAAATGTTAAGCAGCATTCTTTAAGTAGGAAGAAAGGGCCATAAGTGAAAGAAAATTATGAAAGGAAAAAATTTCACAGGTAAAAACCAACATCTAATAAAGGTAGTAGATTCACCACTAATAAAGCCAGGGGAGGTTAAAAGCAATTGTATCTAAAAATTTTAGTCAAAGGATACACAAAAAGATGTAAATAAAATATGACATACATAACATGTGGAGGAGAGTATAGAAGATTAGTGCTTTTAGAATGTGTTCAAATTTAAGTGACCATTAATTTAATATAGACTGCTATACACAGAATGTTAGGGGCACCTGGGTGGCTCAGCCGCTAAGCATCTCCCTTCGGCTGAGGTCACGATCCCAGGGTCCTGGAATTGAACCCCATATTGGACTCCCTGCTCAGCAGGAAGCCTGCTTCTCCCTCTCCCACTCCCCATGCTTGTGTTCCCTCTCTTGCTGTGTCTTTCTCTGTCAAATAAATAAATATAAAAATTTTAAGTGTTATATATGAACACAATGCTAACCATAAATCAAAAACCTGTAATAGATACACAAAAAATAAAGAGAAAGAAGTCCAAACATAATGACTCAGACGTCAAGAAGAATGAAAACCTGCCGTTTTTGACAGCATGGATGGAGCTAAAGGGTATTATGCTAAGTGAAATAAGTCAGACAGAAATACCACATGATTTTGCTTACATGAGGACTGTAAAAAACACAACTCTCAAGCCAAAAATACAGAGAACAAATTGGCTGTTGCTGGATGGGAGATGGGTGGCGCAATGGGAAAAATTGGCAAAGCAAATTCAGAGGGCAAACTTCTAGTTATAAAGTCAGTCCCTCATGGAAATGGAAAGTACAGTATAGGGAATATATTTCATAGTATTGTAACAATATGGTGTGGTAACAAATGAAGACTGGTTATTGTGATAAGGAAGTCCGCAGTCACTATGGAGGAGAATTTGGTCATACTTAACAGAAGCTTACAAGCATTTACCCTTTGACCTAGCAGTTTCACATCTAGTAATTTTTCCAGAGGAAACACCTCTACAAATCATTTTTGCAGAATATGCTTAGGAACTATAAACCAGAAACAAATGGTAAGTGGGTGGTGGGTATGGTTGGAGGGGGATAAGGAAGGAAATGGGACTTTCCTGAGTATTCTTTTATATATGGTTTTGACTTAAACCATGTAAATATTTTTCATATTCAATTACATGAAATGAAAACAAAGCAAATCCTATAATTGAATGTACAAAGAGCAACTAATAAAAACAAGTTGGTTACATAAAGTAAAAAAAAAAGATAGTTTGGTAACTTAAGACAGTGCTCTGTACATGGTAGTGGGATATGTTGTAAGGACAAAAAGAGTGGGAAAGACATGTTGCTCTTTATTTCATTGTTAGTTATTGGCAATGGTCCTGTGTATTAAGTCAGAAGCTATTTAATATGTATTTGAGTCAGGGGCACCTGGGTGGCTCAGTAGGTTAAAGCCTCTGCCTTCGGCTCAGGTCTTGATCCCAGGGTCCGGGGATGGAGCCCTCCGTTGGGCTCTCTGCTCAGCAGGGAGCCTGCTTCTCTGCCTACTTGTGATCTCTGTCAAATAAATAAATAAAAATAAATCTTTTTTTAAAATCTATGTATTAGAGCCAGGATAATAAGTAAATCAACATACTAATGTGATTGGGAACGAGGTTCTAACTTTGGGAGAAGCAAGATAAAAATATGGAATGAGGTGAAGTGAAAGGAAGAATCATGTGATGTTAGCTTTGAATTGGAGGTTATCAGTATAAACTCTTGATAAAAAAAATTAATTTCCAGCCCCATCTACTGAAAGAGCCTAGACAGTGACACCTCAGTGTAACATGTACCTTGAGCTCAGTTGTTGCTTTCTAAATACCATTTTTTCAATAAAAGGTAGGATTCCTTGAAAAAAATGACTCTGGGTCGATAGAAGTTCAAGATGCCATAAAGCAAACAAGCACTTTTAGAGACTGAGACCTGTCAAGAGGATACAGGAGCTAGCTTGAAGGAACTCTGACAAGAGGAATTTGGGAAAAAAAATCAGGCATTCAAAAGAATAATGATGGTGCTGGATTATAACACACTGCATAAAAAATCAAAATATATTTCCTGGACAAGAAAAAAACCTGCCAGTTCATGAAAGCAGAGTAAATCCTGGAATTAGAAAAATCATTGTTTTCCCATTATGGTAATTGATTCAGGCAAGGATGATAAATGGATGATAAACCATGAGATGAAACTATGTTGCAGAACAGCATAGTCTAACAGTCTCAGGGAGAAGGTACCCCTGAGGCAGAGAAGTATGGCACACACCTCAATGGAATGATCTAGCTTCACATGAGCAGTAAGAAGGCAAACTGACATAATGGGATCCAGAATCTAGATAGTATTTCTGTGAAAAATGTTTATGCTGAGGACAGTTACTATAAGAGGCCATCAGCATCCTGACTCAAGACATAAAAAATGAGGTGCCTGTGTGGCTCCATGGGTTAAGCCTCTGCCTCTGGCTCAGGTCATGATTTCAGGGTCCTGGGATAGAGTCCCACATCCGGCTCTCTGCTCGGCAGGGAGCCTGCTTCCTCCTCTCTCTCTCTCTCTGCCTACCTCACTCTACCTGTGATCTCTGCCAAATAAATAAATTTCTCCAAAAAAAAAAAAAGACATAAAAAATGTTGGAGAGCGGTGTGCCCTAAAAATAGGTAAACTACAGACATGTTTTAAAGTAAAATTTCCTTATTTTCACTTTCAGATATAACCTTAATTTTTACCCAAGTAATGAAGGTACATGTTCAAAAGGATTACCTAGTTGGGTCAGCACTTTAAAAAAAAAAAAAAGAAAGAAAGAAAGAAAGAAAAAGTCCCCTTTTCCTGCCTGCTCCTCACAGGCAACTTCAGTTCCTTTTGCTGACCGTACTGACCTTCACACCTCTGGTGACTTCCTCACTACACACTCAGCGTTTCTCACTTAGAGCATTAGCTGTTTACTTCTCAAAGGGAAGGTGATCACCCAGGCCTCTCCGTCTTGCTGGGAAGCCCCACTACCACCATCGCTATATCTGTGCACTCTTCGAGGCCCCGTGCTATCGGTATCACCAAGCATGTTTAGAACAGTATCCAGTGTTCACGTAAGCAGGACTCTGCAGAAACCATCCATAGCTAGCCAGTGTTGTGTGTCTATTACAGTTGCATTTCCTTTCCTGAACATTTTTGTTTTCCTTCTGTCTTTTTTATTTCTTTATATTTATCACTAATTCAACCATAAACTCTTCCCTATTCTGTAAATCTCTTCAGGTACACTCAAAGGAATTTGGAAGGTCCATCTTCTAGAAATTTCTCCCACAGCCATATGCCCTGCTAATTTAGATGGTGTGATATACACAAAAATGTATAGCTCACTGGACTTCAAGGTGAACACCCTTGTAATTGCCACTCAGATAAAGAACTAGGCCTCTGCCCCATACAGCCCTTCTGTGTGATGTCTCCATCCCCAGCTCCTCTCCCCCAAGTAGCATGGCTCATAGAATAGTCACTTTCTTGTATTTCTGAAAGATCATTTTATCACCCAAATGTGTATCCCTGCAGACTTCAGTCTTACTCTTTTAAAAAAATTGTGTTGTTTTTTTTTTAATAGTCATCCTAACATGGGGTTCGAACTCATAACCCTGAGATAAAACCTAAACTGACATTAAGAGTTGGACACTCAAACAACTGAGCTATACAGGTGCCTCTGAGATGGCTTAAGTCTCTTTTTTGCTCCGCAGATTACTTCTCCATTCCCCATTCCCCTGTTCTTCTGTTGAAGAACTGAACCATTTGACCTTCAGAATTTTCCACAGTGTGACTTTTGCTGATTACATGTTCATAGTACCACCCATTAGGTCCCTCTGTCCTCTCTTTCTTTCCTTTTTTAAAAACAGCTTTATTGAGGCCCCTGGGTTGCTCAGTCATAAAGCATCTGCCTTTTGCTCAAGTCATGATCCCAGGGTGCTGAGATCAAGCCCCGTGTTGCCTGCTTCTCCCTCTCCCACTCCCCTTGCTTGTGTTCCCTCTTTCGCTGTATCTTTTCTCTGTCAAATAAATAAATAAAATCTTTTATAAAAATCAGCTTTATTGAAGTATAACTAATATACAATAACACATCCTTACTTGTACTCGTTTGATACTTTCTGCCATGGTCTGCACCCATGAGAAGAAAATAAATACTGCTATCGGCCCCCCAAAAGTTCCTTATGCCCCTTTGTAATTTCTCCCTGTTGCCCCTCCCTGTTTCCTTTGCAACCGAGGATCTGCTTTCCTTATTATAGGCAAGTTTGCATTTTCTAAGATTTTATATAAATGGAATCATGCAATGTGCATTCTTTTTCTTTTGCCCTGGCCTCTTTCGTTCAGCATAATGATTTTGAGATTATCCCTGTTGCAAATTTTGGTACTTTCTTCCTTTTTTATTGCTGAGTGATATTCCATTGTGTGGATAGACTGCTGTTCGTCTATTCAGTCATTGATAGAAATTTGGACTGCTTTCAGTTTGTGTCCTCTGTACTTCTTTCAGATTGGCAGCTGATCTGGAGATTTTGACCAGACTCAGCATCAGTCTATAGGAGACACAGAATGTCTGGGTTCTCTCCTGTTGTGAGATGATAGCAATAGTTGCTTAAGGTTTACACCTGTTAATTCATGGGTGGGAGCCTGGGGAGGAAGGGCTGGTTGCAGAATGATGGAATTCTAAGTCTGCAGTTTATTTCTCATTTTAATTTATTTCTCATTTCTCATTTTTAAGTTGGAACACTCTTTAAAGCGCTACTTTTTGGAAGAGGGTGGTGGGGTATGGACATTGGGGAGGGTATGCGCTATGGTGAGTGCTGCGAAGTGTGTAAACCTGGCAATTTACAGACCTGTACCCCTTGGGCTAAAAATACACTATATGTTTATAAAAAATTTTTAAATTTTTAAGTTAAAAAATAATAAATAAGTAAATAAAGCGCTACTTTGCCTCATCTGCTACTTGGTTGTCCAGTGGTACATCTCCTATGGGGTAGGGTAAATGCTTTATTCTTTCCCTTAATTTACCTGTTTTTAAGATATCCACCCCAGCTCTCATTTCTTTGAATGAAACCTGTTGTTTTTATTTTTCTGTTGGAAAAACTGGTTATCTCTTTGTTGCCTTTGTTTTGAAATTTCCAAGGATGTCTGTTTTCTTCCATCAAGGTGGGCACTGATGGACTCTAAGTCTTGAAAAACCAGTCCTAGAAAATGCTGGAGTCTTTTCTTTTATTTCTTCCCCTCCTGTTGGTTCTTTTTCTGTGACACCCATTATTGAGATTTTGCACCTGCTGGGTTGGTTCTCTCATGTTGCTCTTTATCTTTTTCTAAATTTGGGGGGGAATTTCCTGAATTTTCTAACTTTTATGTTCAGCTTATCATTTCTGCCATGATCATATTTTTACTTTCCAAGAGTACTTTCTCGTTTTCTGTTGTTATTTTAAAGAGTCTCTCTTCTTGTTTCATGGATGTAGTATTTCCTTCCTGAAAACAGTGAGTTTCTAAATCAGGTTTTCTCCTAATGTTGAATGCATCTCTTTCCTCCAAGTTGTCTATTTCTTGTGGGTTTGACTTTTCATAGTAGAGATTTTCTTTGAATGTCTGATGATCTTTGGATATGTAGTTCATATTGATCAATAGGGCATTATCTAGGCTATTTCCTTAGGGAAGACTCAAGGTCAGTACCGTCAGATATTTTTGTGATAATGGTATTCAAAAATCCAAGTGGGGAAAAGAAGACTGGAGAGGTCTCAACTTTTAATATGTGTGTTTTTCCTTGATCTCCCTCTTTTTCAGCATGGTATCCCTCCATTTTCAAGTCTTTCCAGAGTTCAGCCGGAGACCACCTAAATTTTACTCTTGCTGGAGGAGAAAACCTCTTATTCCATGGAGAGGCAGTCATCTGTTGCACTGAGACAGGGAACGGATCTGGGATCTAATTGTTTGTCATTTGCATCCAATCCTGTTTTTAGCCCCACCTTTGCGTCCCTTTCCAAACTGACCTGAGCCAGCAATTCCTGAGCATTTTGCAGGCTCTGAGGTAGAAATTAGGTTGCACTGGGCCTGCTCACCTGCTAGCTTTCTTCAGTCTGATATCAGTATGTGTGGTTCATTTGGGGATTTTATTAAAAATGCAGATTGAGAGATGCCTGATGGTTAAACTTCTGTCTTTGGCTCAGGTCATGAGTCCAGGGTCCTAGGAATGAGCCCCACATTGGGCTCCCAGCTTGGCCAGGAGTCTGTTTCTCCCTCTCCCTCCACTACTCCCTCTCCCTCCGCCTCTCCCCCTGCTTGTGCTGTCTCTCAAATGAATGAATAAAATCTTTTTAAAAATAAATAAATGAAGATGCAGATTGATTCAGTAGGTCCAAGTTGGAGCCTGAAATTTTGTATTTATAACAAGTTCCTAGGTGATGCTGATGCCCCTGCCTCTCAGACCACACTGCATGTGGCAGGATGCTGTCATTCAACACTTGGCCATTCATTTTCCAGCCTCTGGACTGTTTTTGTGTTTTTTTTCCCCTGGTGTCTGCTATAAATTCTTTCATCGTTGGATGTTTTTGTCTTTAAAAAATTGATGAGAAATTTCAGACATACCTACAAAGAAACAGAATAACTATTAATTAACCTGTGGTCAGTCTTGCCTCATCTATACTCCCATCAACTCCCTCCCCGGCCAGACACATATTCTGTTATTTCGAAGCAAATTCCAGAGAATATTGCTCATCTGTAAATAATTCAGTATGTAGTTTTACAGGTTTTGAATTACCATAGAAGTTGTTTAGGGCTGCCACCTTCTTGGCATGTCCTTGCGTGATCTTTCCTCTCTGTGCACCCAGCCCCAGGGTCTCTTGTGTGCATCCAAATCTCCTTCTTATAAGGATACCAGTAAGATTGGATTAGGTAACCCCCCACAGGTGGCTTCATTTCATTTTAATTATCTCTTTAAAGGCCTTATATTCAAATACAGTCACATTCTGAGATACTAGAGATTAGGGCTTCAACATAAGAATTTGGGGGACCACAGTTCAGCTATCGCAAAATACCATTATGATGCTAAAAATTAATAACTCATTAATACCCTCAAATTTCTAGGCAGTATTCTAATTTCCAGTTGTCTTATAAATGTAATTCTTTTTTAAAGATTTTATTTATTTATTAGAGCAAGACAGCGGACACAAGCAGGAGAAGCAGCAGGGAGAGGGAGAAGCAGGCTCACCGCTGAGCAGAGAGCTGGATGTGGGACTCCATCCCAGGACCCTGGGATCATGACCTGAGCCCAAGGCAGACACTCAACCAACTGAGCCACCCTGGTACCCCATAAATGTACTTGTTTTGTTGAATTCAGATAAGTCTTACACATTGCACTTAGTTGATGTATTTGAAATCTCATTTAATCATTTGTTATTGATACAGTTTATTGAACATACAAGTTGTTTGTCCCAGAGAGTTGACCTCCATCTGGATTTTGCTTACTGTGTCTCCTGGGGCTATGTAACTTGTTCTTTTGTCCTCTGTTTTTTTGTAAGTAAGTAGTTGAATCTGCAGGCTTGGTCAGGTTCTATTCTCAGTAAGTCTACTTTCTAGATGGTGGTACATCCTTCCTTCTCGGATGTTAGTAGCTACTGATGATCATTGGCTACCTCCATTAATACATCAGGAGTTACAGAATGGTGATTTTCAAATTTTATTATTCCTTATTCATTTATTAGCGTGCTTCTATAAAAGTAAACATCCCCTCACTATTCTGTCACCTAGTGGTACAGTTAGTTTAAAAATAAAAAAGAAGGGGGCACCTGGATGGCTCAGTGGGTTAAAACCTCTGCCTTTGGCTCAGGTCATGATCTCAGGGTCCTTGGATTGAGCCCCCGAATCGGGCTCTCTGCACAGCGGGGAGCCTGCTTCTTGCCCACCCCCCCACCTGCCTCTCTGCCTACTTGTGATCTCTCTCTCTGTCAAATAAATCTTAAAAAAAAAAAAAAAAAAAAAAGAAAAGAACAGGCAGGAAAAAATACCTGTTAAAAATACCAGTTTAAAACATAGTGACTTGTTTCCCTCGTGTCCTCACGTGACAAATTAGGTTTGTTTATTTGTTTTAGAATCTGGTATAGACTCAATTTACTGTTAGTTTTGTGGCATTATGAGAGCAAGTAGAGGTAATTGCATTTGTTCAAACTGCCATCTTTCATTGGAAGTCATGTCATAATTTATATACCCAATTTCTTATTGTTGGATATTTAAATGAATTCTGGGCTTTCACTTGTATATCCAGTACTGTGAGATGACCATCCTTAAAAATAAATCCACTCATTTTCAGGGTACAGTTTGAATTTTGAAAAACATATTCTTTTGTTGAACCACCACCTCAATCCAAATATAGAACATTTGCATCTCTACAGAAAGTTCCCTGGTGCCCCTTTGCCCCAGCCTGGCCCCACATTTCCACAGACAGTCTGCCTGGCTCATGGATTTCTTTTGCTATTCTGGAATTCCATGGAATCTTGCCGTCTGTACTCTTTTGTGTCAGGTTCTTTTCATTCAGTGCATTTCTGAGATCTATGCCTGTGCAGCATATATCCTTTTTATTCATTCCTTCTTATTGCTGAGAAGTACATTATATGGGTACACTACAATTTGTTTATTCATCCTCCTATTGGTGGACATATGAAACATTTCCAGATTGAACCCATGGTGAACAAAGCTGCTAGACACATTGGTGTGCACATTCTCTGGACATCTGTTTTCATTTCTCTTGGGTAAATAGCTAGGAGTGGGATTACTGGATGAAATGGTAATTGATGTTTAACATTGTCAGAAAGCTCCAGAGTGCTTGAGCAGTGTTTGAGCGGTCTGGTCATTCTGCTTCCTGGCCACACACATCCGGGCAGTCTTCTCAATGTTGCTGTTGTAGTGGTGTGTGGAAGCAGCGCATTGTGGTTTGCGTTTGCATTTGTGTCTGCTCAGTGTGTCTGTTTAAATCTTTGGCCCATTTTGCTAATGGACTAATTATCTTACTGAGTTTAAGAGTCCTTTCACATTCTGGATTCAAGTCATTGGTCTCATATTTATTGTATTTTCTCCCAGTCTGTAGCTTTCCTTTTCTTCTTCTCATAACTGTGCTTTTAAAGAGAAGTATTTCTTTTTTAACAAGCCCGCCTTTTCAATGTATGTGTGGATGTCCTAAGAAAAGCTTTGCCTACTTGAGTGGATTGGCTAGGATTCCCCCAAAATCCACATCCACCTGGAATGCGGCCGTTTTTGGAAATGTTTTTTTTTGCAGATATAATTAAGGGGAGGTCATGTAGGATTAAATTAAGGTGGACCTTAAATCCAGTAGTGTCCTTACAGAAAGAGGAGAGGACACAGAGAGACACCGTAGAAGGCCCTGGAAAGACAGAGACAGGCAGAGGTGGGTGGTGTCCCGGAGGCCACGGAGTGCCAGCAGCCAGCAGAAGCTGCGAGAGGTGGGTAAGGATTCTCCTCCAGGGCTTCAGAGTGTGTCTTGGTTGACACTTTGGTCTTCTGGCTGCTAGAACTGTGAGAATAAATTCCTGTTGTTTTGAGCCACCCGGTGGTTAATTTGTTATGGCAAGCTGAGGAATTGAATACATCTGCCCAGGGCCACAAAGATTTTCTTTTTTCTTCCAGATATCTTGATTTCATTTCTACATTTTTAAGGTTTGTTTTTTTTTTTTTTAATTTTTAAGTGTTTTAAAGTTTTTATTTAAATTCCAGCTCGTTACTGCGGTATAGTAATAGTTTCGGGTGTGCAGTACAGTGATTCAGCACTTCCAACAACATCCACTGCTCATCACAAGTGCACGCCCTAATCCCCGTCACCTGTTTCACCCATCCCCCTGCCCCCCCCCACATTTAGTCTTATCAGTTTTGAGTTTATTTTGGGTGTGATGCGATGTAATCTTTCCCATGTGGATATCCACTCTCCAGCATCATTTTTAGAGGAGGCTGTTCTTTCCCCCACTGAATTATCTTCCTTTTAAAAATCAAGTGACCATAAATATGTGGATTTATTTCTGAATCCTCTTCTGTTATTACACTAATTTATAGGACTATCTTATGTACCCTTATAACCAAGTCTTAAAATCAGGTAGTAGAAGTCCTCCAGCTCTGTTGTTCTTAAAAAACTGGCTCTACTCAGTCCTCTGCATTTCCATATAAGTTGTAGAATCAGCTTGCCACTTTCAACAAAAAGATATACTGAGTCTTCCAACCTATGGTATAGATCTTCATTGATTTAGATCTTCAATTTCTTTCTGTATTGTTTAAATTTTTAAATATTGTTTAATTTTCAGAATACTGGGCTTGCGTGAGTTTTGTCAAATTTATCCCAAAATGTTTCCTATTTTTAATGCTAATAAAATGTTCTAATTTCATTTTTCAGTTGTTTATCACTAGTGTCTAGAAATATGATTTTTTAAAAACCTGCAACCTGGCTGCCTGGGTGGCTCAGTTGGTTAAGCGCTGCTTTCAGCTCAGGTCATGATCCCAGGGTGCTGGGATTGAGTCCCACATTGGGCTCCCAGCTCTGCAGAGAGCCTGCTTCTCCCTCTCCCTGTCACTGTGCCTACTTGTGCTATCTCTCTGTCAAATAAATAAATAAAATCTTAAAAAAAAAAAAAACAAGAACCTGCAGCCTTGCTAAATTTACTTGTTACTTTTAGTAGCTTTATTATAGACTCTTTAGATTTTCTAAGTACATGATCCATGATTACAGTTTTACTTCTTTCTTTCAAATCTTCCTGCCCTTTATTTCCTCTTAAGGCCTTATTGCACTAGATAGGGTTTCCAAAAAACTGTTGAGTGTAGGGTGGATCTTGTGGGGGGGGAAATGGCCACTCTTTCATCACTAAGCATGAGGTTAGGTGTAGGTTTTAGGTTTTTCGTAGCTGCTTTTTATCTGGTTGGCAAGTTCCTCCTTACTGTTTGTTTGTGGAAGTTTTAATCATGTTGGATTTTGTCAAATGATTTACCTGTGTCGATTCAGATGATCATTACAGCTTTTCTCTTTAGTTTTCTTAAAATGTTTTTGCTTTTAGTATCAGGGTGATTCTGATCTTGTAAAAGAAGTTAGGAGGTATTTCTGTCTTCTGTTTCTTCCTTAAATGTTTAGTAGAGTTCATCTAGAGTGAGCCTAGAACCTTTGCAGGAAGGTTTGTGGGAACCTAGAACTTTTGTGGAAAGGTTTTTAAATCCCAAATCACTTTCTTTATAGAGATCGTTAGGGATATTTTTTAATGCGATTTGGTCCTTTCAGAAATTTGTGTTCCGGGGCACCTGGGTGGCTCAGTGAGTTAAAGCCTCTGCCTTCAGCTCAGGTCATGATCCCAGGGCCCTTGGATCAAGTCCCTAATCGGGCTCTCTGGTCAGCGGGAATCCCGCTTCCTCCTCTCTCTCTCTGCCTGTCTCTCCACCTACTTGAGATCTCTGTCAAATAAATAAAATCTTTAAAAAAAAAAAAAAAAAGGAATTTCTGCTCCATGACAGTTATTAAAATTATTCATAGCAGTCCTTATTATCCTTTCAGTGTTTGTATGATGTGTAGTGAGGTCCTCTCTTTCCTAGTTTTAGTAGGTTCTTGCTTTGTTTGGCTGAAGTTTTATCAATTCATTGTTGTTGATGTTGTTGTTGTTGTTCCAAAGAACTAACTTTTGGTTCACTGGTTGTTCTGTTTGTTTTATAAACCTCTAAGAGAGCCTTCCTTTAGTTTACTTTGGGTTTAATTCATTCTTTTTTTAAGGTGGACACTTAGGGTCAGTAACTTGAGACCTTCTTTTCCAATACAGACAAATATAAAGAAAATCACAACAAAACAATGCAAAACCAGTTCATGTATTGGGAATTAAAACTGAATTTTTATTTTACCAATTTTCTGACATTTGCACTGTTGCTTTTCAAAGTTGTTTTCTACTATAGCTTTTTAAAATTGATAATAATACATGCTGTTAAAAATTTCAAGTTCTGTGGAAATGTGAGGATAGGCAGTAAGAAATAATCACAAAATCCTTGCAGCTTAATATGACAGATTTTTCTCACTTACACTGTACATCCACTGTGAGTCATCAAGGCTTTGCTCCACACAGTCACTCAAGGACCCAGGTTAAAGCCTCCACCATCTCGAGCTGTACCACCTGGAACACATGGCCACTCTATTAGCTGTGGCAGGAGAAGAGAACACTGAAGAGGCTTCTCCTCTGCAATTAAATGCTTGAGCCTCATAACCCTTTGGCTGGAAATACCCACATCATGGGCCCACCTAATTTTAAGGGTCAAGAAACTGAAATCTCCCTGTGGGCCTAGAAGCAGAGAAGTAGGTAGGATTGAGCACTGTAATTCTATACTCCAGGAAAATGAGAGCATCTGTCATTCTACTCTGAGATAATCCTTACTTCCTGTCTTCCTTCCTGGCCTAGATGACCTTCCTTCCTCATGACCAGCTTTATTTTTGGGGTTGGTGGGAATTACTGCTGTAATCTGACTAATCATTGATTCATATTTTATTGTGTTCTACCTTTGAAACTCTTACGTGATTTTTACCAGTATATGAATGAGACTTGGAAAAGAGCAAATCAAGAATTCTTTGCTAGCTTCCTTAACAACATGGAAATTTCAAGTTTCTTTGTAAAACCTTGCTTTAGAGTATCTCTGAAAGACAGGCAAGTAAGTGGCAACCATGGTTACTTGGTTACAGAGTCCCTGCTGAGCTCAACATGGGGCCACAGGGCTCACTCAATCCCAGGAACCTGAGATCATGCCCTAACCAAACTGGATAGTGAGGAGTTTGGGGGTAAAGGGTGTTGAAAGAGCAGGCAGGATGAATTTTCACAGCATATAATTCTATAACTTGACTTTTATACCATGTAAATTGTTTTACCTATTTTAAAAAACAAGTTAAATAAAAACCAGTTTCCTATATTTTCTTAACTTTCTATATTGAATTTCATTATACTATAAATGAATGAAAACATGTTTCTTTAAGTTATCAGAGTTGAGGGACATTTTGTTTTTTTAACTGAACTTTGACATATCAAGCAAGGACCGTATTTTGAAAAGTTTATGTATACTTACCTTTTGAAGGAATAAAATTACATTATCCACATAGATTAGTCCTTCGGGTGTCAGTAATCAACACAGTTACTTTTATTTTGAATGTCACCTTTTCAGAATTTTTTCACATATATAAATTGGGTCCCTTTCTTCATTTCCAGTTGTGAGTCAAGCCATAATGTCCCTTACTGAAGAATAAGAGCTTTGAATTCAGACCTGAGCTTGAACTTCAGCTCCAACATTTATCAGTCATCCGCCCTCAGGAAATGTGCTTTACCCCTGCATCTGTTTCCTCATGGGGAAAAATATTTACCTTTTGGGGATTGTTGTAAAGGTG
Organism: Mustela nivalis; assembly: GCF_964662115.1. Classification (NCBI taxonomy): domain Eukaryota; kingdom Metazoa; phylum Chordata; class Mammalia; order Carnivora; family Mustelidae; genus Mustela; species Mustela nivalis. The sequence continues at coordinate 92,081,153 of NC_139020.1, forward strand.
ATTAGATAAAAGGTATGTAAACCCCTGAACAAGGCTCAGTACGTGATTTCTACTGTAGGTTTTCTCCATTCATTGGGATCAGCGAATCTAGTTGCAGTACTAATTCTATTTTCTGTACAAGAGTAGACCAGAATGTTAATTAACTCTGCTCCTCTTTAAATACTTGCGTTTAATGCAAACGGTTCTGTCAGACTTCTGAGACGATATAACACAACTCTTTGATTATAATAGTATGTATTTTTATTCTCGAGCTCTCATCATGTAACACAGGACTTTGCAAAAGCTGCATGATGTGTGATACCACAGCTGGTACAGAGGAGACATTCAGCTGCCTGCTATTGAGCTGAACACCAAAGCAGCTTGTGAAATGTGAAAAATGCCCCCTGCTCACTAAATTTTTCCTTTTGGGAAAATACAATAATTTTTCATTTAAAAAAAATGTTACTTATGTTACATGGCACTAGTGTCAAAAGGTCCTGAAACCAAATAGTTTGAGAACCACTAGTTTAGACTCTGAAGCCTAAGGGCAGAAACTGCAATGCCAGCAAGACTTGTTTAAATAGATGCCATGTGATATGTACCCATGTCTCGGGGTCTTTGGGGGCTTCCACCTAAATGTATCCCATCTTCTTATCCCTGGAAAAAAAGAATATAAGCAGTTAATTACTGGCTTTAATCCCTCAGAAAGTTAGTTTTTCTAAGCAGAGTTGGAGCCAGTTAGTTATACTGAATCCCACAGTGGCTGCTCTTAATGGTGGTTGTTTATGTTTTCTCTCTTTCACGCAGAGCTTAGTCACATGGCATCTGGAATGCCACGTACCAAAATCAAGATCCCTAAAGGATGTAAAACTGAGATTATCAGCCAAGAAGGACCTACTGGAGAAAGCAGAGTAAGTAAAGCATTGTGTGTTGTCAAGAATTGTCTGTTTTAAAGATTTTATTTATTTGACAGAGAGAGACAGATTACAAGTGGGGGGGGGGCGCCAGAGGGCGAGGGGGGGGGCCTCCCGCACGGGAAGCCTGGGCTCAACTCTGAATACAATGAGGAATAGTGGGAACAAGGAGCCAAGGAACAAGGTGGAGGTTAGTGGGTGGAATATTACCATCTGCTTTCTATCTTCGAGTTTCAGAATGATGATCCCGCAGCAAAACGCTATCCTAAATTTCACTGACAAAAAGAAAGCTGGGTGGGTCTAGAGTCCGAGTGAAACTGGGTTAACAGCTATCGGTAATTATTAACTGAGTATTCCTCTCAGGCTGCTATTTTATCCTGCATTTTGGTTCCGGTAGATAAAAGTACTTTTCTATCTCTACAAGTTATTAAAACCCATACTTTTATAGAAGTAGTAATTTATATGTAACATTTTGTTTATAGAGCAGAGAGTTCTGGACCATTTGGATCTTAAAAAATGACCGAAGTGTACACATTAATTCTTTCTGATCATATTCTGTATTATGAGAAATATAAATTCCTATTAATGGACCCTTGAACAACACAGGTTTGAAATGCAAAGTTCCCCTTAATGCCGATTTTTTCCAATAAATACGGTACAGTGCTATACATGTATTTTCCTTATGGTTTTCCTAATATTTTCTTTTATCTAGCTTACTTTACTGTAAGAATACATCATATAACACATGTAGAAAATATGTGTTAACTGACTTACTGGTAAGGCTTCCAGTCAACAGTAGGCTATTAGTGAAGTTTTGTGGGAGTTAAGTTATATACAGATTCTTTACTATACAGGGCCTTTATCAGTACCTCTTACTGCTTCCTTGTTCAAGGATCAACTGTAATTATTTGAGAAATGATTGGATTAAATTAGTTCTTTGAGAATAAAGTTTTTGTGTTTGTTTTTTTTTAAGACTTTTTAAAGATTTATTTGACAGAGAGAGAGACCAGGCACAAGCAAGGGGAGGGGCAGAGGGAGAAGCAGGCTCCCCACTGAGCAAGGAGCCTGATGTGGGACTCAATCCAGGACCCTGGGATCATGACCTGAGCCTAAGGCAGCCGTTTAACAGACTAAGCCAGCCATGTGCCCTGAGAATAAAGCTTTAGTAAAATTAGACATGGCATCAGGTTTTCTTGTGATTTTTCCTTACAGGGATGGAAGCTAAAATGAAGCAGTGTTTTATCGTATGTACTTCAGCAGATCTTCTGCAGTTCAGCTAAAACCATGACTGCTCTTTCTTCAGAGAACTGCTCTTTTCAATACCAGTTACATCAAGCAAATCAGCCTCTAGATGGTAACTGTCTGCTATTCTTGATTATACTTGGGAAAATATTACTGAATATCCTCACACTAGGAATGAGAAGAAAAATCAGCTATCAAAATTTTATGGAATATTTTTGCATTTCACTAGCATTCATCGATCTTTTACTTTTAGTAAATATTTCCATTATATTCTATTTCAGGGATTTTGTAGTTTTAGGCATTAGGTTTACTAAATACCACATTTGCCTATTTACTCAAATTATTTCTTTCACTTACGGCTTTCTGCATTATCCAGTTTTCCTGATAGCTTGTATAGATTATTACCTGAATTTCTCTAAAACCACAAAGCTTGCATTTAAGTGTCAAAAACTATTTTATTTCTTTATAGTAATTTTAATTTGGATTTCAGTCCTTGCTTATGTTTTGGGAGATCCAGCTATCTACCAAAGCCTGAAGGCACAGAATGTTTATTCTTACCAGTGTCCTTTCTACATTAGCATTCAGAGTTACTGGCTGTCATTTTCCATGGTGGTGATTTTGTTTATGGCTTTTCTAACCTCTTGGTCAGAAGTTATTGCCTTGGTACAGGCTGTTAGGATGACTTCCTATATGAATGAGACTATCCTATATTTCCCCTTTCCATCCCATTGTGGTTATACTCTGAGCTCTAAAAAAACGCTCTTACCCAAGTTCATTATCTGTTTTCTCGGTACCTGGTTACCATTTGTACTACTTCAAGTAATTATTCTTTTACTTAAAGTACAGATTCCAGCATATATTGAGATGAACATTCCATGGTTGTACTTCATCAATAGTTTTCTGATCGCTACAATTTATTGGTTTAATTGTCACAAGCTTAATTTAAGAGACATTGCATTACCTGTGGATCCATTCATCAACTGGAAATGCTGCTTCATTCCACTTACAATTCATAATCTTGAGCAAATTGAAAAGCCTATATCAATAATAATTTGTTAATGTTGTCATGTTAAAACTAATTAAAACTGACAACTACAGTAATAATCATAATTTTACAAACGGGAAAGGACAAAGACTGAACTGAATTCTGAAGCTCTACTCCCCAGGCCCACCTTACATACCTTTTCAGAATGTGTCTTTGGGGCTATGGTAGCAAAACCAAATTCCAAGAGAATTTTGTTATACTGGTTCAGAAACACTGCATGTTACCAATATTAATTTAACACAAAAGTGAAAATAGTTAATACTTGGCCATACTGATTTCATGTTACCCAAAAAACTACCGGATGCAAACATGTTATGTAAATCTGAGATTTTCTGCCAATATTATACAAGTGTAAATAAACATTTTTATTGAATTCAAAGCAAGAAAATCAAGATCGTTTTGTTAAAATTATTTGGTGTAAATATTCTTTTAACATAAAGGGAAGATCAACTCAATTTAAATTTAGGTAATTTTCAAAAATATATCTCTGTTTTTAATACAGATAATCCTGGAAAAAAGTTTTTAGTTGCTCACCTTACAGAACTGGGAGTAGTGACTAAGTCTCTTTCCATGACATACCAGATTCATTTTCACTTATAACTTGTATGTCACATACTTGCATGTCAAATTGTAATCACATGGGCAATGTGTCCCACTGAAAAGTAAATGAGGATTTCTTATCCTCAGCACTGCTCACATTTTGGGTTGGGCAGTTCTGTGTTGTGGGAGACTGCTCCGTGCACTGGAGGGCGTTCAGCATGTGCCTTCCCTCTGCCCAAGACATACCAACAAAAACGTCTTAGACACTGCCAAACCTCCCCTGGTGGGCAGAACTGCCAGAGTAAAGCCACCTCGATGGCAGAATCATCTGAAGTCACTTTGTTCAACTACGTAGATACTGTCTGTAACTGTCACTTTTTCTAAACTTGGTCCCCTCTGCTTCTCTGGGTTACTTTCCCTCTGACTATACCACTTTCTAACTGGCCATTACCTAGGACTGAGATACTTTAAAATATACTGTACTTAATTAGTAAAGATTTACACTCTGCAGAGTTTTGTAAATATTTCAAGGCTCTCATAAGCTTAAAGAAAAAAATTATCCAATAGACCAGCCAAATGGAAGAGGCTTTTATTTGTAAAGAAATGAACTTACAACTGGTCTACAATATATTATTGTAATATAAACAATATAAATAAATGATCCTGTAGGCCCACTAACCTTCCATCCAGACCCACATGAAGCAATGTTAACAACAATATTCTGTGTGAAAATGTGCAGGTAACAAAGGTGCAATTACAAGCAAGGTTAAGCAGCAGAGTATAAGGTGCTTTAATTGAACAGTTAATGTTGCCATCAACAAACATCTGAATGCTCAATTTTACTTCACTGAATACAGACACAACAAATAAAATCTAAAATTCATACACATGCTACTTGTTAATATGAAAGTGCTTTCTCTTTTAAAAAAATACACCAAATGGACAGTCTTTTTACATAGATCATGTTGTGCTCTTATAATGCAAAATTAACTTCATTTTCAGGTTATACATTTTAAAACTGTAGCTATAGACACCAATCTAGGAACGCTAATGCTAAGAGTGCTAAAACTATTTCATTTCCTGTAAGGAGGACTCTAATACAATATCCAATGGAAAGAATACATCTATATATAATCTTAACATCTGTTTTCTGAAAAAGTAAAAAAAGGTTTCCTTTCCCCTTGGTGATGCTTTGTTCAACCTGGGTAGATGAACTTTTGAGGTTTTAGTAATATGAAACTCCTATTTTAGAACAATGGGAGGAACCAAAAGGAATTTAAAAATCAGTTAACATGTGCTTGAAGCATCAAAAAAAAAAATTACAACAATTTGCCTTTGTTAAGTCAACAAAGTAACTTTTTTTTTTAACAAGAAGACAAAAGCAGTGATTTAATAGAGGACTGAAATGCCCACCCTCGCCTCTCCCATCAGTACACCTTTGCACACTGTGTCTACAACTCCAGCCTTTTACCACAGCTCACTCCTCACTCTGAGGATAGTTTTTAGAACTCATTTTCACTTTTTTTTTTCCTATGGGAAAAACAAGATCAAACTTCTGAATGAGGTGACTGGGAATCTAATTTAGTATACTAGCAATCAGAAATCTAAAATTATACCATCTTTGCACACTCCATTAGCTTTTTAAAATTTAAAAATGCATATACAAGAACTATACAATAGATATTTTAACAGCATAAAATACTTGAAAACTTCGGTAAATTAAAACATTTTAAAAGTAAATTTTAACCAAGACCATGGCAAATTTTAAACCCAGACTATCTGGTTACTTGGATGTCAGTGTTCTATTTTCAATCCGTTTTAGATTCTAATCTAACATGTACTGGGACACTTTCCTGCTTTAAAAGCTGCAACTATGATGCACAAAAGATCTTTTTTAATAGCAGATATTTTTATTTTGAGGGGTGGAAAAAATTATTTTCATTTGGTATCTTTATGGAGAATGCTAGCATGATGTTAATCTGTATCACTGGATCAACAGGAATTAGAACATCATTTCACAGAACCCCCAAGTGGTAAGGAAACTTTACCCAGTTACTCAATGCCATTCAGTATTTATTCCCCAAACAGCTGTCAGTTCAAGCATCGAATGGTTTTTTGTTGACCAGTACTGCATTTTAAAGGAAACCCATTTACTATGTAATACATGTGTGCTTTTTAAAAAGTAGATATTTGTAATAACAGTAAATTTGTGTAATTTCTTGCTTTATCAAAAAAAGACAATAAAAAACAAAACTATTTAGCGATCCCCCTTGAGACTTTTCAGTTTGAGAAAGTTATTCCACTGTCAATACTGGGTGTAAAGCTTTTGTGGTTACAAATATATAGTAAACCAGCACCAGCTTCTTTCTTTGTATTGTTCTGTCACACACCCTGTATAGCAACACCTCTGGAATAGATTCAAGTGTCAAAATAATTCTGAGAAATAATGGGCTGTCACAACAGTCTCAAAATGTAAATCCCTATCAGGTACCCTTGATTTTGTAACCTTATCAGGTGTATGATTGACTGTGATCGGTATGTGAAATGTGTTTTAGGAATAGTGCTGTGATTCACTCAGACCCTTTAGATAGAGCTTAATACTTTAACCCAGTGGATAAAAATTTCCCCTAGTTCCAGCTTCACATTCAGTACAGCAAGTAATAATAATAATAATGTCCATGTTTGTTTAAAGCCACAATTAGAATTTTGTTTGGGAAGATTCTGTGTACTCATTACCAGTTCCTTAAGTCATGTATACCACACAGCGCACACAGTAAGTGCTCACACGGTTTGCTAAATGAATGGATGAGTGCATGAGTGACAGTGTTCATATGTGTTCATATGTTCAGGGTGAACTAGTAGGAAGCATTTAGAAAAATGCCCTCATTTGCTTGTCTGGACAATTTTTCTTCTCTGCTTTAATCTGTAAGAGAACAAAGACTGCCAGTGACCCAGGAAATGGACACTTACAAGTATCTTTTATCAAAAGCTCTTAGTATGAAATGAACCAATAAAAAGGGGAAAAGAATTCAGTAGAAACAACTTGAAAAACACCCCCTTATGTGGCCTAGAATCATAGTTTTAGAGCCGGAAGGTGCCTTAAAGAGGATTTAAACCAAAATCAGCCTTTTGAGTAGTAGAGGCTCCATAATGTGTATTCAGGAGACGGAACAGATTAAAGGCTAAGGAAGGGCTGAAGGTGTCACACACGCTAAGTCACCAACTGCAAGTAAAACTCCCAGCCCCCAACCAGCACTTTATCTTCATTCATCATGTTAATTTAATGATTATGTTCATCTATTATTGAGTACTGAAGTAGACTATTTAGTACTATCTAAAACAAAAAGAATTAAGACTTTAACCACACATTCTAAACAATGGACACTTCTGGTTTGCCTGAGGCCAAGACTAAACCCAGTTCCTTCTTTCTCAAGCTGGTTGATGTTTATTACACTATCAGCCCCACCACTACCTTACACACACCAACTTCCTCACCTCCACAAAAAGCTGTACAAAAAAAAGCTCCACAAAACATGGATTTAACACTGATAATATTCCCTAAAGCATAACTTTTAAGCCAATAAATGATGGCTACTATCAATCCTTAAGAAGATTACTGGAGTCAATTTAAATAGGTGGTCTAAAAGGACTTACTAAATTACTCTTATATTTAAAGCTATGCCATGTTAGCATAACAGTACTTTAAATTTATATTAAGTTCTTTTTTCTGACTTAAAATTCATCACTAGACTTCTTTTCAACAATACATTTTAAAACCTTTGTACAGGTTTTCTTTCTATGGATTCATAACTGACGCCATCAATATCACTGAGAGCAATTCTACTTTTCAGAAGCAGTGGGAACAAATACTTCTCTAATGCACCCTCTTCTCCAACATCTGAGATGACAACTGTCATCTTTTAAATTAAATGTTCACAAGCTATAGAAAAAGAAAAAATGAACCATTCATGGAAAAACCTATCCTAAACGGTCCCCAAAACATGGCACTTACAAGGTGTGTGTTCATGGGTTCGAGTAGAATGGGGTCTTCATTAGAGAAGCTGGGCCTCAGATCTGAGGAGGAGGGAGACCACTCCCTTTAATGTCTGCAAGCTCAAGTGAAAGTTCAGAAAAAGCCAAACACTGCTCTGGAAAATGATGCTAATTTGCATTAGTGCTTTATAACGTTCAAAAAAAGCTTTCTCATAGTATTACTTTAAAATAGATTAAATAAGCTCTAAAAATAATATGTAAAACTTTAAATTTTTAAAAATTAAAGAAACTTTTTCCAAAGAAGATATTGTCAACATTTTTTTTTTTTAAATTGAAGAAATGGCTTGTATTGCTGCTATGAAGGGAACTATATAGTGGTACATATTATGAACTAACAAAAAAGGAATATCTTCCCAAAGAACTTTTTTTAAGATGTATAGCTTATAGTAGCTTTAAATTAAACTTTAGTAAGACTGCATATTTATTTTTCTAATACTGTATTTGTGCTTATCTAAATTGAATCACAATCTTTAAGAGGAAACCAAATGCTCTCAAATAGATTCATAAAATACCAATATTGATGAGTGAATTGAACAGTTCATTTCATAATCCACACTACTGTGCATTAAAGAAACAGAGGTAGGCTTCCATTGAAATCCATACTAATAAAGAAAAAGCTATCGCTCTTTAGTCACCCAATTCCTGGATACAACCTAACAAATAAAATACTATCTTAAAATGCCTTTGTAACAATCTGCAAGGTTGATTCAACTGTGATATATGAAAATGGATACTCTCCTCTACAATTCCAGTAACTCAATTATAAATTAACCTTTGAGTTTGACAGATATTCTCTAAGTACAATAGCTATCACCTTTAAAGTCAAAATTCACTAACTTATGTATCATTGGAACTATTTATTAATAGTTCTTTTAGGGACAGGAAGTCCTCCTAAGGGCAGGATCACTTGATGGAGAAGGAAGGAACAAGAATGATTACAGATGAATCTTACTGCTGTAACTGCGATTCAACCATTGCACTGTATTATTTTGAACCACTGAAGGCCATAGCAACACTATACAACCTCACTCCGTTAACTGTGCTATCCCCTTGGGTCTGGGATGCTTTTCCTCCTTTTGTCTCCTCCTCCACTTCCCTGTCCTTCCCCCATGGTGCACAGGAAACAGACTGAACACTGTGCCCAAAGGTTTCACTGAAACATGACTGTTAGATATTAAAAACTCCTGCCCCAACTGCCTTCCTAATATTAACCCTACTACCAAACCCTCTCTAAGGACTTTCAGATGAAGGTGTCTAAGAAGTTTTCCCACAGTTCCCTCCTGACTAGAACAGGCTTTTAGAGGGAAGCAGTAGGTGAGGCCCTTTGAGGCTGTCCACTCAGGCTCAGGCCCACCGCACCCAGGCAGCATGCATTCCTACCAGTCATTAAGGATGAGGATCTTCAAACCACAAGATAGAAGCACAGGTGTCTAGATTAAAATGTCTTTACAACTTCTTAACAGTGTGTCCAACCGGGATTTCAGCTACTCAGTATGGCTGTGAGGATAGCATCACTCACATCCATCGATCATAGTTTATTCTTTCCAAAATGGTATACACACATGTAAACATGTAAACACAACCCTATCACACTTAGGCTGCGATGGTACCAGAACACTGAGAATGTAAATAACAGGACTTTATAACATTTAACTGAACAAGTCTGTGATATGGGACACTGGGACAGATTTCAGTCTCAGACTGGTAACTGAGTATATGTCGGACAAGAATTTCACACTAGCTCTATGAGGATTAGCTAGGTCGAAAATTATTCAAAGACATGGGCACAACAGTACTTACTTCATACAGTTCTAAGTAAGTGTTTAAACACATTAGGAAACAAAAACAAACAATGGGCTATCTAAAAAAAATCCTTTCTATTTAAAACTAGGTAAATCATGAATATTCAAAAGTGCAGAAATCTGTTCAGTGTCGAAGTGGGATAAACAAAGTGGCAGATCTTTTGTCCGCCTCTCTCCCATGCTAAAGCTTCTTCGCTAATGTCTTCTCCCCGTTCCACCTTCCCTACTCTCTGACAACCCTTAAGCTAAGACTAAGAAAAACATCTGTTTAGTGATATCACAGCAAATTAAAAGTATCATCCTGGAAATAGTTACATGCCACTTAAAAAGGGACAGGTTTACAGACAGCACTCTGCCTTAATCAATAGTGATTATATCCAAGCTGCATGGCTTGTCAGACACATGCCTACACCAGGCTTGATGAAAATTCGTGTCATGTAAAAACGTTTACAATCCAGCTTTCTCAGTGTGTTTATTTTTTTAGGAAGCCAAGGCTTAAAGCAAATAAAAGTCGAGATGTGGAGGTTTTATTTCCCTCAATGGGAAAAGAGTGCATCAGTTTAAACAAGTCAGAAAATGCAAACTTAGGTAGCAAAAATAGGAAGAACTTCCCATGTCCCCTTTTTGTCATTCTTTCTCCTCAGTGAAAATCCTAAAACAATTAGTCGCATGAAGGAAAAAGAACACTCTCCCCACCTAATTCATACCAGAACTGTGCTTAGAACGTAGGAGAGAGGTGCATGCCCAGTGTTATCATCCATACCCATCATATATAACTGAAGCTCTGATTTTAAAGTGTCTAGAAAGAAACAGATGCATCAACAGGGAAAACTAGCAGTTGAGCAAATGAGCCATTTCTAAATAAAATAGCTCACTTGAAAAACTAAGCATATTTTCTAGGTATGTTTTGAGTGAGGACAAGAGAAGATCTGGACTACTTTTGAGATTTACAAGATTTAAGATTATAAGGTGCTCTCATCAAATGGAAATCCCCCTTCCTGTAAGCTTTCTTGGATATTTAACACAGTGCTAGGTACAGGGGCTTTCAGTTAGTATCTAATGACTGATACAAGAAAAGGGAGTAAATAAAAGGAGAACCTATACATACTTCAAAGTAAATACCTTAAAGGCTATAGATAATATAGTAATGGGAGATACTCATTATTGCTAGGGGAGTCTATCCCCAAATAATCAATTGCTTGTGGATTATCTATGAAAAAGTTTTACTTCCAAAGGGAGATTTTCCATTGTGCCCTCCACACCCCCCTACAGTGGACCATCTCCTACTAATGCTCAGCCTATACTTGTGTTCTGAAACTGGAAGATGACGGGGGAAAGTCAAGCATATGACAACTCTGTCATAACGATAACTGCTAACAAATGAAAACTAATTATAGAGTACCTACCTTTCCTTGAAACTTTAATCCAGTTAAAAATGTGATATAAAGAAATATGTGACGTAGACTACAGCTATTGTAGGTCTGGAACATGAGCCTTACGCTATATTACACCTTCTAATCCTACATGTAACTATCAGTAAACATCTTTTTTTTAAAACATTACTACACAAAAGAATCCCACAAAGCATACATTCAAACAAGAGGCATCTAAAGATTAAAAAAATTACCCGCTGTATTTTTGTATAAAAATAATCAACATTCTCTAATGTACACAAAGCCAAAAGATAAATATCTGTGATGTCTTTAATGACATCTTTAGTCCTCTACTAGCTCAACACAATCTTTTTGAAAAGAGCAGTGACAATGACTGAAACCCATGGACTCTTCCCCACTTACTGAACTTCTGCCAAGTATCTGTGTATGTTCCTTCCATTTTAAAACATTTCTGTCGTGTGGCAAAGATTAAAAAAAAAATTTTTTTTTAATGTCTAGGACTATAAGGCTCTCACAGTTCCCACAACAATTCTGTTTTATTGTCATAATTCTGATTATTTAACTATTTAGTGAACATTTTTAATTTAAATTTTTTTTCCCTAATATACATACAAAATTAGGTCTGATAATCCAAGAGATACTACTTGGTGTGTACTTTGTAGGAAGCATGCAAGAGTTTAGTCAAGGAAAAAGGAATGTGTATTCTAGCTAGACCCAGCATGTTTAAGGTTAGAAAAAATCCAAAGACCAACCACGTATCCACTACAAACTTCTGTCAGGCCAAGTAAGCTTGGACTACTTGTAAAGGCTATGCACTGGTTCATAAGGTATAATCACAGTATGCCCTCATCAGTGCAGAGGAGCAGGTATGAAAGATAATTAATTTGAAATCTGTACTTTCTGAGAGTCAAATTATTTGTATGCTAGTCCTTATTTTACGGGTCGATTCAATGGACTTTCCCCTTTTTTCCAGAATGGGTAAAATTAGGAAAAATACTTGAACATCTGCTATCTGAAATACTTCGACTGTATTATGTATTCCTTATTGTGCCCCATCTTTTCAAAATATTCCTTTGGGTAAAAAAGAGCAACATTTACCACTCCTCCATCAGGTTTCCGAACTTTGACACTACTTGGTATTTTGGACCCAATAAATCTTTGTTTTGGAGGACCATCCCGTGAACTGTGGGATATTTAGTAACGTCCCTGTCCTCCATGGCCTAGATGCCAATAACAACCCTACCCAGCCTCTCCAAGCTATGACAACCAAAATGTCCCTAGACATTGATAAATGTCCCCTGGGGAGCAACACTGACTTCTGCTGAGAGCCACTGCTCTAAATGTCCAAAAACTAAGAGGAAAACCAACTTTCTCAGCCACACCAAATTCTTAGTCAAGTTTGGAATAGAAACCAACTCTTCTGACTTCCAGATCAGTATAATTCATGCTAGAATGCAGTCCCTTTTTATAGACAAAGCAATTGTCTAACAGACATATTTTTTTTAAATGCACACTGATAGCTCATTGCATACAATTCCAGTCACTGGACTCCTATACTAGTCCTAAATTTCTCCTAAATTATATCTCTCATGACAACCTATAGAAAACTTACAGGGTAGAAAAATGTATAAGAAAACCGAATCAAAACAGGAGAAATGTAAATCATTAAATTATTTTTAAAAGGATTCTTTATATTAACGATAAACATCACCTTTAAAAAATTATCTAGTATAACATGTTTCTTTGAAAAATATCATGGCCCTCTATATCAGTCTTTCATTGTTGCATGTAACCTGTAAAATCAATCTTACCAATGTAGGCTACTTATGAAAATGTATGATGAATCATATCTGTAGAAGAAATGTCCGCTTTTGATGTGGAGATTCCAATGTGCTTGGCTATCCACCACAATATATGATAATATTCTAGGCCAACTTGCGCCTTTACCTTACAAGTCTGTTTAAGAAGAGTAAAAACCGCTGTTTTCTCACAGCCTCATGATCCTGTTAAGATTCCTTCAGAGAATTGATGCGTGCACAGATCTTTAAAGCTGGGCCTAATTTGATATTCATTGCACTCATAAGATGGTCTTCTTTTAGCAAAAGAAGGGCCTGTCCATCAATCTCCTGTGCTCTGAACTCATCTGCAATATCCTGGCAGCCTGGAATTGATTAGAGGAAGGAAGTTAGCCTTAATATATAACAATTAGATGTTACTTCTATCAGTCACAGTTATGTTCTCAGTGGGTCTGAGTATCTGAAATACAGGCTGAGAAACAAATGAAATTTATTTATGGTAGTCTTGGGTTCACTCCTGAAGAACAGAGTATCTCTTGGCATTCTGAAAATAAAAATTAATTCAAAATTCAAGTAAAGCAATTTACTTGGAATTCTTGTTCTAAAAATATTATTATCATAGAAATAATTAGAATCAGTAGAAATGTAGATTTATCAGTTCAGATATAACATACCTTGACAAAAAAGACAGTGGTATCACCTCAAAGCAGGCCACACATATAACAAGTTTGGATTAACTAGGTACTATACCTCATGAACTTTTCTTTGATAATATGCCCTTCATATACAGGTGTAGAGAAATAAAATACAATGTTCTGTCATTTGAGTAACCATTTAGAAATATTTTTTCAAGTACCAGAGTACCACTTTCATTATCATTTGTACCTTATTCTAATTTATAACTTTGAATTGCCAAGTACATGTAGTAGAACATTTTTATTTTTCACTCATGAAAGAACCAAACCAACAAGATCATAGTATCAATGTACTGCAATGCTGCTGAAATGTATTGCACTTCTTGACTTGTAATACCAACTTCAAATCACTGGATTTGTCTCCACTTTTGATAAAAAAACAAATTCCCACTGAAATTATGAACTTGCCCCCTCATCTCTTGCCAAATAATATCTGATCTCTCAGTGTAAACCAGGTGATTTAGCAGGTAACAATACTAACATCTACTTCAATTTCAAATGTTTTTACTGTCTACCAAATTTTCCACAGCCAGGTTATTCAATCAACTTCCCCGCTAATGATAAAGAAACAACCAGGGAAGGTAATGAGTTAAGGAACCAAGAAAGGAGAGAATGCAATAATGGGGAAGCTTCCTTATGAGAGACAGTGAAATTATAAAACTGAATTTAAGAGTAAAAACTAACAGCTTCAAGCCTATTTTATTCAAATCAGCATTCTATGAGAAAATAAAACAGTAACAAGTAATGGAAATGGTTACATTACACCACTGGAGAGCACAACTTTGCTGGAGTGATTATCCTTTCTACTGCAAATGTGTCACCCACTTGTTTACATAAGATAATAATGTCATCCCTACAACCCGGGGACCAAGCACAAAGCATTGTTAGGTGCTAGATACATCCATTTCTGCGTAAGTCAAGGACTGGGTAAGTGAATAAACAAACAATAAACAAAAACAGGATCTGCTACAGAGGAGCTATTTGTAAGAGTGATACACTTTCTTCTGTATTCAGCTGTACGGCCCTCTTTTCTCTTTTCTCTCCGTTACTTCTTTTCCCATCTTCTCTGTTAGTTGTTTCTTTACTGTTTCATATATATAGCAACCAGCTTTTCAACTTCTCTACTTTAATTTCCAGACTTAAAAACTGACACTTCAAAAGTACCCTAAGCAGAATGTTATGGTTTTTGCCCATTATATTATATTATATTGTACAGTTAAAATGGGATTACTCACCATAGAAAAGCTCCCTTTCTTTTCCCAGAGGTAGCTCTCAAAACTGGGCAGACAAAACTGACTAATCTTGCATCTAGTTGTGACTTCATCCTTCTTTTTATGAAAGAACTAATGTTCTTCTCTCTTCAGTCTTATTTACAAGAACACAGGAAAGAAAAGAAGAGAGAGAAAGACAGGGCGGGACTTACTTAGATTCAGAAAACAGGAGCAATGAGAAGTAATGAGGACTGTTAAGAGCTACATTTGGGAATAGAAACAAGGAGTTTTCCCTAAGGAAATATATCACATCTGTTGTTCCTCTGTACTGGGAGATCCCTCTTCAAATGTCTTCTTGTGATAAGTAAATGTATTAGTAAAATGATAAAGAACAAAAAATGTTTCGGGAAACAGCATGATCGTGGAGGAACGCATTATATTCAGAATTTTAGATCACAACTTCCATAAGCCAACCACAACAAAGATTAGTTATACTATACATTAGTATAGAAATGAAAAAATAAAATTACTTTAAAAAGAAAAGGGGGGGAGCACGGTGGCTCAGTAGGTTAAAGCCTCTGCCTTCGGCTTGGGTTGTGATCCCAGGGTCCTGGGATTGAGCCCCACATTGGGCTCTCTGCTCTGCAGGGAGCCTGCTCCCCCCGCCCTTCTGCCTGCCTCTGCCTACTTGTGATCTCTTCAAATAAATAAATAAAATCTTTAAAAGGGGGGGGGCAAAAGCAATTATTTTTCTGAAACTCATTTCAAGAAAAATGAATTTTCAAAAAATATTTAGATGCTCAAGGTATACTAAGCTAGAAATTCAATGAGTTTCTGACATTAGAATCTACTTCTCTAAAATGACGGTGCCCCAGGATCTCGTACAAAACATATCCCAACTGCAGCAACCAGCCAGCATTGCTGGTTTTATGTCACCAGAAGCAGCTATCCAGATGGGCACGGACCTCAGCAACTGAATGAGCCCCAAATGAATTTTGCAATGTCCAGTCATTTTTCCAGCTAAACCCAAAACCAAACACTCTGCATAGAAATGATCTCAGTAAGGCTGGTTAAAATATATCACTTGCCACTTAATATTACATAAGAAACAAGTCCTAATATGAGTATTATGAAATCCAACAGTCATATGTTTTTAGGTGAATTCCTATTTTATATGCCTACAGAGAAACCAAATCTACTAGAGATTCACAAATTAGTAAGTACAGAATAAAATGACCTTTGCACTGTAACGAGTTAAGAACTGCAGTTAATTGAGAATAATCATTCCCATAGAAAACCTTTTAACGCACAAAAGTTAGAAGAAAATATATATTTTTTTTAATTTAGAGAGAGAGCATGCACACGTTGGGGTAGGGGGTTGGACAGAGAGGAGGAGACAGAATCTTAAGCAGGCTCCAATCTCAAAACCCTGAGATCACAACTTGAGCCAAAACCAAGAGTCAGACACTCAACTGACTGAGCTACCCAGGCACCCCCAGAAGAATGTAATTTTTCACTGTGGTAGCAACTCTGAGATTGAATACACAGCATACAGCTCTAATATGGTCCCGGCAGGATGGTTCACAAGATGACATTATACAAAGAAAAAACTCTATAAGTAAATATAGGTGCCCTGATGAAAGAGGGATGCCTGTCTCAGCTGGAAACAAAGAAAATACATGAGATTACAAAATATATAAGCTTGTTCATTCTATGAGAAAAGGTTGGAAGCAGACTACATGGGGGAAGAAAAATAACACAGACCCGAATGAGCCTGAAGAGGCTCAAAAGATGTTTATAAAGGCCAGAGGAGCATAGAGAAATGAAGACAAAAGCATTTTCGGATACAAGATTTACTTTAGGCCACAGGGATTATTCAGAGAGAAATACTCAGAAAGAAGATATAACTGATCACACAAATAAGCCTGTTATTTTAGCCTGTCAAAGGAGTTTGGAAGTACTCCCATTTAATCAGTTAAAGGAAAGGAGACTCTTACACAGCACCAAGCAATTCTAAATTTTATAAAGCAGTTTCTCTTTAATGGTAAGTCATGTTCTCTAAACAACTGACAACAAAACTGTATCCTGATGAACTAAGATAAGCACCTCAAATATAAGCAATGATGTTTTTTTTTTTAACTGAAATGAAGCAAGAATGAGCCTTTGTTCTAATACAGCAGCCAAGAGTAACCTCCTTGCAATGGATATTGGGGAAAGTTAGAAAATTAGCCCTAAAAAAATGCATATGAAATGATGGAAGAATCAGATACCTATTATTTGGTAATTATTTGACCAATCACTTTCCTCAGGATATGAACCAACGCTCCTCCCCAAAGGAAAGGAAATAGTATCCCCAAAGGAGAAATCGAGCTAACAGCTCACACACCCCAGGTGGAAGAGTGAGATTACTTCTGAAGATGACAGAATCAAAGTCCAATCCCAAGGAATCATTAGAGATTCCAGTGTTAATTCTCAAGATATCTAGACTGGTTCTAAAAACTAAAATTTATGTCATTAAATATTAAAACCACAACCAGTGAAGACTCATCATCTTCTAATATATCGGTTTTAAAGCAGATTCAAAACCTATGGTTAGCACTTAACTTCACACCTAAGTTTCCAAAGGTGCATATTTAAAAATCTTCCATGAAAAATGTATCCTCTCTTTAAACAACTGTAATCTTTCTTTAAAAGTGACCATATCTTGTTTTAAAGAAAAAAAAACTTAATTAAGCGTTTCTGAAACAAGCTACTGAAAAAAAAATTTGTCATAGAATTCTGTTTATATAAGGTAAAATGGCAGATAGGTTTTTTTTTTTTAAGCGGTTAATAGTCTTTCTTTACTCAGCACATTAACTGTAAATTTGCTTCTGAGAGTTATCGTCACTGAAAGATTCATCAGCAAAAATAGCTGGATTAATTTTAGTAAGTCTGTAGAGTTCAAAGGGGATATATTGTATCAAGAGAATAGTGTGATTCACAATAAAATCAAATGGAGCAAACATCTTGTTTTCCACATTCATAAGGTCAAAATGAGTAAGATTTGCTGATTTAAAAAAAACAGTCTTAACATACATAATCAGTGTGGGTCTCATCATGAGCAATGGTGCAGTTATCTTTAGTAACCAGCCCCTTGGACAAAGGAGATATAAAAGACTGCTGCATTAAAGAAAAAAGATAAAGAACATAAAGAATTAAGCTGATGGAAAGAGTACCAAAATGAGAGAGCAGTAAAACAAAAATAAGAAAGTTACCCTCAATATTGAAATGGAATATCGTAACTGAATCTTAGTTGTCTACTTAAAAAATCAAATTTTAGAAGGGTTCTTGATGTCTACTTATTATAAAGAATCAAGGAATGCAGCTCCCTTTAAAAGAACCAGCTTGATTTTTAAAAAAAGAAACCAAAATGTTATCATATTCTAAAAGGTCTTGATTAGCTTTCAAAAATTAAAAAAATATATATATATAGTCTCTCTTATTTCATTTTTAAAAGGTTAAATTAGGAAATAAAGAAGAAATAGAATAGAAAAATAGAAGAGCAGAAGGGAAGAAGCGTCTGACTCAATCTCTCTACTGACCTCTCGAGAGAAATCAGACTGAAGAGAAGAGAGCACCTTTAAGATCTTCACCGGCTGAGGTGTCACAGCAGAAGCAGGACTAGTCAGTTTTTATCGACTTGGGGGGTATGAGAAAATACCCAGTTGTGCTGAGGGAATAAGCAAGAGGAAACAGATCATATTTCAATAGCAAATGCCATTCAATTAATATATATACATAGTACTTCTGTAGCCCTCTTGTGCAATAGGTGCGGATGGATCTAACATCATTCCTGTGTGGGAATGCACAAGAAAGATACAAGTCCCAAGTGGTGAATTACATACCAGGCAAAGAGTGGATGAAGGCCCAGACATCATCAACTGTCCAGATAGATGGCTCTGTTTGTGCAACTGGTAGCAAGTCACTGTTCTCAGGCATTTTCCTAATTCTCACATCCCGAAGCTCACGTTCTCTTTCCCGCTCACTCTGCCTGCGCAGGCGTGTTGTCATAGCAGATGGAACAGAATCTTCATGAGAAGCCAAGTCTTCTTCTGCAGATGGATAAGTAATTGGAAGCTGGAAAATGTAGTACAAGTAAAATACAGCATTGCACTTTCCTTGCATTTCGGAAAAGGGTATAGTACATTGAAGCAAGGTTTCTACAGACCTGCCTAAGGATATGTTCTCTTGCTGCCCCATCAGGGCCACTTGGACGACGGCCACGATGCCCAAGACTTTGATTATCAGGCTTACGATTCCAACGACTAAGTGCAAATTTTTTAGAACAGCTAACATTGTACCTAAGAAATTCAAGTAAGAAAAAATATTAAGTGATAGATGGAACACCCCAGTTAGTATTTAATTATGACTTTAAAGTGCACTTGTGAATCAGTAAGTGCCAAATACTTCATTAAGGACTTTAATACCTCAGAAAGTAAACCATAGTGTTCAATAGATTTACTTATGCTGACAGTCAAAAAATGGCTGTATATTTCAATAATATAGCTCTCAATAATTACTGGATACCTATAACAAGGTACTGATATTTTCTTCTATTAACAGTATGATACCAGGAAACCTTGTGAAAAATACAGAGGATAACCGATTTTTTGCAAAATAATTCAAGGTTCAGGAGAAAATATATGAATTATGTAGATGTTCACATTTGTGTTTTCTCAAAAGATGTTTATGTTTATCATTTCTGGAGAGAGAGTAATATAAAGAAGTTAACAGTAAAGAAGGGGAAATCTCAAATGGCTAGTAAAAGATTTTTCAAATATTACTGAAATCAAAGAGTGAAAATACTGTAAAGTTAAGATTTCAGAGTTACACAAGGCATTTATAGTTCTCACTATTCACGAAATTCGAATACACCTGATTCTTTAAAATTAGCTGAAAGAGTATTTTCATTTTATCAAAACAGACTAGTAGTTTTTAATATAGATCTTTATAAGGCATGATGACAGTTTCAAAGAGTCCTATGCTGTTTACTGGGCTTCAAGGCCTAGAACAGGGCAGGCAGACTTTTTCTACAAAGGGCCAAACAGTAAGTATTTTAAGCTTTGTGGACAATACAAGTGTCTGTCAGAAATACTCCACTCTGCAACTGTTAACTTGAAAGCAGCCATAACACAATAGTGAATGAGCATGGCTGTGTTGCAATAAAATTTTAGTTAGACCAAAATTTGAACTTCACATAATTTTCATGTGTTATGAAATATTATTCTTTTCATTTTTTCCCAGCCATCTCAAAATTTAAGAACCATCCTTAGCTCAGGCACCATGTAAAAATAAGCTACAGGAAGGATTTGGCCTGGGTACAGTTTGCCAACACCTTCCCTGGAAAGAAGAGCAAAAAGAAAAATCTAAGAAACAAATTTCTGAAAAGCTAAAGAAAGGCAAAGAAAAATACATACAGTTCCTTTTTTACACATATAGAACTGCCACTCTAATTTCTTGTTTTCAAAACTCTTAATCTAAGAAGATTTCTCAGGAAAAGGACAAAAATAAATTCAAATGAACTTTTTGCTATTGATAACTATTCTAGGACCAATATACAGATACCAAAATAAATTTTCCTCATCTATGTTTTATGACAATATCAGGAGGTGGAAGTAAGGAGTACTATGAAAATGAATAAGCTATCTTTTTTCCCCCCAAACTTTTCTTTTTTAAGTGCCCTAATGGCCACTTAATTTTACCCTAAAACAACTCAACAAGTTTCTGCTGTATTCAGTATGCTGGTCTGTGCACACAGCTCTATAGGTTTCTGATTTCCAGTCACAGCAATCTAAAAACATTTTTCCCCAATGACTAGAGAATAGAGACTAACCCTACACTTACTATTTAGTCCCTAAATATTTAGATCTCCACGGCAGACATGTAGATAGCAGTTCTTCCCTGACCTAAATTAATTTACCCTTTCCTCCTTACTCTCTCATCCGCATTTCCCTTATATTAGAACCCCTCACCCCTAAAGAGGTTCATCTAAAGGTATAGTAACTTGACAGCTCAGCAATCAATCACCTCTGGGAGGAGTTATGGTAGTGTTAAATATTCTAAAATATTTAACAGTCAAAACATTTAAAATATTCTGAAAGGCCGTCCTTTTCCCTCAGAGTTTTAATCACTTAGAATCAGAGAGCCACTCATCTTTTTTGTGGTGTATGCAAACTGGAAAACTCCCAAGTTAAAGCAGCAGTCACGTAACTTGGTTAGGGCTGTCAATAACACAAGATAATATGTAAATAAAAGACTGACAACTAAGAAACCAAATGAAGTCATTTTTGGAGGAAAATACTCTGATTATTTTTTTAACTTAAGTTTTACTAAGTATCTTATAGTGGCACCGTACAATATAATATGTTCACGCAAGAAAATTCTACATACAAACAATTAAGATCTTATATTCTTTGAGAGAATAATCACTTTCTGGAACAGAGAACAAACTTCAAAATAACCTGTACATACACTTCACCCCCATGGTCAATACCTGTATTAGGATTGATTATCAAAATCAGAGTTTTTTTTTAATGTAAACTAAACATGTGAAAACAAGGAAGACACTGAACACTTCTTTAGTTATGAATACGGTTTACCTCTAAAATTACTATTGAGAATAGATTTAGAAAAGACCTATTTTGCTCTCTGATGATTTAACAATGTGGGGAACTTGTGCCGCAGCTGCCCCACTTAAAAACCCAGGATAAACAGGAGTAATATATGAACAGATATGCATATAATGAATATAATATATTCATAATATGAATATAATGAAAACAGTTTAAAACAAAACAAAACCAGTTTAAATCCTGGTATTTTCATACTGATCAAACAATGAGGTGATAAAACAAATACTGTTTTGATACCTTAAGGACTAGTTCACAAGAGACATTCTCCTAAGCATATTCTTGACAGGAGATTGTTACTTATATGTTAAAATAAACTCACTGCTATAAAACTCACTGTAACTGTTATGAATATGTAACTTTTACAGAGAAAAATTTAATAACTAAATATCAAGGTAACTCCAAATAATGCCTATTTGATATTCTTCCTCTATATTATAGTATCTAGTTTTGGCTCCTTGTAAACTCTACAAGTTTTTTGGGTTTCTCGCAATGATTGTTTGTTTCCGCTTTAGGAAAGTCAAGGGAATAGAAATACCTTTTGGCACAGGACATAGTGCAGAATCGTTTTGACCGGAGAAATTCATTAGCATATCCCATCTTCCCACAGAATTCACACTTGAGCAACTCACTGTCCATTTCTTCTAATGTCTCTAAAAAAGAAACAAAGGAAAAAACTTCCAAAAATTTAATCGTGACAGATTTTCTTTTAGCATCTACTTCAGGTGGATACAGCTAGTTCAGTCCTTCCAGGAAACTTAAAGGAATGGTCTTCTTAACTTTTCAATGGATAGCCACTGTGGCAAGGAAAATACTCCAAAAACAACTGCAACCACCAATTCCCTCCTACTCCTCCATAAACATTTTATGGAGTTATCTCTGTATAAATAAGCAATGCATTTTTAAAGGTTCATCTTGCTAAAATCCAACATACTTAAAATGGGCAAATAACTTTATTGAACAGTGTAAAAGAAATGAAGATGAATAAGGCAAAACCTTCAGGAAGAATGCTGTCAGGAAGTACTGTGCAGGATATGAATTTTGTGCATGGTGTTATGAAGATACATAGCAGAGAATACTTAATTGTAACTGGACAGAATGAGGATGACTTCAAAAAGAAGCTAAACTTCTGATATGCTGGATTTTAGAGGAGCATATAAGAGAACATTTTTAAAGGTGTGCAGTGTACAGTAGAAAATACAGATACAAGGGCACCTGGGTGGCTCAGTATTTAAGCATCTGCCTTCAGCTCAGGTCATGATCCCAGAGTCCGGGAATTGAGCCCTGCATCAGGCTCCCTGCTAAGCAGGAAGCCTGCTTCTCCCTCTCCCACTCCCCCTGCATGTGTTCCCTCTCTTGCTATGTCTCTGTCAAATAAATAAAATCTTAAAAAAAAAAAAAAGCGGGGGATGAAGAAAGGACTCTGAAATGTAGACACAGATGACAAGTACTCAGAAAATTTAAGCATATTATCTTAGTGTTACTGAAGAAGCAAACAGCAAAGTGCTGAGTCAAGATAAGACCACAAGAACTACTAAAAAACATACTGTGAAATATCTGAAGTTCCAAGGGATATTCAAATATATCAACATGACTGATCAAATCATGAACTAGCAAGAGTTCACTATAAAAAAAATTTTCAGGACTACCTTCATAAGCAAGTCATCTGGTGAGTAGCAATAAGAAAGAGTCTCAAAACAAGTAAAATTAAAACTGCTCCTTCCAATGACCTAGAAATGGCTTCTACACAACTGCGGCTCAACAACACATTCCCGGGAACTTATGTCATAACTTCCAGCATTGTTTTCACTTTGTCATGCTTGTAACCTGATCTGACAGAAGACAGGATCTCTCACTCTACCACCAAGGCCACCAGTCTGGCCCCAAAGAATCTAGTCAAGTTGTTCCATTTCCAGACCATACTGAAAGCTTTAAAAAGCTTGTATTCACTGATATAGCAATATGTAATACGTGATATTGAAAGGTTAGAATCCCTTACAAAGGAGAAGAATGTGTTATTGCTGGTGAGAGAGGGGAGATCCAAACAGGTATGGGTCTAAGGACAGACAACGTAACAAAAAATGAACATCAGTTTTATTTCTCCTAATGAAGAGAGGAATATTAACATTCAAAAATCCCTGTTCTCATGTTTGTCAGAATTTTAACAAATTTGGTATTACCAAGGCTACTTTTTAGCATTTGTGAAAAAAAAATTAGAGACAAAAAACTGTTGATTTAGCTAATAAAGATGGAAGTCTATGGCATAGACAGCTGCTAATTCTCCAACATCCATTCTTCACTTTTCTCCCACAGTAACAATATCCTAAATTTCAGCAAGGGCTCTGAAAATAAAAACTAGTTACTGCCCTAGGTGTAGCCACCCATGACATGTGAACGGAAATGCTTGCAAATTCCAGGTGGCGTCCTTTTCTCCCCTCTCACTGATTAGAATGTGAAAATGAAAATTAGCTATCTTGGAAACAAAAGCAACATTCTAGGGATGAGAGAACTGTAACTCACTGGCATCTTAGGTATTCAACACCTGCCTGCCTTTGGGCAAAAATTAAACTTCTACCTTATTTAATCAAATATTATTCTGGGTTTCTAATGGAGTGGCCTAACGTATATCCTAACTAAGAGATGTCCCATTTTTTGTGTGAGAGGAGTAGTTACTTTTTAATTTTCTTAAGACTTGATTGAGGTCACTTAATGGTATGAAGCAAAAAAGGGAGGCAATGAGATAGAAATCATGATCAATATGATTTACCATGGGAGACAAAAGATATTTTGGTAAATCACAGTCTACAGGTTGGTGATACTAGTTACAGAACCACTCCAAATAGAAATAGAAACTATCCTTTAAAAAGAGAATAATCCTTACACTAAGTTTTTAAGTAATGAATTAAACTGTATTTACTACTAATAACAGTAAACAAATGACTTCACCATTTCACTCTACACCACTTCCCATAAACTAAACACTAAAACACACAGTAGTAGAAAATACTTTATAAAATTACCTTGGGAAATTATGAAGTATTTAAAAATTTGGCATACTCTTGTAAATAAAGCTCCACTTTATTTACAGATTTGAAACATTAATCTTTTTTGATTATATTTACCTTATAACATTGTGCAAATTTAATTATACAATGTATTTATTTGGTACATTTACATATTATGCTTGTTGTTGTAGCAATATTTAGCACCTCCATCACCCTCTATCACTTTACATAATTATCCTTTCTTTTCAGTGATTGGAATACTTAAGTTCTAGTCTCTAGGCAATACTGTTGTCTATATTCATTACACGATGCATTAGATCTCTATGGCTTATTTACTACTCAATGCACAGATTAATCATCTTTAAATCTTCCTTTTCTTTACTCTGGTAACTTACCCTGTGAAACTACCCTTTACCTTGTCTTCCATACATCCTTTCCTTCCTCTTCCCACTATAACTACAAGTATCAATTACATACTAAACCTATATTCATCCTACAGATTACCGGCAGCTTCCAAAAACATTCTTTTCATTAATCTGTCTAAAAATCTTCAGCAACCAGGGCGCCTGGGTGGCTCAGTGGGTTAACAAGCCTCTGCCTTCGGCTCAGGTCATGATCCCAGGGTCCTGGGATCGAGCCCCGCATTGGGCTCTCTGCTCTGCAGGAAGCCTGCTTCCTTCTCTCTCTCTCTCTCTCTCTCTCTGCCTGCCTCTCTGCCTACTTGTGATCTCTGGCTGTCAAATAAATAAATAAAATCTTAAAAAAAAAAATCTTCAGCAACCATCCTCTTGACAAGATAACTCCTAACAACTCGGTCAAATATCTAAAATACTCTAGAATCTGATTTTATCAGTCTAACTTCTATTTCTCTAAGCCCATGGTCTACTCCTCGCTGTCCCCTGCTAGAGTTATGTGAACAGCCTTTGTACATTTATTCACGGTTCCAACCTGAAAGGTTCTTCCTGTTTGTTATCTATGTTTTATCATCCAAGACCCAGGTCAAATCCCATATCTAAAGGAAACTGGCAACAAAGCCAGGTTTGTTGTCGTTGTTTTCCACTACAATAAGCATATTCTTTAATCCCCATCATTATTTCACCTACCTCCCTTCTGGTAGCCAGTTTGTTCTCTATAGTTAAGAGTTTGTTTCTTGGTCTTTCTTTTTTCCCTTTGTTTGTTTGTTCGTTAAATTCCACATGAGTGAGGTCTGGTATCTGTCTGTCTCTCACTCATGTTACACAGCATTATATTCTAACTCTATCCATGTTGCTGTAATGGCAAGATTTCATTCTTTTTATGGCTGAGTAATATTCCATTATATGTATATACCACATCTTCTTTATCCATTCATCCATTGATGGACACGGGCTGCTTTCATAGTTTGGCTATTGTAAATAATAATTCAATAAACACAGGGGTGCATGTATCCTTCTGAATTAGTGGTTTTGTTTTTTGGGGGTAAACACCTAATAGTGCTATTAGTGGACTATAGAGTAGTTCTATTTTTAATTTTTTCAAGAAACTCCATACAGTTTCCCATGGTGGTTGTACCAGTTTGCATTATTTTCAAGTGCTCTACAGAAACAACCATAAAACAAGTAACAAAACAGCAATAAGTACATGTCTATCAATAATTACTTTGAATGTAACTGGACTAAACTCTTCAATCAAAAGACGTAGGATGACAAAGTGGATAAAAAACAAGACCTATTTATACGCTGCCTACAACAGACTCATGTCAGACAGAAAGACACCAGACACCTGTAGATTGAAAGGGAGGGGATGGAGAAACATTCATCATGCAAATGGATGTCAAAAGAAAGCTGGGACAGCAATCAGATAAAAGAGACTTTACAACAAAGACTCTAAGAAGAGACAAAGGACACTATAATGAAAGGGACAATTCAACAAGAAGATATAACAACTGTAATTATTTATGCACCCAACAAGGAGCACCCAAATACATAAAACAGTTAATAACAAACATAAAGGATATAATCGACAGTAATGACATACTGGATCTGGTGGATTTAACAGACACATTCAGAACATTCCATCAACCAGGTTTTTTTAAATTGAAATATACTTGACACGTAACATTTAAAAGGACTCTTTGGTGCAAAAGGTAGTCATTCATCAATTATATTCATTATGAAATACTTGTTACAAGTATATTACAATATTAGTCCCTATATTCTCTATCCTGTATACTTTTCAACCCTGTGACTTATTTATAACTGGAAGTTTGTACCTTTTAATCTCCTTCTCCAATTTCACCCATCCTCTCACCCTCTCTCCTTCGGCAACTACCAGTTTGTTCTCCATACTCATAAGTCTGCTTCCTTCTATTGTTATTTGTTTGCTTGTCTTATTTTTTAGATTCCACATATAAGTGAAATCACAGGGTATTTGTCTTGCTCAGTATGGCTTATCTCATTTAGCATAATACCCTATAGGTCCATCCATGTTGTCACAGATGGCAGATTGCATTCTTTTTTATGGCTGAGAAATACTCCATTGTGAATATATACCGCATCTTCTTCATTCATTCATCTATTGATGATGGACACTTAGGTTGCTTCCATATCTTGGCTACTATAAATAATGCTGCAGTAAACATAGGGGTACATATATCTTTTTAAATTCGTGTTTTCATTTTCTTTGGGTAAATACCCAGAAGTGGAATTAATATGGTACATCTTATTTTAGTTTTCTGAGGAACCACTATACTATTCTCCAGAGTGGCTGCACTAATTTACATTGTCATCAACTGTGCATGAAGGCTCCCTCTCCACATTCTCTCCAACACTTGCTATTTCTTGTCTTTTTGATACTAGCCATTTTGACTGATGTGAGGAGATACCTCATTGTGGTTTTAAAACCACAGCATGGTTGATCTCAACTGGTTTTAAAATCAGTTTTTAGGTCCCAAGTTCTTACCATCTATACAATTCATTTAAAACTTACCACATGTTACTCCTTAGTTATCTTAAATTCACTAGTTCCTACAAGATCAAAAGCTCCTCTCAGGTTCAACCACAGTCTAACATAGGCTGTATGTCTATTATATTATAAACCATGAGTATCATGACATATGCTGTGAAGCTTCCTAACCAGTTTTCCATTTTTCTCCAATGTGTACACACAATAGGGCATATTATATATGCTTTCTAGCTTAGAACTTTCATTTATACACTTCCTGTAGTTATAGGCAAGGAAAAAAAAATCCCTTCAGGGCACCTGGGTAGCTCAGTCAGCTAAGCATCTGACACTTGGTTTTGGCTCAGGTCATGCTCCTGGGGTTGTGAGATCAAGCCTCGAATTAGGCCCCGTGCCAGAGATAGAGCCTGCATGAAATTCTCTCTCCTTCTCCCTTTGACCATTCCCACAATGAAAAAAAGAGAAAAAAAAAAAAAACAACCCTGCATATTCACCTTTACTACTCTTCATCTCAAATGAAACATTTTCTCAGATAAAATACTATGCATAACAAAGTATTCAGGAATTAAATGAAATTAAGTTCATAATAAAAGCCAAAATGTATTCACTGTCTAGATACTGATTTGAAAAATAACTATAAGAGGATATTTATAACAATTTACACAATTATATAATTAAGGAAATCTCAATATGAACCAGGTACAAGATGACCCTAAAGAACTACTGTTAATATTGTTTTGTGTGATGTAGCATTATAGTTACATAAGAAAATGCATTTTTTTAGAAATGCACAATGAATTATATACCAGTGAAATGAAATGAGGACTATGAATTTTTTTTTTTAACAGAAAGGAGGGAAGAAAAGATAAAGAGAAAGGCAATAGAGAAAGAGAAGGGGGAATGGAGGGAGGAAAACAAAAGGGGTAGATGAAGCTAGAATGGCAAAAATAATGTTTGAAATTGGGTAACAATGTTGAGTCTGGGTGAGCGAGGAGTCATTATAGAATTCTAATTTATGTATGTTTGAAATTTTTCATTGTTAACATTCTTTTAAAGTGAAAAAAATCACAGTGATCTCAATACAAGTTAGAAGTAAAAAACCAAATTTTATACTACTATCATACTCTTTGCAGTTCAAATAAAAGGTAAACCAGTAATGAATACATTTCAACAGTTTATAACTTACTGACAATGACAGAGGTGCCTTGCTTTGAAGAAACAGAAAAACCATGGGCAAAGACTATTTTGTTTATAAGCATACTATTTCCAAAGTATAGGCGCATACAGTATATGCTCAATAAACATGTGAAAATTAATTTTACATGAAATATACTAAGATATTAAGGATAATTACTTAGACATAGATATTAATTAAATCACTACTGTAGAGCCCTCTGGCTATACCAAATGCTATTTGACTAAACTTTATCACAATTATAGGGCCATGATCAGAATCAATGAAAAATAAAATATATCACTTCTGCATTTATTGGTGTTTGTTTTCCTATAGTCATTTTGTATACAACTGACTTTTCTGGGGTATTTCACTATTATACTGACATCTATAAAGAAGGAATCTCTGGGGGCACCTGAGTGGCTCAGTAGTTAAGCGTCTGCCTTCCTTCCGCTCAGGTGGTGATCCCAAAGGCTCCCTGCTCGGCAGGAAGCCTGCTTCTCCCTTTCCCACACCCACTGCTTGTATTCCTTCTTTCACTGTCTCTGTGTCAAATAAATAAATAAAATCTTAAAAAAAAAAAAAAAAAAAGGAAATCTCGTGACATTAAGATTTAGTGATATTTTCCTCTTTGAACAAATTTAATCACCTCTTGATTGACAAGTAGATCCTTAATACAACTGTAACACCTACCTGACATCAAACATCAGGATACAGAAAAGTCTAAAACCAAACAACCCAAGAGCTTTAAATTTTTAAGCAAACTCAGTAAAACACTTAGTTAACTCTGCTTAGGAAAAAAAGAGAACTGATTGCTTTGATGCTAAAATTCTAAATTACTTTCATACATTGTAGAACTTTCCCTCCCACACTCCTTCAAAAGTCAAATTGACATTATGCAAATTAAACATCAATCTTTCTATTTGAATGATGTAACCATTAAAAGCCTGATTAGCTTTTCATTTACTTTAGTTAAATAATGCATTATGTAATAATAAAAAGTGAACAGCTTCCTAGAGTATGAAAATAAGTGTAGAATAAAAATCCATATCCTGTTTCAAATGGTAGAAGTCAAAGTTAATTTAAACAGTATCTTAGGTAAAATCCACAAACCTTCAGCAATCATGTCTTCCATCTCTGTGTCAGATGAATTATCTGCATGCTTTGTATTATTCTGTAGCTCTGGCTGAACACATACAGAATTTATCACCTGATTATCCAAAAGAGGCCTTTTTTTCACAGGCTGTTCTATTAGCAAGGATGAACGACTTACCTTTAAAAGAAAAAGAGAAAAAAATAATCTTTTAAGAGGACTTTCAGAAATAACTTGGTTAAAAACCCTCTTGGAATCGATAGTATCTGTGCTAATTTACTCGTTCAACTGATCAGCTGAACTGATTCACTAAGTGCTTTATTCCTTAAGAAAATTTTAGGCAATCTGGACATCAACAGTTTGTAATTCAAGTCATCAGCACTACGGATGCTTCAAAGTCTCGTGTCAAATGGAACCTAGTGTCCTAGTTTAGGCAAGTAGTTTAAAATGTCTTTAAAATGCAGTAATAGGAGCACCTGGGTGGCGCAGTCAGGCATCTGACTCGGTTTCAGCCAGGTCATGATCTCAGGGTCATAAGATCAGATCAAGCCCTGCTCTGGGGCTCCACACTCAGCATGGAGTCTGCCTACGATTCTCTCTCCCTCTCCCTTGACCCCTTTCACCCAACCCCTGTGCTAGATCATGCTCTTTTTCTCACTGAACAAAGTAAGTATTTTTAAAAATAAATAAATAAATAATAAAAATCTGTAATAAATTTTGATTAGCCAGTATCCTTATTTTCTTCGTGCAACAACTTTTTTTTTTTTAAAGATTTTATTCATTTGACAGACAGAGACGACAAGTAGGCAGAGAGGCAGGCAGAGAGAGAGGAAGGGTAGCAGGCTCCCCGCTGAGCAAAGAGCCAGACGCGGGGGCCGATCCCAGGACCCTGGGATCATGACCCGGGCCGAAGGCAGAGGCTTAACCCACTGAGCCACCCAGGTGCCCCCGTGCAACAACTTTTAAGATTTATTTTTCATGCACAAAGCTTTTTACTCCTAGGGTTATCTCTTTAAGATAGATCACTACTGTATCTACTTTAAAGATAAGTGAACTAATGTTAGTGTTTAGGTGGTTTCTTTACAAAAGCAGAATCAGGACTAGAACTTAGGTCTCCTGACTCCTAGTTCAGCAACCTAATCCATTATAATCACAAAAAGAAATGGAAAAATCCTCAAACATTAACATGAAAATTAGTTAACAAAATACTTATAATTCAATATACTTGGTTAAGTCATAAATACTACTTTAGAAATTTTTTCAGCAAAAACAATCCAGACCAAAAATATTTACTGATTTGCAAGTCAACCTTTAGCAAATTTGAAATAGAACCTCCTTTAAGAATGCTGGTTAAGTCTTCAATATCTGACACAGATGGTGAATGATAGCTTATTGTAAATTTCTACGTTTAACTTCAGAGAATTATCCACCATGAACTCTTAAATTTTGTTCATTTCAGTTAGTATATTTAATATACCTCAAGTAAAATTTGCAAAGGGTATTGCTGAAGAAACTGTAATACTCAGTGCTGCTAAGAGTTTACACTTTGGTGTGAGACTGTATTTAAATAATCTTCCCAGGAGCAACTAGTAGCCCCTGTCAGAGGAGCATATAATTCTTGATCCTGGGGTTGTGAGTTTGAGTCCCACATTGGGTGTAGAGATTACTTAAAAATAAAATCTTTAAAAATAAAAATAAAGCAAATAAGTTATCTTTTTTTTAAAAAGATTTTATTTATTTGACAGACAGAGATCACAAGTAGGCAGAGAGGCAGGCAGAGAGGGGGAAGCAGGCTTCCCGCTGAGCAAAGAGCCCAATGTGGGACTCGATGCCAGGACCCTGGGATGATGACCTGAGCTGAAGGCAGAGGTTTAACCCACTGAGCCACCCAGGCATCCCGCAAATAAGTAATCTTTCCAGAAAATAATTTGGCAATATATATCATGAGCCTTATGAATACATATGTAATGTGATTCAATATCTGTACTTCTAGGAATTCGTGCTAAACTAATTACTAAATATGGAAACCTAAAATGTCTAACAATAATGCAAGGATTACATAAATTGTGGTTTCCATAAAGTGGAGTATTATGTAACCTTTCAAAATGTTTCCAAAGTACTATTAATCATACAAGAAAACAAAAGCTCTAAATATCCTAAGTGACAGAAGCAGAACTATATATATAGTAATCTTGATCATATGAAATATGTATGTAAAAAAATACACATGTGGTGTTATTGGGAATTATCTGCTCTGTATATTTCCCGTATTTTCCATTTAAAATAATACATTATTAATTTTGTAATCAGAAAAAAAGTTGTAACTGTCACTGTTAATAATAGAAGCTATGGGTACAAGTGCCAGGAATTACACAGAACAACGTGTGCACATCTAATCCTCACAATAACCCTCACAGCCAAGTATCATCTCTGCTTGCCAGATGAGCCAAACTTAAAATCATAAAGGTTGAGTGACTTAACAAAGGTTACTGTATGCAGCACTGTCAAGATCCAAACTCTGAGGAGCAGGGAAAAAAGACTATTGCTCCACTCTCAGAATTCTTATAGGAGATCCAAATTTAAAACACAGTAATTGAATATAAGAGCAAATGATGAGGCAACCTGCGAACACAATGCAAAATCTTCACTACCCATGAATCTAAAAAAATGGGTATAAAATGCCTTTGAAATGAATTGTTTTGTTTTCTTGTCTTAGATTTTGGCTTTGACTTTGGCCACTTGTCTTTGATTTATTTTCTATGGAAAAATATTCATCTCTAGATATTAGCATATAAATTATATACAGCTAGTCTCAACTTATAAGACTTACGGTGACAGAAATAACATCTCCAACGTGAAGTGAAGATTTTAAGGCATTTTAAAAATTTGACTGAAGGCTGAGATTTAAGAATGAGAAAATCTACTTGCTAATTATAAACCATCAACTGGGTAACTTCAGAAGTATCAGATCATTGGGAAATTATTATTTTATGCACTCAAGTTAAAGTTCACAAAGTATGCATTATATAAGAAACATCATTTTTTAAAAAAATAATGTACTTTAGGTGTCATTTCAGTCCTCTTAAAAAAAGAAAAAAAATTTATTTTACTGGAGTAAACTTCCCATTATCTTTCTCTAAAAATTATAAAATTGATATCCTTAATATCCTGAAAATTTTTTCCTTAGTTTATATATAGCTAGCATAAAAATTCTAGAAATATATAAATAACATAGAAAAATTCTAAATAAGAGATTGACAACTTTTTTGAAATAAAATTATTAGCATTTTATTAAAGAACAAATATACTACATTTAAAGATAATGCCACTTGAATAACTGAAAAAATACAAATTTGCTTACTACTTACAGGAAATGGCTCCAATCCCTCCTGAATCACAAAGCCTTCAATAACATGGGTTAAGATCTGTGGTTTAACAATAGCCTGTGGAGGTTTGTTTTCTATACTGGGAATGCTGCTGGGCACCGACGTACTATTACTCCTTGTGGTAGCAGCTGGAAGTAAGAGTGGAGGTGGAGGAACAGAAACATGTGAAGGATCTGACGGAGATTTAATTACTGAAGCACTGACTGATGCCACAGCAGGTAATTCCACTTGCTCTGAAACAAAAAGTCATTTTCTTATCTTTAGCATTCTGTGCAGCAAGTAAGAAAAAAAATTCCAGAATAAACATTATTAACAATAAAAGTCTACATCTGGTGCTTTAAAAAAACATTCTAAGAACTTTATTTAATCTCATGAGATAGAAGCTACTACTATCCCCACTTTACAGAAAGGAATAACTTGCTCAAAGTGATTGTTCCAACCCTGATTAAAAGAACTGTTCCTGTAAGATATGAAAAGTGTTTTAGAATGTCAATTAAAAAAAAAAAAAGAATGTCAATTTAAGAATGATTATGAAAACTGCTGCTTTTTAAAAAAATTTCAAGCTACACAAATATTAAATTCCCTATGTTCCTGTTTATATATTCCAGATGCATGGGGGGAAAAGTACTCTGAAAGTACACAAATAAAAAAGGATCATCAAATCCACAGAATAAGTAGAGATTTTTACAGGATTACAGAGCATCATCTTTATTTCATGTAGTAAGGCTAATCCAAATCCATGCACAATTTTTTTTAACAACTCTTCAGTGACACTGTGTATGTCAGTTTGGGGGAGCACTTTAATATCAGGCAACTGCAAAATATCGGGTTGGATCACTGTGATCCATCCCCTTCAACCTCTGAAGACCACAATAAGAGAGACCCCACAGCCTATGACAGACTTTACCTACCCATATGACAGCACCAAACTTTCACTGACTGATGTACTAAAGAGAATAGATGGAACCAGTTGGCAGCTAAAAATATCCATGATTACAGATGTCTAAAAAAAGTAACAAAAAAACAGCCTGTCTCAAGATAATACTACAACTTACTGAACATGCCAGGTACTGTGTAAATGCCTCACATCCTGTAACTCATTTAACTCTCAAAACTAGCCCAAGAGTAGGTACTGTTGTTATCTCCATTTCATAGTATGGAAACAGAAAAATAAAGTAACTTACCCAAGGACACACAACTAATTATGTAATGGAGCTGGGATACTAACCCAGGGGGTCAGTTCTTCAGACAGTGCCCTTAATTGCTGGGGTAACTCTTCTCCACTTAAGGAAAGGGTTAACATCACTATCAAAGATGCTCAAAATACAGCCCAGTTGGGTAGAGAATAAGAATCCCTAAATAATAAAGTTTCAGCTAAGAAAATAGTGTACTGATTACCTGTATAATCTCAGAAATGGAAAAGCTCTAACAATTCACACTCAAACTGTGATTAATATCATAATATAGCTTATCACAGCACTATTATATGGCATTTATTAATGCCATATCAAATAATCCACCAAGGTAACTTACACTGGAAAAACAGTTTAAAATTACACAATCCCTTATTAAAAACTAAACAAGAAAGTCAACAGAAAATGCTAGTTTGCTGATTTGGGGAACAAATACAGTATTGTACACCTGCTTTACCAAACTGGAGAACTCCAGGAAAATCCTATTCTACATACCAAATCTTCACATTTACTCCTAGAGGAAAAGGGATAAAAATTATAAAACTCTAACATGGGACTGAAAGGTATTTTTTTCTGTTTGAAGGATAATATAAATCTTTGGGATACTGAAAAATAAGATAAAATTTTAATGTCCCTTACAGATTTATAGATACTTTGTTATTTTAGAAATAAAAGTCACCTTAGGACACCTGGGTGGCTCAATCTGTTAAGCATTTGACTCTTAGTTTTGGCTCAGATCATGATCTCAGGGTTGTGACATTGAGCCCCATATGTCAGGCTCCCAGCTCAACAGAATCTGCTTGAGATTCCCTCTCCCTCAGCACCTCCCCCCACCTTGTGCCCTCCCTCTGTCCCTCTGTCAAATAAATAAATAAAAGCTTTAAATATATGTATAGCTGTGTCAAGTAGAATATGGTTTGTTAAGAAAATACTGCTTGGTGTATGTTCTAACTAATTTTTAGATCATATGCGCCCATCTTCTAACATCCTCACTGTTGTTAAAACTAGAGCTGTAAGTTACTGACTTTTTGAAGAAGCTATTAGCTGTTACTTGCCAGTGTATAATCAGCTGTTAAAATAAAACATAAGACAAACACTGATGCATTACAGTAGAACAAAAACACAATTATTACACTCACTAGATTTAAGGTAACTAGGAGAGAAAACACAACTGACAGAGCTCTGCCTATTCACAGTCTCATTTTCTAAACAAGATCTATGAGCTTTTTCCACCCTTTTTAATGGATGCTTTTCAATTCTAAAAAATTTTTAAAGATTTATGAAAACTGAATACTGGATGGAAAAAAATCCCTCTATTTTTGCAAGTCAGTTTATTTCATGATTTAATAAAAGTTATTCTAAAAGTCAATTTGTGCTTGCTTTACCCCTCATACACACTGTAGTAAGTATGAAGTAAATTATAGGAACATTCAGAAGTCTGCATTGTACTCAGACAATTTAGCCAGAGGGATTTGCCTGACAGGATCTTGCCCTGAATTCTTGAGGAAAAAAAATGAAGATGTTTTTGTGTTCCAATATTTCAGAAATGTTTAAATTTTCTTTGTGTTACCATTAATAATGCTTTTTAGGTAATTAAATCATGCTCACAATGCAAGGTTAGTATCTAATTAAACTTTTATTTCTGCCGTTAAATCAAACTCCAGGCAATCTGCAGCAACATTAAATCCATTTTCAGTTCAGAGAAACTACAAAGATTTAATACTATAGATTTTCCTAAATCTATCTTTTGTGGTATTACTATGAATAAACACAGGCAACAGTATTAAACTTGTCTTAAACATTTTATATCATTTTACTGACTAAACATTTTCTATTTCTCAGCAGGGAGAAAATATTGGAAGAAAAGTAATTTTCCCCCTTCTGTGCTTTCCAGAGATTCACACTGATAGTAAGGAAGGAAATCAGAGAGAAGGGAAGGGTTAGAGCACTGGCACACTTGGAAAAAAGAGAGAGGGGGCAAGGGTATCTTTGGTAGCAAAGTCAATGTCCTGTTACAGTTTGTTTCCACTTA
Source organism: Mustela nivalis (assembly GCF_964662115.1). Lineage (NCBI taxonomy): Eukaryota > Metazoa > Chordata > Mammalia > Carnivora > Mustelidae > Mustela > Mustela nivalis. The sequence continues at coordinate 92,117,315 of NC_139020.1, forward strand.
GGTGATGGTAGTTCTTGTTTACTGTAAATAATCACAAGGGCCATGAGGAGTTCAGGAGAACTGAATACTTACAAGGAAGACTGAATCAAGGTTAGGATTATCTGGGTCAAGGGTCAGCTCTTCTTTCTATGAAGAGCTATATGGGCTCTGCAACTACTCTTCTTTGCCACAGTAATGCAAAAGTAAAGACAATGTTCAAATAAGTAAAGGCAGCTGTGTTATACAGAATTTTTTTTTTTAGGATTTTATTTATTTATTTGACAGACAGAGATCACAGGTAGGCAGAGAGGCAGGCAGAAAGAGAGGAAGGGAAGCAGGCTCCCTGCTGAGCAGAGAGCCCGATATGGGGCTCGATCCCAGAACCCTGGGATCATGACCTGAGCCTAAGGCAGAGGCTTTAACCCACTGAGCCACCCAGGCGCCCCTGTACAGAATGTTTTTATGGACAATGAAATTTGAATTCAGCATGATTTTCACGTGGCATAAAATATTATTTTTCTTTTTATTTTTTTTCAACCATTTAAAAATTTTAAAAGCATCCTCAGCTCATGGGCCATAGATTTCAAGCATGAGCTATAGTTTGCCAACCCCAATCAAAATAAATTATTCATAAATTTTTAAAGAATCTAACAGTAGAGCATGCAGCTCTTAATCTTGGGGTCATGAGTTTGAACCCCATGTTTAAAGGGGAAAAAAAAAGAAAGAAAAGTTCTTATTAAATAAATAAAAATAAAAATCTAACATGGACTGTTGTCTTTTTTAGGACCTAGACACTGGGCTCTAGGTCATACTAATGTTTTAGTAAAACACCTAGGATTCACAGTCACTTTAACATTGTGAGGAGCACACAGCATGAGTAGCACTAAAGTAATGAATAAAAATTTAAATGCTTAAGGCCAAGAATTTTTTAATCCATGTCTCTAGTGAAAATTAGTGAGGTTTAATTTAAGAACTGTCTAGGAAAGAAGTGAGGACTTTTAAAAACAGACTCACCTGGATCACAAGCAATTATGAAGAATGTCAGATATGACTCAGAATGCTTTGTGATTTCTGGAAAGCATAACTGGAATCTTTTAATAGTACTCTGGTTTATTCTAATTTTTAATGAAGTATTCTAATTTATTCTAATTTTTAAACAATAGCTTGACACATGAATCTGAACGGGCATATAAAATATATCTGTGCAAACTTCCAAAAATTAGAATGCTACAGAATGTTTTTTATTTGGGTGGCTCCTCATTAACTGTTTTAACTGTTCCTCATTTTAAAAAAATCTTGAATTCTATCTGTATTTTGTTATAATTACACAATAGCTTTATACTATTTCCAGTTATTAAACTTCATTAAGTTTACTAAACTTTATTACTAACATTTACCTAATAGAAAATTCTCCAAAATTTAGGTATTTCCTTACCTAACAAAGGATGTTCAGAAGTCAAATCTTCTCTCCCCACAGTTATAGCTGCTGGAGACAATGTGGGTGGTGGTGGGGTTCTGTCCATCCGGACACATTCATCTGACTCTTCAGGCATTTCTTCTTCACACACATCTTCTACTTGATAAACCTGCAATGACAAACCACACGACCTTAAAATGTTTCTAAAAATACATTTACTAAGGTATTTCTAACTTAACTGAAAAAAAAAAAATAATAAACTCTAAGTGTTTTAAATTTTAAAAAGACAGAATGATTATTTGACAGACTGAAAGGAAAACTTTAAAACAGCTCAAGTGAGACTTTTCATAATGCTTGACAATATTTCACTAAAAGAAAGCTGTGGATCAGTATCTAAGATACAAAGTACTAAAGTTTCAAAAAGGTGAAAGTCAAGTCAGAGCATATTTTTAATTTTGAGAATTAAAAAAAAAGTTTTGACTTTATACATTCAAATAACTATTTGGGGAATTTACTATTGTTTCTATTAACTTCAACTGTCATAAATCAAAATAAATACTAGTATTTTTCACAAGCCCATTAAGTAAATCTCCAAAATGACATATATCAGGAATTGTTTAGAGGATGATACCCCAGGCTCTTCTTTATTATATTCATGTGAACTTAAGATTAAATTATGAAAAGCAATGTCTGAAAACATACTAAAAAGGTATGCAATTATATCTTTAATTTTCTGATCTACTCAAGAATCTAATGACGTTTTATAAGCTAGTACCAGGTAAACAGAAAATATATGTCCTTGAAATAATATACATACATACATACATACACACACACACACACACACCCCACCTAATAAGCCATTTAACATATTATTTTTAGTTCTTTAATACTGTTCCTTATAAAGTTTTTAAGTTTTTAACTTAACAACCTTGTTATCTAATGCTCAAGAGCACACAGTAAGAAGAAAACATGGACTCAAGCCAAGAAGGTACTATGTAACTTAAAATAACTTATTAATTATTCATTAAACTTAAGACTGTTTCCCAAGGCCACTTTTAGACTATTTTGTCATCATACTTAACCATTATTTTTGAAAAATGACAGGTTACTATAAACAAAGCCACAAAGCAGTTCCCTTCCTTTCTTTTATATACAAAGCTTATTACTTAAATTTACGAAGGTCATGAGTTTTTAAGATTACTTACCTAAACTGATTAATATTTCTAATAAACATTAAAACAAGAATCTCTCAACATTCACAAAAAACTTCGTGATATCTAATATTATATATATTTTTAATCAAACTACTGAAAAAGTCTGGTGATTTGAAGTATATAAAATTAAATACAAAAATGGTTAAAGTTATTAAAACCAACATAAAGCATGTGTTATTAAAAGGACTATCAAGTTTCATCTACAAAGGAATAAATCTAGCAACAGTGATAGAGTTTTAAAAAAAAAAAAAAAAACCTAACTTTCCAAGCCTCTATTAAGAATAAAATATCTTAGGACACCTGGGCGGCTCAGTCAGTTAAGCATCTGCCTTCAGCTCAGGTCATGATCCCAGTGTTTTAGGATGGAGCCCCGCAATACCCTCCCAGCTCAGGAGGGAGCCTGGTTCTCCCTCTCCTCCCTGCTCCTCTCTTTTGCTGTCTGTCTCTCTCAACTAAATAAATAATATCTTAAAAAAAAAAAAGAATAAAACATCTTAAAAAGAAAAACATGTCTCTTCCTTTGTTTAAAAATTTAGAAATCCTAAAAAAAAAAAAAAAGTTTTAAGAATCTTCCAGCTACTGATAATCTTATACCAATTATAATATCCAGAACTGTGATCTGATTTAACAAAGTAGACTACATTTTTAAGTTATTTGCTGCCAACCCTGCATCTGGAAACCTGTTTCACTGAGAGATTCCTGCCTCACGTCTGGATGCTCAGAAGTAAAAACAGCTGCTTATTATTATACAGTACAATGATAATTTTTTTTAATGACAATAATGTTCAATACAAGGAAAGTCATCCAAAAGAAATGTCATGGGGGTTAAAGGAAAAAACAATAAAATCTTCTACTGAGGAGCATCTGCTGTCGGGATTACCGTAACTTGGAAGTGGTAGGGATGTTGATTCAGAGGTAATTAGAAAAGTATGGTTATATCAACCAGTTCAATTTTATCTGTGTAACATTCCTTTATTAGATATTATCTTTTCTTAAAATGTTGAAATTCTCTCTTTAATATTAATGTTCTCAGAAGTTTTTAAAACACATACTACAGTAACTTTTAAGGAATTTAAGTTTTATTTTTGAGTTTAAAAACTCTAGTTTTTAAAAAATAATTTAAGAGTTTTAAAGGAAAAGAGTCATAACATAAACAGCACATACTGAAATAATCCATCAAAGAATATTATAAAATATTTGTCATTCTTTATAGGTAAGCCTAACTATATATACTTTCTTCCAAATCTGCTATGTAAAGGCAAAATAGGTTAATAAAAGAAGTAGGCAACAACATCTGTCACAGACATCTGGCACCATGAGCATAAAAAATCCAAGTGCAACAACTAAAATATTGAATAAAGCAAAGAAATTGAGGTTTTACTCACAAGATCATTAGAAGACTGCACAACACAATTTCTGTTTAGCTCATAACTACAACTATTCTAAAACCAGCAACGAGTGCCAAACTTACCTCAATAAAATACATTAGTCCCATCTGTCTTCCTTTCCTAAATAAACTGTAGAACATTTACTAGTTCTAAATTATCTATTATTCTCACATCTTATCATACCCAAATGTCAATGAAAAATCTTAGTTTTATAAATGTAACTTTTATAAATATATTTTTTTAAAAAATACTTTTACTTTGATAATTCACAATCTTTTAAAATTTCACATCTCTTAAGAAGTAAATAGATATTATCTTTAAATATTTGAAACAACCGGGTTAACTGTGAAGAGATGCAAAATTCATGAAGAAACATGATTTAATTTAAAAAAATGAGATTAAAGGCAATGAAAGAAAAACAGAGTAACTTAATAAATAGGGTATGGTACTAAAAGAAAGGTAAAAGGTAAGAAAAATAACACAGGAACATCCATAGCAAGTATGAGCACACCAGTGACAACAGCATAAGTTACTACTTTCATGAGGGAAAACAAAAACTTCCAAAAATGAGAAAAATCTAGATTTTTTTTTAAAGATTTTTATTTATTTATTTGATAGACAGAGAGAGATCACAAGTAGGCAGAGAGGCAGGCAGAGAGAGAGAGGGGGAAGCAGGCTCCCTGCTAAGCAGAGAGCCCGATGTGGGGCTCGATCCCAGGATTCTGAGATCATGACCTGAGCTGAAGGCAGAGGCTTAAACCACTGAGCCACCCAGGCGCCCCGAAAAATCTAGATTTTTTTAAATTGTTTTTAAAAGAAGACAGCAAGAACTACCAAGACCTCAAATTTTTTAGCCTTAATGTCTTATTATGTTGATATTCCTATCCCAAATATGTTCCTCCAAAGTTTCCCCTAATAAAAACAATTGGAAAATTAGAAAGCATCTAAGAAATTTTACTTTTTACTTATTAAAACCCAAATCACAGAGCGAGAAAGAATATAAATTTAAAATTTCTTAGAAATTACTGTACACTTGGAAGCCTATGTTTTATATTAAAATATTCATTGTAAATTCTTCAAAAATCTAAAAAAAGATACATGAGAAATGAATGACAAACTTATTTCTAGATGCCTATTATTTCTATTGAGCTGTTTTTAATAAAGGTAAATTAGAAGTGGAAGTCAATTTCTTTATGCCTATTAACATCAATGGGGATGATAAGAATAAAGAATTTATAAATTTGCATCCTGAAAACTAAAATGTTTCCCATTAAGGAACAGACTTTAAGACTCCTTTCCTTTCTGAATTAATGATTATTAGTTTTAAGTGATAAAATCTTTTCAGGGAAATCTGATATGAAACCTTCTTTGGGAAGACTATTTTCCTCAATTATAAATTCATTATTAATTTGAGCATTCTGCCCAAACATTTAGAGACCTTATTTCAATTTTTATTGTAAATTATTTTACAAATTTGAAAAGTCTTTTAGACAATGTTTATTTATTTATTTTTTTTAAAGATTTTATTTATTTATTTGACAGAGATCACAAGCAGGCAGAGAGAGAGGGGAGGAAGCAGGCTCCCTGCGGAGCAGAGAGCCCGATGCCGGGGCTTGATCCCAGGACTCTGGGATCATGACCTGAGCAGAAGGCAGAGGCTTTAACCCACTGAGCCACCCAGGCGCCTCATAGACAATGTTTAAAAAAAACATTCCTCAAGCTAATTTTCTTTTCCAGTCAACATATACCATTGCTAGAGGTTTATTCTGATAAATTTCACCATGATCTCAATTATTCAGAACTTTTATTCCTCCCAATTGATTTTTTTCATCCTCAGTATTCAATTTATCCACAGTATTTTTTAGCTTTTTAAATGAGAAACATTTAAAGTATATCTCTTCTCTTCATAGAAATTTAAAAATCAGAAGTTTAATAATTCTAAAAGATGGGCTAGTTAATGTTTTTCACAAAGCTGCATTCTCTCCTGGAGTAAATGTCTTTTCCACAAAATTTAATTACATAATATAATTTTACCCCAAAATTACATCATACAAGCATACCTCCACCTTGAAACCAAAGCCCATAAAGGCCCAGGACTTCAGAATGCACACAACCAAAAAGGTTAGGTAGATAAACCATACGTTTAAGAACATACAAGCCAACAGAAGGGATCTATGAAGGATAATCACCTTAAGAGAAAAAACTTTGTGCAGATGACACTGGTTCAAATGCATTCCCTTGGGGAAAAAAAATCAACTCTGTAAAGATAGCAGATGGATTTGTTTAAATAGTAATAAAATTAACGAGGGACTTTAATAACCATCACAAATTATCAAGCATGCAACCATACTAAAACAAATGGCATTTTTTTTTTTTTTGGCCCATACAGCATGTTTGTCAGACACTGACAGATGGAAATTTCAAGCTTTTTAAATTCAAAGGCATTTAGATCTAGCAATATAACATAACGTGGGAGAAAATAGTTTTTACTCTCAGTTCAGCAAGAAAGTCAAAGAGCTTCCAAGGGCTTACCACTGGTGGATCAACAGGTGCTGGTGGTTGTACTTGTAGGTTTACCGCAACAGTCTGTGGAGGAGGAAGAGTCTGAAATGGCAACTGGACCAAAGCTTCTGCAGCTGGAAGCTCCTCTTCTGACACCAAAGCATTCTGCACCAAAACCTGGCCCTGGGATAGAATTTCAGGCTGCACTTGTAAAGACTGCATAGACTGCAAGGGCAGTGGTGGAATCTGAGCTGGAGGAGATGCCGACATCTGCGGAGGGGTTGCAATTGGGATTGGAGAGGACTGCAGGGTTGAATACTGCTGGTGTGATGTTGGAGACACAATCTGCTGACCTGGGGACACCAAAGCGGACTGCTGAACTGGGCCAATGTGCACAACAGGGGAAGCTGGAAGTGGAAGATGGGATGGAAGATTCAGCTGTGCTGTAGGCTGCACCTGATTAGCAGTGGATTGCTGCAGGTTTGGCCCTGGCTGGAGAGCCGAGGACACAAGAGAGTGTGGCTGAATAAGGGCCTGTGGATGGATAATTATAGTAGGAGACTGACTTGGAGAATGAGGCGGCGGGGGAGACACCACTACAGACTGCTGTGCTGACTGTGACTGGCTAGGAGACATTGTCAAAGGAGGGGGATGGCTCTGAATTGGCGAACAATGCTGTGACTGGGCATTACTAGGAGCTGGAGGAAGGCCATGGTTTTGGAGTGGCATACAGTGCTGGGATGGGGGTGGGTCTTGAGTTGGATTTTGAAGTGTGATTGGCTGAATTTGCTGTTGCTGCTGCTGTAATATCAGCTGATGATGGGAAACCTTGGGAGGTGGTGAATGAAGAGGAATCTGCTGATGTTTTATTAGAGGATGAGGCTGAATTGGAGGATATGAAGCTGTGAGAGAAAAAAATGACAATTAGTATTTTTTTCCAAAAATAGCCTAGAAATTTATAAACAAATATAAAAGAGGAAAGTTTTCACATCAGAAGGTCTTAATCACCAAAAGTCTATTACAAGTCTTCCCGACAAGAGTGATTTGAAAATATGACAAAAACAACTTTTCCTTGGAAAACTATTAAGATTTCATGAAACAGACAATAGCTGTGATAAGCCCCAAAAGAAAAAATGGCCTAAAACAACTGATTCATACATCTGAAATATACATGATTCATTCTTATTAAATATACACAATTTATTCTTATTAAATTTATTCTTATTGAAGTTACCAGAAAATCTGCATTAGCTTTAAACAAAGTTTATCTGAATTCCTTCTCTGGGGAGAAGAGGAGTATCCCAGAACAAATATAAGATCTATAAAAATAACTTCAAAATCATAAAAATGCAGTATCAAAATTCATAAAATAAAGGTCTCATATCTTTCTAGCCTATGTCTAAATAGTCTTCCAACTAACAGCCAATGTAATTATTTATAAAGGTTCCCAAGTAAGTTTCCAAATTTGAGCCAAGATGAAAAGTTGGTATTATTGAACCCAGGAACAGAAAATGTTTTGTATAACAAGTTAATTTAGCTAAACAAAACACATGTGTGAATTCTACAGCACTGCTGAATAATCACTGTAACTAAGAAATAAAATTTCCGGGGCCATTCCAAATCCAGGACAACACTAGTTTGGCAGCAATAAGTTCATGCTGTCTAAATAAAGGATTTTGTTTCACTTCCCCCCTGCCCCACCCAAAAAAAACAAAAACAAAAGCAACAAAAAAACCTTACAGTAATCTATAAAAGACAGCATCCGTTGTTTTTTTTTTTTTCCCCACAGAGGAGTCACTCATAACAGGGACAATATATATAAGAATTAGCAAAATCAAGTAGTAAATAGTTGTCCATTATCATGTCTCTTCTGCACACTAGTTCGTATGTTTACGCAGAGGGAGGTGCTGGTGAAACCCTCTCTAAAAATAAATGGAAATGGGGTTCACTAGAAGATAAACTGAAAAGATTTCTTACTATCATACAAAGGCTGTATGCATTTAAAATAGGTCTAAAGAGAGGGCAAAACTTTCTTAATCTCAGAATGTTAAGATAAATCTCATAATGTTAAGATAACCACATTTGTGACAAAGGCCTTATAAAAATTATAACAACTTTTTAACATTGTTGCATTTGCTTAGTTATCATTTAAAATTGGGGGGTCTTTTAAGGAAATTAACATCTGATTAACAACTCAAAACACAGGCACTTAAAAGGTTCAAAAAATATCCACCAATTCTATTTTTTTAAAAAATAGAGATTCATTCTAAACTTTCACCTAAAGTAATTTTCGCATAACTAGACTAGCACTTCAAACTAAGACTGAAAATTTTATGCCAGCACTTTATAAATGTGTTGATAAGGACTCTACACTACAGGGCATTCAATTAAAATCTCAGAATCCTAGAGTGCCTTTTCTTCAAAGGCTCAAGGTGCTTTCACATTTCTCTCATTTGTTCTCACAAAATGCCTGTGGAATAGGTAAGTATTATTTTTCCTCTTTTACATAAGGCGAAATAGAGGTTTTGCCATCGTAACAGCAAACAGCCACTTTAATTCAATTTTTAAAGTTATAACTAAAATACCACATTCTTGATGCACAATGGGTAACACATTTATGGAATAAAAGTTCCTTCTCGGTTCTAGTTAGTAAGCAATCTTTTTTTATACTCTAGAACTGGTAATTTAATAGTATTCAATTAACACTTTTACCTAAATGAGGCTTTTCTTTGATCAGAAATCAAAGTGAATCTATATATTTTATATTAGTCCCTAAGCCCAAGTGACAAGAAAATAGAGAATAATTGTAAGGCTATCTGAAACAATACTTCTGTATAAGAAAAGTCCTAGTGCTCTCGAGAATACCATGTTCGTTAACTTCTCCAATTTTAATAAACTTTTTATTATTGTCAGGATGGCCTTTATTTGGAGAATTAATGATTGGCATCATCTCTCACATATATAGAGCTCTTTATATAATTACTTACAGTTAAATATATTATTAAATAATTATATATTATTGTAAATTATTAAACACATTACTTTACTAAGTAGTTACAACAACCTTATGAGGTAGACAGGGTGCTACATTAATCCAATATATTACTGGAGAAGGAACTGGCCAGTTAAGTGTATTGCCTCAAATCACCCAGCTATTGAGAAAATTTTATGCAGCCCTGGGTGTAAAAGAACCCAGAATCCCTAGCTGAGTATGGGTTCCTATTATGGATTGAATGTTTGAGTGCCCAAAAATGCATATGTTGAAACCCTAAATCTCCTGTGACTACATTTGGTAATGGGACCTCTATGGAAGTAATTAAGGTTAAATGAGGTCAGAAGGGTGGGGCCCTTACAAGAAGAGCAAAAAGCTCACTATCCTTTCTCCCAGCACTCAGATGAAAGACCATGTGAGGACACAGCAAGAAGGCAGCCATCTGCAAGCCTTTAAGAGAGCTCTCACCAAAAATAAACACTGCCAGACCTTGATCTTGAGTTTTTCAGCCTCCAGAACTGAGAAAATAATATTCTACTGTTTAAGCCACCTAGTCTATGATATCCTTTATGGCAGCCTGAGCAGACTAGCATAGTCTTTTCACTACATATTAAATTAATACTTACAAAAAGTTTGGTATATATTTTTTCTAACTGATGTCATAAAAGCTCTAAAAACTGCTATAAAAACTTAAACTCGAGGGGCGCCTGGGTGGCTCAGTGGGTTAAGCCACTGCCTTCGGCTCGGGTCATGATCTCAGGGTCCCGCATCGGGCTCTCTGCTCAGCAGGGAGCCTGCTTCCTTCTCTCTCTCTCTCTGCCTGCCTCTCTGCCTGCTTGTGATCTCTCTCTGTCAAATAAATAAATAAAATCTTTAAAAAAAAAAAAAAAACTTAAACTCGAATGCAGTTAGTGATAATTTCCAGTCATATGGTTAAAATTCACCTTTATTTTATATATTAAAAATAGATAAACTATCAAGTGAGAGCTACAAATTCAAGAAGAAATGAAGAAAACCAAATGGTTTTAACATCTTAGAAATAAATATAAAGAAACAATAACCATATCCATTATAATAATTATTAGTCTATGCTACAGTAGAATACCAGTAGATTTTTTTCATATTTGAAAGTGACCTATATAAATAAGCATTTTCTAACTGAGGAACAGGATAAATTACCAAGAATCTCAAAAACAAAAAACAAAACAAAAAAAAAAAAAACCCTTAACTTCAGACTAACTTCTCACCAACATGAGCAGAAAACCTAAGAGTGGAAAAATTCAGCTATTACTTAGCCATAAGATACAAACTGCTTTGAATAACTGCAGTGTAAGGCTTGAGTGAATTTATAAGTTTGGTAACTCCAAAGGTTTTTGTGGCTTAGGGTATTTCATTTGGTTTTACTTCTAATCAACACCACCACGGGAAATTGGAGTTTGGTTAACACAGTTATGAGATCTAAATTTGGTATTGCAATTGTCCTAAGAGTCTGATGGTTTTAGCTTACTGATCTCCTCCAAACCTACATAAAATACTGGCCATCAGAGGAAGGCAACGATAGGGATCCTACCACACTATCAATTAAAGAAAAGCAGAAGAGTAATTGTCAACTTAGAACCAGGTATTGGGAGCTCAGGAGAACTGAAAATCTAAAAGTAATCTCCTTGCTTGAACTAACTAACCCTGCAAGAGGTCCTAGCTTTATCTGAAGGGAGCATTCTCTTTGGAAGGAAATTAACCTACCCCCCATTATAATCTATCAAAACTATAATCACTAAAAATTGTCCCAAGCAATCATGTCAAGTGCAGCGGGTCACTAATGCTCCGCAATGACGCCTATCAAAACTGGCCAGAGGCTGGATTGAGGCTGAAAATACTCTACACAGTAGAGTACAAAAAGCCTTATCAAACCATACAGAGACCTAGGACCTAGGCACACAGATGTTTATAAAAAAGAATTCACATCACACTATACTATGAATGGACTTATTAATTTATACATTACAACAATGCCTGCACTTATCTAAAGATTCAGATTTAAGAACTCCAAGCAGTGATACCCAATTTGAATGGGGGAAAAAAGAATTGTGCTATAATTTCCAAAATTCAAATGGAAAAACAGACCAACTATTAATCCACCAAATAGTTACTGTCCCCCTAATGTAAATAAGTACATATAAGGCACAACTTAGTGCTGTCAAGAAAAAAGGGTGAAAAGGTAAAACAAAAGAGGGTTAAAGAAGTTAATAATTGAAAAGTACCTGACACATAAGTGTTCATTATTATCATCCTACTCTCTAAGAGCTTACTATACAGTAGAAAAACTAAGATCAGTAAGTATACAAATAACTATAAAAGAAAAAGGACCACAAAGAAACAAAAACACTACACAGTTCAAAGTGATGAGAGATTTCTAACTAGAGGAATATCAAACAATCCTAAAACACTGAGGTTGGGTACTACAGAGAATGCAAGCAATATTAGCACAGAGGAAACATGCAAGAAAAACATATTTAGGTGGAGAGAAAGCAGACTTCAATAATATAAAATTAATCTTTAAAAAGTAATACATAGTTATAAAAAGACAGAAAGAAGGTGTTACTTGATGAAGTTGAATTAAGGGAGGACATTTTTTTTAATGAAACATATGTGGTGTCTAGCCCAGTGCGTAACACACACACATACTTTCAATAAACAATAGCTGGACTGTAATAAAAACATATGCAGATATATTACAGAAGAGATACAAGTATAGTTGAGAAGCAAAGGAAGGGATCCAGCACAAGGGAGACAAAAGATTCTATAACAACTGCAAGAGAAGGTTAGGAGCTGGTAAGAAAGATACAATTGATGACATAAGCAAACAGTGTTAACTTTAAAGTAGAAAACAAGTAACTCCTTATCTTATTAGAAGTGAAGGAAGCTCAACACTGAGTAATTCTAGATGAACAGAGGAGGTGGTAAGAAAACTCACTCTGGATGGCCCCAACATTTTCAGCCTAAGAACCATGAAGGATCTCATCTTGTGGATAGCAGAGAGAGCACATATGGGATTCAAAGATGGATGAGAATGAAAATGACTTAGTTGATTGCCTGACATCTTCCTCTCAGAGACGGGAAAAAAAGCAACATCATAAGAAAAATAATTATACAAAATCCTTATTTTTGTAAAGTGGTAAACTCCACTCACTAACGATAACTTTTTTTAAAAAATGTGCTTTTTAAAGAGCTTTTAATTCTGTCCCACTAAAGCATATTAAATAAACTACAGGTAAATCTTTTTTTTTTCTTTAAACTAAAAGGTTTTTCAAGAAACAAGAGTTGACAAGGATGTGGGGAAAAAGGAACCCTCGGGCACAGTTGGTGGAAGGCAAACTGGTGCAGCCACTGTGGGAAACAGTACAGAGGTTTCTCAAAAAATTAAAAATAGAACTATCCTACAATCCAGTAATCACAGTACTGGGTATTTACCCAAAGAATATGAAAACACTAATTTGAAAGGATATCTGCATCACTATTTACTGCAGTATTATTTACAACAGCCAAATTACGGAAGCAGCCCAAGTGTCCATCAACAGATGAATGGATAAAGAAGATGTGATACACACGCGCACGCGCGCACACACACACACACACAAATTATTCAGCCATACAAAAGAATGAACAGAGCTAGAGAGTATAATTCTAAGTGAAATAAGTCAGAGAAAGATAAACACCGTATGACTTCACTCATATGTGGAATTTAACAAAGAAAAAAAAAAATAGAGACAAACCAAAAAATAGACGCTTAACTATAGAGAACAAGCAGATGGTTACCAGAGGGGACTGGAGAGAGGTGGGAACAGGTAAAATAGGTAATGAGGATTAAGAGTACGCTTTTCTTAATGAGCATGGAGTTACATAAAGAATTGCTGAATCACTATATTGTACACCTGGAACTAATATAACACTGTACGTTAACTATACAGGAGTTAGAATTTTTTTTAATTAAGTAAATAAATAAAGCCATTGGTTTTACCAATACAATGAAAGATCAGCACATAATGAAGATGTTAATCAAATGTCGATTAACCAAAAAAATTTTTTATTATTATTTGTTTTAGCTATTGGGCTCTTTTGATTTCTCTTTCTTCAACTACAATACTGTTTTTTTTTTTTAAACTCATGAAATTCACATTTTAAAATGTTTTTAAAAGTATTTTTGTTCCCATAATAGACATCTTTTGTTTTGCTCTGCCTGCTGATAAAGTGAAAAATGCAACTATTTCCAACAAGTTTATCCCACCTGGTGCTATTAACTGGTGAATACTTGATGTCCGGGTAACAGCTGTGCTTCGTGATTCCAGACTTGGACTTTCTCCCTTCTTATTACTTTCTGGAGAAGGATCTCGTTGGCTGATTTTAGAACTGGTGACTGTTGTTTTGTTATGACAAATTGTCAATGACTGAGTTTGACTAGTGCTTTTTGGCGGACCATTCTGTGAGCTAGATAATACACCCAACTTCTGGCTGCGTAATGTTAAATTCTGAACCTGAGAACCACACAACAAAAAATAAGGATGAAACAGATGGAATTAATTGAGATATGATAATCATTACCATTATAACAGCAATGACAATACATTTATAGTATGTTTTTTACATATCAAGTTCCAAGCACTTGAAATGACTGATTAATCCTAAAAGAAAGGGGAGTTATTATTCTAAGTAATCATACCTTAAATATTAAGTAAAAATTTATTAAAAGACATTAAGGGAATCATTGAGAACAAAATGAAAATACTATATATATATGTATATATATATATATATATATACATATATATATATATATATATATATATATCAAACGAACTATATATATGAGGAAATCACTCTGCAACATACTGCATTTTGAAGTTACCAGCTCAGAGACAGGTGAAGGGAAGGAGAGAGAAGGGTACTCCACATAAAAAGGAAAACTTGATCAAAGCCTCAGTGGCAGAAGAGCCCAGGGTGTGTAAGAGAAGAAGCAATCCCTTCAACTTCTCTCTGACTCCTCCAGGCCAAGAGTGTGAAACCTTGAAGGTTACAAGTGCTTCATACTCTTGTGAGAAATTACTACATACAGTTAGGTATGTGCATATACAATACTGTCATCCTCACACAGATCAGAAAGAAAAAGAAAAGAAAAGAAAACTACCCCTTCTACAGAGGTTATAAGGGAACACTCATCTTGTATATTAGAAAACTCATTCATCAAATCACCTGCCCACTGTGATAATTAAAAGCATATCCCAACTCCTTTTTAAGTCCTATTGTTATGGAATACTCACATGGCTTTGAGAACTACCTCTCATGAACTGAAAAAACCTCGAATGGGGCCTTGAAACGGGTTACACTGTGACTCCTGTCTATACCCAGGGCTATTCTAAACATACCACCAATCTGGATGGTAGCAAGATCATCCCCCAATGACTTTCACCTGAGGTTTATACCATTTCCAAAGGGCAAGACAGAAAATGCCTCTCCAATAGCTGCCTAACCTTTTACCGATCTGGAAATGAATGCATTAAACACATTTATGCTAGCACTGACCCTGAGTCGGAAACTGAAACAAAACATTCTAAAGTGACAAAGCAAATGAGATACTGCTGCTTTATGCAAACTCCTGTTTCATGTGTGTTCTGTCTCTACAACTGTATCATTTAACTGATACAGGCTAAAACTTCTTTTCCTAAGTGCCAAATGCAGTGGGCAGCCAACAGCAGGTGCTGAACAAATGTTCACTTCAGAGCAGTTGAGGCTTGAAACAGTCTATTCTAAACTACTGAAAGAATTTTCTGAGACCATATGGAGCATCTTCTCAGATTTTTGTCAAATATTTCATAGCAATGTAAGTGGACTAATAATTGTGGTATTACTGAAATTTAATACAAAAATAAAATTGCTAAAATCCAGGTTTCTCAGCTTGCCACTCAAAGCCCTCCACAATCTAGGCCCAAACCACTCTAAGCCCCATTCCCCACTATTTTAATCCACAATATTCACATTCTAGCCAAACCGTTCTGCTCACCCTTCTCCGAATACACCTTATACTTCCTCCATTTAGAGAGAGCCCCTGCTCAAGTTTCTCTTGCCTAAAATGCCATTCTCCTGAAGCCCAATCCTTTCATCAAGGCCCAGCAAAATCCCTCTCTCTCCCAAAGAAGCCTCTCCAAAGTTCCTGGTTAGAAATAATTTATCCTCTCCTCTACAATGCCTTTCCCACAGAATTTGGACATACTGGCCTACAGCACTGACATATGTCTAGCTTATTTTAGAATTACTAATGTGTCTGTGAAATGTTGAGACACTTGCTGGCAGGCTCTCATCTCTGACATTCATTTTTGTACTCCCCACAGTTCAGTGCTACAGACATAACAGAAACTCTGCAAGTCTGAGATATTCTCCTACATCTGATTTTAAAATATATATTAACTGCCTTTTTTTTTTTTTGCTAAGTGTTTAGTTCTATTTACAGTTTTCTTAGGCAAGCAGTAAAATCTGTTCATATTTAACCAAAAAAAAATCTCAACCAGTATCTAGTGGAGGCACATTAAAGTCTTTTAAGAAGCAAGGGGAAAAAACAGCATAAAACTGAACATAAGCCATAAATGATCTAGAAGTGAACCAAATCATAATAATATTCAAAGGCTAAATTATAATCTGAAAAATGAGAAAACTTTCTTTCAAATAAAAAGCACATTCACAGTATATGAGGATTTCACACAATGAACCCTAAACCTGCAGCAATCCATTTCTATAGAATAATTTTGTTCTTTGGAATTCTGAAAGAAAATGTATGTATGTGCTTATTATATGTATCATATACATTATCTATATGAATAAATTTTGGAGTATAGCCATAATAACTATGGTCATCTTGGCTTATATATTTATAATAAATTTAAAACATGTCAACCATACTCCTAGAATACAGTAGAGTTAATTCAGCTGTTAATAGAATGACCATATACTCAGATGTCCTTGACAGACGTTCCCTTTTGAGAGGAATCCACCCTTTCTAGATACAGAATAGTTCTGTAATGTCCAACTTTCATTTCATCTGAACTTTTCCTATGATCAAATTATGGAAACATTCTGACTTTTAAAAATCTAGGTTGCACATGATCTATTTCTGCTAATTTCACACATTACATTTTTATAGTGGGTTACTGAAATACTCATATCTATTATTTAATTTGGCTCTAACAAATACTGTGTGAATTACTGTGTAACATCCCTTCTTTGCAGATGAGGAAACTAAGACTTAATGTCATACTGCCAACAGCAGAGCTGAGTTTCTAGCTTTTAAATCCAAAGGACTATTTTTTTCCTCAATTCTAAAAGCATTCCCTGATAGCCTTGGTAAGTAAGATGTGCTACTTTTAGTCCTATATCTTTCTGAAAGTCAGACTTTTTACTTATTTTCTTGGTCATGGTCGGGAGAAGGGATGGTGCATTTAAAATAGTAAATAAGGGTAAGATATTCCAAATTTCTTACTTTTGGACAGTATGCTACAAATGAATTTTAATACTAAGAAAATATTAACTGTTATACTGACTTCTGTAAAAGAACATTAAAATAAAATGCCAACTTTTGCATCTCTCAATTACAAATTCATTGTTTTAAAAATTTCATATGAAGTTTAAAAATTAACAAAGTGGAGCACGAAGTTTTTCAAAACTAACAGCCCCAAATTTGAGGACAGTTACCACTAGAATATGCAAAGTATTAGCATCCCCTACCACTGTCATCTTCATTTACTGCCATTTCAAAAGCACTGCAAAGAAAAAACATTTGTAGACAAATTCCTAAAGGTCAATCCATCCCTTTAGTTTCTCAAAGTCTATCCTTGAATTAAGTCAAATTATCACAGAGCCACATACCTGTATCACATCAAACTGGACCCCAAAGACCCACTTTTATAAAATTACTTTCACTATGCTCACATTAAAGGTACTACTAAAGACACTCTAAGAGGTTTTCTCCATGAGAACACACAGGACACACTCTAGAGCACTCTCTAGAGAGCATGTTAGTTGTTTTTCTAACAGCTGGTTTATTTTACCTTGGAAACTGTGAATCATTTAAATGGCTACCTTACTCTTTTCACTATTAGCTACTTGAAAGCTAAGAAGTGAAGTCATGATTTATCTTTAGATAATATATAACAAAAATAGTGATTAGTGGCTTGTGATATGTGCCAGGCACTATGCTAAAAACATTTGAGTATTGTCTCATTTATTCCTTTTCACAAGTCTGAGCTATTCTAGCTCACAGTGAAGAAACTGAGGCTTAAATTATATCCAACATAACTTCATTTAAATGTAGCTTAAAAACAGGCAAAACTAACATAGGTCAGGATAGTATGACTCTTGAGGGGCAGCAATGACAGGACCAAAACAGGCCATCGGGGAGGCTTCTCTGGATCCTGGTAAGTTTCTCCCTTTTGGTCTGGGTGCTTGGGATGTAAGCATATTCTGGTACAGACTGTTGAACACTTAATATATGTTCTGGATTTATATTATACTTTAATGAAAGCTTTAGAATGTCCAAAAAAGAAAAAAGAAACTGACGCTCAGGGCACCTGGCTGGCTCAGTCACTAGAGCATGCAGACTCCTGATGTCAAGGGTCATGCATTCAAGCCCCACGATGGGTACAGAATTTACTCTAGAAAAAAAAATCTGAGGCTCAGCATAGGTAATAATAACAACTAACATCTACGTATCAGATACTGTTCTATTTTTCAATTATTTTTTAAGGATGTATTCATTTATTTGTGAGAGAGAACGTGCATGCAAGAGTGTGGTGGGAGAAGAGGGAGAGAGAATCTCAAGCAGACTCCCTGCTGAGCATGGAGTCTAACGCAGGGCTCCATCTCAGGAACCCTGAGATCAAGCATCACCTGTGCTTAAACCAACAGTCAGATGCTTAACTGACTGCCCCCCAAGCGCCCCTTATTTTTCAATTAAAAACATATTTAATCCTCACTACAACCCTGTGAACCATTTTATAAATATTTATTTTATATTGTTGAAACTGAGGGAGAGATCAATGATATATAATGAAAAAGTGGCAGAGCATGTACTTGAACCAGGAGAGTCTAGTTCTAGAGTCCAAACTTATAACAATATGCTACACTACGATCTTGTTCAAAATCAATCAACTGGTGAGTGACAAAGCTGGAAGTTGTTGAAGTCAGAATTTTAACCCAAGTCTTTCAATTCCTCCCTTTGCAAAAAAAAGTACTGAGTACCTATAATGTTCTAGACACTAAGCACATCTGTTATTCATTCTTCAACTTACCCTACAATTACATATGTCTATATATATATACATATATATATATATACACAAATATATATGATAAAAATGTTTGATAACTTGGCTAATACAACTGAAATTAAACCCATGGAGGATTTCATGTGTATAACTTGAAGAGGACCCTCACTCCTAACTCTATGCCACTTTTCTATTTTGATTTCTGCTTTTTTCATGCATGTTTTCAATTTATTTTATCTTGTTTTATTGTATGCATTTTATAAATCAATTAAATAAAATCTTAGTTGAAACAAAGTCAAGAATAAATAAAAAATAAAATTTAACATGTTCTGAAAGTTAATTATGGTCTATCTTTATTGGGTTTTATAAAACCAAAAGAAAACAGGAAGATCATTACTTCAACAAATCACTCCACAAAGAGATATCATAAAGGTTTAGAGGTCAAAGAACCTTAAAGATAATAAAAGTCTCATTTTGTAAATATGGAAAACTAAAGTACAAAAACGTTAAGGAATTGTGGAAGGACACGAAGCACATTAGGAGAAATCTGAGTTTAACTGATCACCATCTTTATATGCTGATATTGAAAACTGGCCTTTATTATTCAATAAAATAATAAGGAGGTTCTATGAAAAGTACCAAAGAATATTACTACTAATTTTAACTTTTACCAAAAAAATTAAGATTAAATTAAAAACAAAAAGCCAACGATGACTGTAAATTATACCTATTTCTGCCATATGCAGTCTAAAACATTAGCTACGGAAAAAATACCAAAATAGTATCATACAAAGTAATATCCTACTCAACTGGTTTTTTTTTTTTTTTTTTTTTTAAGATTTATTTGAGAGAGTGTGTGTGTGGGATAGCAGCAGTGGGACAAGAAAAGAAAATCTCAAGCAGACTCCCTGCCAAGCACAGAGCCTGAAGAGGGGCTCAATTCCATGACACTGAGATCATGACCCGAGCCAAAACCAAGAGTCAGACACTCAACTAACCACACCACCCAGGAACCCCTTCTACTCAAATGTTTGGTTTGGTTCTTTTTTTTTAAGATTTTTTATTTATTTATTTGACAGAGAGAGAGAGAGAGAGAGAGATCGATCGATCCCAAGTAGGTAGAGAGGCAGGCAGAGAGCGGGGGTAAGCAAGCTCCCTGTTGAGCAGGCAGCCCAATGCAAGGCTCGATCCCAGGACCCTGAAATCATGACCTGAGCCGAAGGCAGAGGCTTAACCCACTGAGCCACCGAGACACTCCTACTCAATTGTTTTAATTAAAATTTATTCAGGGTGCCTGGCTGGCTCAGTCCATAAAGCATGCAATTCCTGATCTCAGGGTTGTGAGTTTGAGCCCCATACTAGGTACAGAAATTACTTGAAAAGAATAAAATTAATTTTAAGAAATAAAATTATTTAATTTAATTCATTTTAGTCAACTTTACTGAGCTGTAACTTACAATAAAATGAACAAACAGTTCAAAGAGTTATACAAACGCTTTAATGAAAATATGGAACATTTCCATCACATAAAAGTTCACCCATGCCTGTCCCCAATCTCTCCCACCTTCTGAACCTGGTACCACCAATTTTTTTCACTATAAATTAGCTGTGCCTGTTCCGAAATTTCAGTGAAAAGAATCACAGGGGGGTGCAGTTAGTTGAGCGCCCGACTGTTGGTTTCGGATCGTGTCATAACCTCACGGTTGTAAGATCCAGCCCTGCTCAGGCTCCACACTCAATGTGGAGAATCTGCTTTGGATTCTCTCACTCTCCCTCTGCTCCTCCTGCTTATGCACTCTCTCAAGTAAATAAATAAATCTTTAAAAAAAAAAAATCACATGGTAGATATTCTCTGGTGTCTGCCTTCTTTTGCTATTATGATGTTTCTGAGATGCATCAGGAATGTGTCCTTTTTTTATTTTTGAGTAATATTCCAGTTTGTTTATCCATTTACCAGTTAAAAGACAATGGTTGTTTCTAGTTTGGGGCTATTCTGAATACAGCTGCTACAAATATTCGTTTACATGTCTTTATACGTATATATATTTCCAAACCTCTCGGAATAAAAAACTATAAGCAGATTTGCTAGGTCACATGTTAAGTATATGTTTAACTTTATTAGGAACTGACAAACTGTTTTCCAAAGTTGTGACACCATTTTACACTCTCACTAAGAATATTATGAAACTACAGCTGCTCCAATTCCCACCAACATGTGGTATTATGAAGTTTCCTTCACTTCCACCATTTTAGTGAGTGCACAATGATATTCGTTGTGGTTTTAATTTCTGTAAGGATTATTGATGCTGAACATGTTTTCATGTGCTTATTGGCCTTTTGTATATCTTCCTTTGTGAAATGTTAAATCTTTGGCCCATTTTTTACTGATCTTACCGAGCTATAAGCATTACTTTGTATATTCTGGATACAACTCTTTCGTCAGACATACGTATTATGAATATTTTCCCTCAGTCTCTGGCTTGCCTCTTCAAAAACAATGTTTTTTGAAGATTTTAACTTTGATAAATTCAGATTTGTTATTATTATTTTTTTTTATGGTTAGTGCTTTTTGTGTCCTAAGAAAGCTTTGCCTAGTCTACGGCCATACCATTCTGAATGCACCCGATCTCGTCAGAAAGCTTTGCATACCATACAGCTGTAAAAATAATCCTTATGTTTTCTTCTAGAGGTTTTATAGTTTAGGCTTTACCTTTAAGTCTATATTCTACTTCTAGCTCATTTTTGTGAATGGTGTGAGGAGAAAATTAAGGTTTTTTTCATAGTATCAAACAAAATAGTATTCTATTCCATTTTTTAAGAATTTCCCCAATTCATTTTTAAACTTAAAATCTATCTTCACTTAGTTATTATACAACTGCTTGCAAAAGAATCTACACAAAAGAATACAACTCACATAGTAAGAACAATAAGCCTGCTTTATAATAAAACTAAACATACCATGTTATAGCAAAAACTCATTAACTTTCTCTAATGTCAAATAACCTAAATATCTGTGCTTAATGGTAATTTCTATGTAACCAAAACTTCTTGAAGTTCTCACAGTATTTCATTAAATTCCAATCCAAAATGTAGGACAAAGAGCACTGAAATCATCAGCAACTTAAACACAATGTATGTTTATCTTTAACCTAAAGATCCAGACCTCAAGTACCACATTATGAAGCAGACAAGCTCACCTGAGTAGCTGCAGACTGACAGGAAGATGACGATGACGACGAGACAACAGGAATGTCAGACTGTACAGCAGCCACAGTGGTAGCGGGTGTGAAAATCAGCTGTACAGACAGAAAAACCAAAAAAATACCCTAAGACAAAAGAACGTGTCCCACACACAATGTATAGCAGGCAAGAGAGACTGAAATTTGTGACAGAAAGACAATGCAGTTTAGGACTGTCCTCTAAGCAAAAGGTTTTACGTGACAAAGAAAAGTTTCTAATACAGAACTCAAAAAAAAAAAAAAAAAAAGCATAAACATTTTGAAACAGCTCATGATTCTGATGAGTAGAAAAATAAATCAGTGCTCCAAAAAGAAAATGTATTTTGGTAATATGAAATCCTCATACCAAATTTTACCCCAAATAAGCTATTATTTACTCAAACTTTTCCCAGCTCAGAAACTACTATGGCAGGATTTCTAAAATGAATTTATTTTCAATAGACAACCACTCTTGAATACAAATTTCAGTGAGAAACCTGAAAAGAAACACAAGAGTCTTTTCAGTCTTCTTTACCACAAAAGGTAACTATGCCCCAGACTACAGGATTTCACTCAGCTACATGGGATCTACAATACAAACCAAATTGCTCTTGATTTTAAAACTAGTCATAAAGAAATATTCATTCCAAATGTAAATGCCACATGTCAAAATACAACAACAAAACGGCCTGCAAAAAAGCTTACATCAAATAAATAAGGAAGAAAGACATACTCGATTTATTTATTTATCACCATCTCTTCAAATGTTATTTTTTAATGTTAAAACAGAATGCCATTAGTTTAAAAAGGCACTATCAATCCACGCAGAGATTATCCAATCCAATTTAGTATATTATGATAGTCGTTTCACACAGTGTGTAAATACTCTATTTTAAAATTGCACTAGGAGTTATTCAGGTCCTCAAACTATTCCTGTTTAAGTTAAAATTACTGACTATAGGATCTTTTAAATTTCAGTTCTTTAAAATACTAAATTTAAGTGAATTAAACAATGAAGTATAACTTTCACAAGAAGGTAACTGCCAGAACAAACAACTAAAAGCACTAAAAATAAACAGAAGATGTTTGTTCTATTTAGCTTGAACCATAAGAAACTGTAAGTTTTATAAAGAGGTCAAAAGTAGTCACTTCAAATGATTCAGCCTAATTTTAAAGCACATTATTAATTAAATAAGATCTCTTAGGGGAAAAAACCCAGAAGTATGGTAATGTCCACTGAATAATCTGTAAATAAAAGGTGGGTCATGTCATTGTTTCCTATTAGAAATATGATGGAAAACTTTCTTTGTAATTTTAGTGGAGAATTGGGGATCCAGATATATATTTAGTTCATTGGACAAAGAAAGAATATAAGTAAATACATACTAGACCAAAGCTCTTGTCTAGCTACCTGCAGACATCAAATAAAGTAAATGCTAACCAACGCCTTAAAGAAGCTCAACAGGGGATGCCTGGGTGGCTCAGTTGGTTAAGCAGCTGCCTTCAGCTCAGGTCATGATCCCAGCGTCCTGGGATCGAGTCCCGCATCGGGCTCCTTGCTTGGCAGGGAGCCTGCTTCTCCCTCTGCCTCTGCCTGCCATTCTGTCTGCCTGTACTCGCTCTCTCTCCCTCTCTCTCTGACAAATAAATAAATAAAATCTCAAAAAAAAAAAAAAAAAGAAGAAGCTCAACAGGTAAACTAGGAAATCAGTAGGTACTCAAATACAGAAGAGCCAAATTAACATTCCTGTATTAACAAAAGATTAAAGTGAACATAATAACACAAATATTTTGTTAAATTTAAGATGGGAATAACCAAAGCTAAAAGTTATCTGGTAAATTACCAGAAACTCCAATACAGATTTAAGAAGATGCCACAGTATAAATTCTAACTTATAGTTAATCACAACTTTTTAACACTGCTAACTATTTAATCAAATTTAAGTTGTCAAAGATATACAATGATTTTTCATATATATTTCTACATATCACTGCAAACATTAATTTTAACTGTAAGATGCCATCAATTATAAATGCACCTCAATTTGAGAGATGTTAAGATGTGAAAAAAGTTTGAAATCCATAAAATTCCGTATTAAAAAAACAGTCACTCCATGTTACAGAATCTGTTAGCTTCCCAATGTTACTATTTGATACACCAAGAAGCCCTAACAATTAAAAGTAGAATTTTTCATGACGTAAATGTATAAGAGCTAAGCACATACATATAAAAAATTTTGTTAAACATTTCTTAAGTATTAAAAATGCCTCTTATTGCATCAAATCAAGAAACATTTCGATCTCTCTCAAGTCCTTAAACACTGAAAAAATTTGGTAGCTCATATCTTACCATTTGAGCTCGGAGATACATTTGAGCTTGGCTTGCCGTTAGGGTAGGGGAGGTACTCCCTAGTAACATAGTCTGTTGGGTAATACTGCCGCTGGTAGAACTGGAAGCCTGGGAACGGCTTATTAACTGTGCAGGTGTAGGAGAAGTGGAGAGGTTGATCTAAGGAAGAAAACATATTAGGTCATAGGCTTCCATTTCTTGCTTCCATGCCAGTGAATTTCACCAAGCTGCAGTTAGGCAATCAATGGTATAAACTATGGCTAAGGAACCTAAAAGAGAGGGCTTTTATCTATGACAGAGCCTCCCTCACTTCTTTGGGCAATTATTTGCACATATGCAAACAACAGTATGTACTGAATAGTAATTAGGATAATTTTTAAGGATATGCTCAAGGTGTTTCACTCACTAAGATTTCACTATCTTAAAATATCATTTCCACTACCTCTCAAAAATCAGGGTTAATATTCCACTATTTTAATATTCCACATACTAACTTAAAACATCTGAATCAACAGTTTATACTATTTTTTCAGATTCTGTCACATTTTGAGGGATTTCTCAGGCAAACAAAAATTAAAACACAGATAATCCATTCACATATATATAAACACACATATAACATATAATTAGTATAATGTTCTCTGTCAAAAGCTCTCAAAAAAGAAATACAATTGCTACTTGTCAAACAGATGGAAAAATCCTGAGTTCTGGTTACAAAATTAAATTATAAGCACTACTGTAAAGTTATAACTTCTGTTAGAAAAAAGAAAACCAGTTCAGAGTCTACCTCTAGGATATATGAGAACCTTATAAATGGGCCTTATCTCTGAAGGCAAACTTCACAAGGAAGTAAAGGGCAAAGGGAGACATATACCCTTTTTTATTTTTCCAATTTCATACCACAAGCATATATTACCCTTTTCTTCTTCTTTTTTTGTGTTTCATTTTTCTATTTGGGTCTTTTTAAATTTTTATGCATTATCCATTTTAAAAATAAA
This sequence comes from Mustela nivalis, assembly GCF_964662115.1. NCBI lineage: Eukaryota > Metazoa > Chordata > Mammalia > Carnivora > Mustelidae > Mustela > Mustela nivalis. Next base: position 92,142,684 of record NC_139020.1, read on the forward strand.
TATTTTAGTAAGTAATATAACCTGATCTCAAGTACTTTTTGTGAACAAAGAATAAATTTAAGAAATAAGAAGTCACAAAATCGTTTTTTAAGCTTTTGATTCAAGCAACAAGGTAGACTAGCCTATTATAGCCATGTGCCCAAATACACTCACTGAAATACCAAAGCAACATGAAATACCAGAACACAACTGAACTCCTAAGAGGGGAAGGGGAGGGAAATTCCCAGGTTCCAGAAAGGAAGAAACTAGCTGACACCCAGCACAAAGGCAATCTCAGGGGACACTGGTCTAAAGATAGAAGACCTGATTTTGAGCCTATTTCAGAAAAGAGCTAGAGGTAAAACCCCTATTTTGAGCCAAGATCGTCAAAAGGGGTGCTCAGTATGTGAGAAGAGAACAGGAAAAGCTCCACTCATACGCTTTAAGACCAGCAAGGAAGCCTGCCATCTGCCTTGCCCCGAATGGAAGGAGAAAGGCTCCTATGAGAATCAAAACCCCAGGCTTGCACCATGTGGGGGGGTACACAATCCAAATCTACACTACCTGCAATTTCATAACCCATCCCAAAACATTAGCATTTAAACCAGTCCAGGACATTTGGTAAACTGAAAAAGTAAGACATCTGGTAAATTGAACAAGTACCTGGAGGAGGCTAAGTGAAGGCCATACTGGAGGACCTCTCTGTGCTGGTTTTACATAATTTCCTATGAGTCTATAATTATTCAAAAATTTAAAAGTTTTTTAAAAACTGTATAGAGGGTACAAAAGAGTTGATTAACTAATTCTCTAAACTTATCTGTATCTTTAAAGTATTATTAATTTTAATAAAATACATTATACTTACATCTATAATTCAGTGCATAAAAGCAATGAATACAATACATAGAATTATTCTGCAATATGCTTTTTGCTCCTAGCATACCACTAACGTCACATTAAGCAATACTCACCAACGCCGCCCATCTGACAAATTCAATGGATCTTTTCAGACCATTCCCTCTCAATCTTCTTACCAGCTCTTCTTTCAGGCCCAACCTCAAAATGTTCACCCCCACCATTTTTCTTCTTGAACTCCTAGATTACCACACCCACGCTCCCACAATTGCAAAAAACTCAAACATGATGACTCTAAATCCTTAATTATAAACTCATTCTGAGCTACAGATCCACATACGTACAGAACACATCTTTCTGGGTATCTCTTATCAACTCATATTCAACATGTTCAAACACCGTTATTATTCCTTCTTAAGCCAGCTTCTCCTCAAATAATCACTGGCATCTACTAAAATCTACAAAACAGATGATCTGGAAGTCATCCTGATTCTTCCTTCTCCTTTACCACACATACAAAACCAGTCACATCTTACTGTTTATACACCTTTATTTTCTTCGTTTTCATTTTAATCACTTAGTTTGAGAGTCTGGGCCTATGGCACTTCCAGCTAGATTACTTCAACAGCCACAAACTGACCTCCCTGCCTGTAATCTTGTTTCCTTCTACTTGCCAATCTTTCCCTGATTTAATTAACTATTTAAAAATGTGGATAACATTCTAGCATCACTCCTCCCACCCCTCCATACACACCTTTCACATTAGCTATATAAAGTTATATGCGATATCATAATGTTCCACACCTCTGTGGTCCTAGTAACAATGCTCTGGACTAGTCTGGGCATCCCCCTAGTCACAGGTCCCACCCCATCTGTACCAACGTAGTGAACAGCCCTCTCTCAAAAAGCATCTGCTCTAATAAGTTTTTTCAGGCATCCCTACATCCCACAGAACTATTTCCCTTCCTTTTTGCTTGTTATCATTGATATACTTCTATCTCACCCTTCTAAACAATCATTTCTATAAGGGTAGGGATTATGAACTATTCATCTTCAAAAATATCTACAAAAATACTTTCATTCAATACGTTTATTAAGTTAATGAATACCATGTTATTTTAAGACATATTTCATAGTTTCAATGTAATATATAAGCTCATCATAAAGAGTATCAGTGTGAATGAGGAAAAAAAAACAATTTTAGTAGCATCCCTAACAAAGCAGAGTAAAAATGCAGACAGTGTGGTGATATTAGTTCAATTCTAGTTTTGATATGCTACATAATAAGTTATTAGTAAGCCCCCCCAAGACTTACTATTTTCCTACATGTCTATGAATGGACATTTTGGATAAAGCCTTACTAAAAAGATTAAATCACTTTGCAGGATAAAACTGGACCCAGGTTTTCTGACTCATGTATTTTGGCATTCAGAGTGGTTTCCTACACCCTGATAGCTTGTAAATTTGGGTCACTGAAATAATAGAGCCATGGCACTTTTTTTCAGACAGTGGAAGGAAAAGAGAAGGGAGGGAAAGAAGGAATGAACTGTAGTCAGGATAGACCACACAGTCTTCAAACAGAAACACAACAAAAGTCTTTCTAAAAAATGACTGGCTGGTAGCTAAAATGCCTGAGAGTGCTCTTTAAGGAAGCAGAACACACAGTATGAACAGAATGCTTTTCTTTTTCTTAAAAAAAGAAAAAAGGAAGTAAGAAAACAAAATAGTAACTTCCTAACCACCTGCATTTCCATTTTGTCTAAGTTGTGAGAACAAAAAACCAGTATCATGTTTATTTTTAAGTTCCACATAACAGGTAACATTTTAGGCAGTGTCTAACTCACAAATGCCCAACCCATGAATGAGGGCAATTATACCTCTACAAGAAGTCCACCTCCACAACTGGCCTAACTTTAAAACAAAAACAAAAACAAAAAAAACCTACCCTTCCATTCCACAACAGATAAAGCTCTCCCTACTTTCTGCTTTTCTCTGCTGACCTAAGCGAAAGGCCTCAAATCATTAGCATTATATTCTCTGTCAATTCCATCCCAACATTCCTAACTCCTTTTCCCTTTAAAGCCTTGGCCAATCCTGTCACTTCATACCTGAAACCCCACACTCCCTGAAGGAACTCACTCTTTGAGCCCTTATTACTGGAAGCTCTCTTCCCAGTTGGAAGCACTAATTTCAAGAGTCACCAGAGAAAACCATGTCTACAAAGAAAAGCTGTTTAACTCACAATCACATCTTGGTGTCCCTCCAACACAAGGTTATGTAGGCTTTTTGGCTCAGAGTACTCCCTAGAACCAAAGCCCATTTGAAAACCATTGATGCTATTTGACCGATCAAAATCAATCAGGTATATCTACAGAAACATAGTACACAGACATTAAAAGGATAATGTATACCTGTATTATTCAACAACATGAAAATATCTTTATAACCAACTGCTGAATGAAAAAAACTATGGAATAACATATCCTGAACAATCCCATTTACGTAATTATATAAATATGTGTTCATGTATACACACATATCACATATGAAAAAATGTTGAGAGAAAAGCAAATGTATATACACACAATAATGCACACTCATAAAACTGTATATTATTAAATCTCATATAGATATATAGGCATACACACACCACTTTGGAAGAATAAGCACCAAACTGTAAAAGTGAATAATGCCTACTAGGGGTAAAATTTAGGATAACGTGTATTTTTTTAATCTTTTTCGTCTTTTCTGTGTAGGTACTAAATTTAGAATCAGAGAAGAAATGCTATTTTCCTTTTTTTTAATGTTTACTTTAGTACATTGTTTTTACCACTTTATTTTTTTTATTTTTATTTTTTTTTAATATTTTATTTATTTATTTGACAGAGATCACAAGTAGGCAGAGAGGCAGGGAGAGAGAGAGGAGGAAACAGGCTCTCCGCGGAGCAGAGAGCCTGATACAGGGCTCGACCCCAGGACCCTGGGATCATGACCTGAGCCAAAGGCAAAGGCTTTAACCCACTGAGCCACCCAGGGGCCCCTGTTTTTACCACTTTAAAGCAGTGTATACATTTTCTTGCCTCATTCTTCAGTGGGGATTTGTATATGAGTAATTTAAGTATCTAGAATATAAAATGCTATATTAAAATTTCAAATAATAATATCTACCCATGAAGATTTCCTTTAAGAGACTGTACTTTCTCACTAATAATATGAAATAAAATGTGAATCCTACTTATTACCAAAAACCATTATTTCTACCATTTGCAATACATGCTATAAACACAACAGCAGGGACGCCTGGGTGGCTCAGTCAGTTAGGCATCTGCCTTGGGCTCAGGTCATGATCCCAGAGTTTTGGGATCAAGTCCCACATCAGACTCCTTGCTCAGTGGGGAGCCTGCTTCTCCCTCTGCCTGCTGTTCCCTCTGCTGTACTTTCCCTTTTCCCTCTCTCTGACAAATAAATAAATAAAGTCTTAAAAAAAAAAAAAACAGCAAAACAAGAAACTTCATAACTTCCCATTTGCTTTCAGATTTTGATATCCTAAAAAATTTACAATGCTAAAACAATTAAAATACTGGAAATACAGCATTCAGCAACGGGGATGGTTACATAAAATAAAGTGCATCCATACCGTGCAACACTATACAACAGCGTGAGTGAGTAAGATTGACCTTTGTGTGCTAATACAGAAAGAGCTGAAGACTGTTGGGTGTAAAAGACAAAATGCAGAATATTGTGTTTCCAGTGTATAAAAAAAGAAAAGCACAATAACACATACACACACATTTCTTTATGCTACATATGTCCATAATACATAGGTAAAGATATGGAGGGATAACCAACAAACTGAGAAGTCAGAAGGACTGAAGAGGACTTCTGAAGGGAACTTAGCACTTTTTCACTTTTTCTGTACTATTGGAATATTTCACAAGAATGCACTAAAGCTCCTCATGACCATACGAATATTCAGACTACAGTTTTACTTTAAGGTAGTATTAAGTTTTGGAATAGTCTTCTAAACTCAATCACTTGAAATTACATTTTTAAAAATCCTTGATTAAAGTGCCTCCTAAAATAGGTATTAGGATGAGAACATTAGCAATAGACCACTGGGAATGACTGGTCATAACCAAGTACTCTTCTCTCAGAAAAAAACCTGTAACAGGTTCATTTGATATGTGATTGATCTGACTTAGACATGTTTAGAGAAAAGTAAACATTTTTAAGGTTCTTGATCTAGAAAACCATCTCACTGACTCAATAAGTATGCTCCTTAGAAAATTTTTTAAAAACAAATAACTAGATATGTATACAAAAATATATAACAGAACTCCAAAACAAGTTTACTAATAACAGCAAAATTTCTAATATAGTCACATTGAGGGCTTCAATACATGAACTTTGGGGAGATGCAATTTAGTGTATACCTTGATCTAGACCCAGAGTTATCTAGATGAAAAGAGTAACAAAAACCACTTAATTAGACAACTTAATTTTACACAGAAGAAAAATGGGGTATAAATGACTAAGGAGGCTAAACGACTTGCTCTAAGCACACCACCAGTCAGTCACAGAATAAGGACTAGAATCCATGTCCTTCACCTCCTCCATTCTATCTTTCATAATAACCCAGAATTGGTAGTGAAATCATCATGTACTCTTTCTTGTGACTTCAATTTTCAATGAGGTGCACAAGACATCACTAATCACCAGACTTCCACATGAACTCCAAACTCATATATCCAATGTTTACTCAACATCTACCATAAAATCAGACTGTCCAAAACTTAACTCTTGATTTTGTTCTCAACACCTGCTTTATCAGATCCTTCTAAATGTTCAGGCCAAAATACTACAGTTATCCTTGACTCTTCACCTTTCCTCACATCTTTGATTCAATCCATCAGCATACCCTATTAGCTCTAATTTTAAAAAATATACAAATTTCAATAAAAAAATACTGGTGAAAAAAAATTATCTAGAATCTGGCCAACTACTTCTCATCGTATCTACTGTCACCATCATGGTGCAAGCCCCCAATCTTTCTTGGATTACTACAAGAATCATTTAACTCGTCTCCCTGCTTCTATCTTCACCCCCCACAACCTAACATTGTCACTAAGTTAAAACCTGAGATCGGGATGCCTGGGTGGCTCAGTGGGTTAAAGCCTCTGCTTTTGGCTCAGGTCATGGTCTCAGGGTCCAGGAATCGAACCCCGCATCGGGCTCTCTGCTCAACAGGGAGCCTGCTTCCCCCTCTCTCTCTCTGCCTGCCTCTCTGCCTACTTGTGATCTCTGTTTGTCAAATAAATAAATAAAATCTTTAAAAAAAAATTTAGAATTAAAAAACCAAACAAGGGACGCCTGGGTGGCTCAGTTGGTTAAGCGGCTGCCTTCGGCTCAGGTCATGATCCCGGCGTCCCGGGATCGAGTCCCACATCGGGCTCCTTGCTCGGCGGGGAGCCTGCTTCTCCCTCTGCCTCTGCCTGCCATTCTGTCTGCCTGTGCTCACTCTCTCCCCCTCTCTCTCTCTCTGATAAATAAATAAAATCTTAAAAAAAAATAAAAATAAAAATAAATGAAAAAACCGAACAACAACAACAAAAAAACCCTGAGATCATGGGGCTTCCCTACTGAAAGCTTTCCAATAGCTTTCCAATTTGAGTAAGAGTTTTTTTTTTTTTTTTTTAAGATTTTATTTATTTGACAAAGAGATCACAAGTAGAGAGGCAGCAGAGAGAGATCATGACCTGAGCGAAAGGCAGCGGCTTAATTCACTGAGCCACCCAGGTGCCCCTTGAGTAAGAGTTTTATAATCTCCTTATGACTGGACTACAATTAAGTCTCTAATGTCGTCTCTAACCACACTACCACTCTCTCATTCTACTCCAGCCACAATACTCCTTTCTGTTCCTTGGGCATGTTTGCCTCCCTAACCCTCCTTCAAATACCATCTTTATTAGCAGTGCCTTCCCTGACCACCCTAGTTAAAATAGCAAATTCCCTTATCCTATTCCCCCTTCTTGCTTTATTCTTCTTTATAGCACTTACCATCTGACATATTATATACCAGCAGTTTACCATCTGTCTATCCCTAGCTCCATAAGAACAGAGTTTATTGTGTTGCTGTGTTCCCGTACCTAAAGGGTTTTGACACATATTAAATGCTCAATAAATATTTGTTGTATGAATGAGTGAATATATGAATGAAAAAAAATCATAAAACTAACCGGGCTTCAAATGTTCATCTTGTCTGGCCCCATAACTAGAAAGCTATTACAAACAAGGTTTTTTCCTTTTTCACTAAAATAGTACAGTGAATTTAAGTCAAAACATCTGGGATTAATGTAGATTATAAGACCAAAAAACAACAAAGAAAAGATAAAGGGAATGAGATACAAATAGCCCTTGAGTCACTTAGAGACTCATGATTGCAATTTTTCAGCTACATAATCCTTTCCAGCTGAAAATGCTCAATGAAGCAGAAGTATATAGAGAATGATAGTATAAAAGTATATAGAGAATGATAGCACCTCACTTACATTAAAACAAATAAAATTAACCTCAGGCCTATTTACATTTATGTATAGAAACACACAGTAATAAACAAGAAAGCTTTACACATAACTTTTTCACAGCAAAAGGGACTACTGAGAAGGGACGTCCCTTTTACTCTACACATTTGTAGTGTCTGTACCTTAGACAATAAGAGCATATTTGTGTTTTATTTAGGCAATATAACAATTAACAAAATAGGGGCACCTGCGTGGCTCAGGCAGTTGAGCATCTGCCTTAGGCTCAGGTCATGATTCCAGAACCCTGGGATGGAGCCTTGCGTTGAGCTTCCGGCTGAGCAGGGAGCCTGCTTCTTCCTCTCCCCCACTCGTGCTCTCTATAGCGTGTACACTCTCTCTCTCTCTCAAATAAAAAAAAATCTTTTTTAAAAATTAACAAAATGAAGCTCTTCAATCCACTTCCTCAGAGAAAACTACTGATTAACAATTTGTTATGTATTACAGATATTCTTCTTGAATCATCAAGCAGATATATAATTTTTTAAAAAGTAATTTAAATGACAGGAATTGTTTCCAGAAAGATGGAACAGACATACTTTTCCCTATTCCTGCCCCTGTGGAACAGATATACTTTTCCCTATTCCTGCCCCTAAATGTAACTAAAAACCCTGGATGTAACATATATAACAAGCAAAAGAAGATCCTGAAAGGTGGAGAAAAGCAGACTGGCTAGGGACCTCAGAACACACAGGACCACGTGGTTGTGGGCTCCTTGGTTTTCCTTTTATCTAAGCCAAACTTAGAGCTGAAACAGTGTGTAACCCAGAAACACAAATTGGTGCAAACAAAAAAAACACCCCAAAAGAAGTCTGCTCTTTCAAGCCAAATGAACAAGAAAGAAACTCCCTAGCAACATAGAAAACTTTTAGATAGTTGCTCTACTTCAGCCAAACACCACAGAAAACACTGTGGCCCTACCCACAACAGCAAAGACTTCCACCTACACCAGGTTGTAACAAGGCACCTCAATTGCCATAATCCCTCCAATGGATAAGCATCAGAGAAGTACATAGAGGTAGAGAGCCAGGACTTTTATCCCAGCCATGCAGGAATAGACTACCTCCACCAACCCACCCCATCCCTAAGGTATCAGTGGAGACCAAGCGGGGAGCCGTAACATGGCATTCTTATTCCCTCCCCCGAGCCCCTCCATGCAGGGACACATCCATGGAGGTCTAGTGAGGAGCCAGAACTCTACCCCCGCTCAGGAATTTTGAGAAGCACCCTCTCAGGTGTCAGTCTACCCTCAGACGGTATTAAGAAGTTGGCACACATTCCCTTTCAGAAGCCAGGAGCCAAAATGCAAAGTTTAAAATGATCCATAGTCTCATAATACTCAAAATGTTGAGGTTTCAATCAAAAATCACTCATACCAAGAACCAGAAAGACCAAAGCTGAATAAAAAAGACGAGTGGATGCCAACACCAAGAAGAAAGAGATACGAGAATTCGGACAGATTTTAAAGCAGTCATTATAAAAATGCTGTAAATAAGCAACATAAGCACACTTGAATGAAAAAGCAAAATCTCTCAGCAAACAGAAGATATAAGTAAGAACCAAATGGAAATTTTAGAACTGAAAAACAGAATAATCTAAAGAAATAATTTAATGAGATCATACTACACATTTTTGCTTTTTTCACTTAATATCTAATGAAAATCTAAGTCTCTCTGTATACATACATACAGCATTTTTTGTTAGCTGTAGTATTAATGTATGAATTAACTATACATTAATCTTTGATTAATGGGCACTTACTTATATTGTTTATAATTCATCATTATAAGTCATGCATATTTGCATAATTATGTCATTTTTACATGATTATCTGTCATAATTATCTATCATTTTTAGTAAATGACATCATTAAAAATAACAGTGATAAGTGAAAGGGAATGCACAATTTAAAATTTCATATACAATGTCAAATAATCCTCCAGAAAAGCTGTACCAAATACATTCCCACTGATAGTAAGTGAGTATATCTACTTTCTCACATCTTTGCCAACAATGGGTACTGGCTCAATGTTTTTCCTTGTTTTCTAATTTGTTATTTTTATATACATTTTTATATACATTTCTTTATTACTAATATGATAAATACGTTTTCACATGTTTAGAAGCCAGAAATAGTCTTTCTTTTGAAAATTACCTGTGCAGGTCTTTTGTGAATTCTCACTGTTTATCTCACCACTATAAAAGAGCCCTTGTTATTTCACAAATATAAGCTGGTCGACCTACAAGGTACAAATATATTTTGAACCATTTTGTGTTTTTTAAGTTTGTTGATGCTTTAACTAGTTTAGGGTTCATTTTGACAAATCAAATTTAACCAAATCTAAGTCCTGTTCCCTTATAGTACAGAGACAACAAACTAAACCCTCAGTCCCAACTAGTTTTATAGCCAAACAATCATAAAACCACCACTCTCACTACTGGTCGGTGTCTAGAATTAGTCTTTCTGTTTTAATGACGGAAGAAGAGAATGCTTGCATCCACTATGTACCTATATATTCAATTAACAACAGACTTCTCCAGTTTCCCGAGGTCGTAATCCACTCTTTAATAATATTCCATTTCCCTACTGGGATCCCACTTCTACTTTAAACCCGCGTTAATCTGGCTAAAAACTTGACAACCTACCATCTGGTCCTTTATTATACTAAAGGCTGGACCCTTCCCCACAGGCTTTCACTATTAATCTGGAACCCTACCTTGAAATAACCAAAACTGAAAATTACTAGACTGCCCCCTAACATGGGTCATTAGTATCATTACCTAGAGATTTCTGCTACTAGGTTCTACCCCGCTTTTGGAGACTGACCCATATTCACTAAGCTACCCTGGTATCATAATTTGGACAGCTAGTCAACTCCCTTGAGCTATTATTGAGCTGGGATCGAAAACAAAGCAAATATAATGCATTACTCCTTTTTTTTCCTGGACATCTGTTCTCCCTGCTTACTTCTTTTCCTCCACCAACCAGTCACAGGTTCTGGCACACTTTATCATATGAGGCTGCCTGGTTTATGACAAGCAGCACTAACAACATCATAAAAAATAAACACAATCACTGGAATTATAATTTCTGTGAAAGTCACATACATAAAATCATAATGAGAGAAAAACAGTTTAAAAGGATACCTTTTAATAATCTGAAAAATTAAAAAAACACCTCTTTATCCATATATACCCTAATGTTATTCCAGTATTTCCTAGAATAAAAAAAACTGTCTATAATTTTTTTAACCAGACCACAAATGTTTATGAATGCTTGCCTTAACTACCAATGAATGTATTAAAGAAAGACATGGCATCAATAATCATATTACAGTTTTTAATGCTTAGGGCTAGATTATACTACTGAAATTTTTTATTTTCTTCAGCCTAACATTTTCAAGTCATAATTTATTACCTAATTTTACATATTCCAGGATACTTCCATGCTAAAAAAGAATAGAATTTTTTAATTAAAAATGTCATGGCCTAGTTGGTTAAGCATCCAACTCTTGATTTTGGCTCAGGTCATGATCTCAGGGTAGTGAGATTGAGCCCCACAACAGGCTTGGCACTGGGCATAGAACCTGCCTAAGAGTCTCTCTCTCTCCCTCTCCCCTGCCCTGCCTTTCTCTGCCCCCCCCCCAAAAAACAAAGTCAGATCAATATCCAGAAAAATAACCATATGCATATATATGTGTATGTGTGTGTATATATATATATACACACACATACACATACATATATATAACATATAGCTATAGGTATCAAGTCAGGAAAGCCCAAACCCTTAGACAAAGAAATACAGCACAAGTTCATCTTCAATTTCTTAGCAATCTACAAACTAAACTCTATTAGAGTCAACTTTATAAATTATCAAAATATTATCCTCCTGGATCAGGAAAAAAAATCATAAGGATATGATTAGGTTAACTTAATGGACCTCAACCAGAGGCAGTTTTGCCCTCCAGGAAACATCTGGCAGGGTCTAGAGATATTTTTGGTTGTCACACTGAGGCAAGGAAGAAGGCCATAGCCTACTAGTAACCTAGAAGCTAGGCATGCCGCTAAGCATCCTATAACACACGGCACAGTCCCCCCACAAGAATTATGTGCTCTATAACAGCTACAGTGATGATGCAGAGAAATCTGGAATAGGTGATGAAATGTGAATATGGACTACACTGTATCAATGCTAAATTTCCTGAATCTGATTATTTTCATGTCGCTCTGTAAGAGAACAACTTTCTTTCTGGGAAATACATATCAAAGTATTCAGAAATAAAGGAACATGTCTCAACTTACCTGCAAATGGTTCAGAAAAAGATATGTCTATATGTATATATGTAGAGAGAAAGAATGAATGGTAAAGCAATGAGCCAAATGCTAACAACTGGTGAATCTGAGTAAAGAATATACAGAAATGTTTATTATTTTTCTAACTTAAAATTATATCAAAATAAAAAGTTAAGTATTATTATGCCTGAAAATTTCTTTCAACTGAAAAACTTTATACAATTTTCCAGTATATATGTGTAATAAAGCCAAGCAGATTTACTCCTTTCTCAAAATAAATTACATTATCTTGAATAGATACTTGTAAATTTGGTCAAGATAAGGAAGCATAAGCTGAAAAGTATTAATTTCTAAAATGTGAAGTGCCCAGAAAAACCTAGAAACATTTATGTGTCAAGGGTTAACATTCTTTAGTATATTATACTATATCACAGTAAATGCATGGCCTAATACCCCTTGCACTGTGTATTTCAGGCTTTCAACACACACTGAAAACTGCAAACATTTTGAATCACGTAAGATCTGAACGAAATCAATGGGAAAATATGTATAAGAAATAATACAAAAACATTTTTTTTAAGACTCAAATTTTCAGAAGCTTAATATTAGTTCTGGATTCTTGAAACTTACCACTTCTATTTCTAGGCACTTATTACTTAAGAAGCAATCAACAAAACGCAATAGCAACTTTGTAAACAGTAACAGTCACTTTTGGAAAACAGTAATTAAAATTTTTAAATCCAGGAAAAAAATTAGGGCACTTACAGATGTCTGGGACATACTTGACTGTTGTGTGACACTTCCTGTTGGGGATGTAGATGGTCTTCCACTGGACAAACTTGCCTAAAATAATAAGATCTTTATAACAGATCTATAAGAATCTAAAGTTAAAAGTTTTTGGTACCAGGATACCACAAAACCATGATAAAAGTCAAAACATCTCTTATAAACCAATCCATTTCACAGCCAACATAGATTAAGCTTTGGCCAAACAGATTAAGAGGAAAAGAAAAAGCTGAACGATGAAAACTGAGGACCCAAAGGCTAATCTTATTTTAATAGCTGCACCCATTGTCAGTCTTACTCAACAGCTCTCTTCTTTGAAGTGAAACCACCCATAAGAACATTATGAAAAAGAAATTGTAGCTACATGAAGTACCAGTGGGTTTCAGTTTCCTAACTTGTATCATGAACACGAGGTTATTTAGAAGTACATTAGGAAGAAGAAACAACAGCTGGGTGTGTGTTTCTAATAGAAATAACTCTTTTTCAGGTTTAGTCAACTGAGATCCTCCTTTAGTAAGAAGATGTAAGATTAAATCTCACATATAGGGGAACCTGGGTGGCTCAGTGGGCTAAACCTCTGCTTTCGGCTCAGGTCATGATCCCAGGACCCTGGGATCGAGCCCCGCATCGGGCTCTCTGCTCAGCGGGGAGCCTGCTTCCCTTCCTCTCTCTGCCTGCCTCTCTGCCTACTTGTGACCTCTCTCTGTCAAATAAATAAAGTATTTAAAAAAAAAAAAATCTCACATGTAGTTTTACTTAAATAAACAGAATAACAAAAATCTTTTTTAAAACAAGTATTTAATCATAAAATTATCCTGTTATCAGTAGGAAAAGTACGCGTAGGAAAAGTACGCGTGGATATTAGAAAGCTTCATGGATACTATTTTAGATAGAAAGTTTCTGGAGTGATACAGTATTAAGATTAAACATATTAAACACCTCTTAATAATGAAAAACAGCAGTGAGTCTAGAAAAGGAACACCTCTACTTTACCTCTTATAATTTCATGCAGTTCAATTTTTTTTAATGAATGTAAATTACTTATATTAAAAAAAAAACATTTTTCACTGAAATGTAAATACAGTTCATGTAACCTGAAGTATTCACTGTTGTACCTAGAATTTTATACACATATTCCTAACACTTGCACTGAATTTCTGCAGTGCAAATAAAAAGCAGTGGGACAAAACCTAGCGACAGAGCACCATATAAGACACAGCCATATTTGTTTCATTAACTTCTATTTGACCACCTATTAATTTCTTTAAGAAAAAATAATCAGGGGCGCCTGGGTGGCTCAGTGGGTTAAGCCGCTGCCTTCGGCTCAGGTCATGCATGATCTCAGGGTCCTGGGATGGAGCCCCGCATTAGGCTCTCTGCTCAGCAGGGAGCCTGCTTCCTCCTCTCTCTCTTTCTGCCTGCCTCTCTGCCTACTTGTGATCTCTCTCTGTCAAATAAATAAATAAAATCTTGAAAAAAAAAACTATCTAAAAAAAAATTTTTTCAAAAAAAAGAAAACATAATCATAGGACATTTAAGGATTCTGAAATAACTCCCAACGTATTTGTTTTCAGTGATTATCTGCTAAGAATGTCAACTTTTCATTGATGTTGGCCTCATAAACTCTCCAATTATGAAAGTCTTACCTGAACAGCAGCAAGGCTCTGCAGCTGGGAGCTGCTCAAGTGCTGCTGCTGCAGCGCGGCTGTGTGCAGCATCAAGTGCTGCTGCTGAGCGGCGTACATCTGCTGCAGGTACTGCGCAGCAGAGCTGGGCGGCCGGTGCAAGGCCTGTTGAATCACCTGTGGGCAGCCAATTGAACCAAGGTCAAACCTGGATCTTAACGTTCATCTGAACCATAAAATAAAGTATGAAAGAACAGGCAGTTGAAAATTTCACTGCTTTAATATTCAACGTCAAGTTTATTAACACAGTTCTCTCCTAGTTACACATCGCTGAGATGCACTAATCTATACAAATTACAATTATCCAGAAGAGACAATTCACCAAAGAACAGAAGAGCCAAATGAGCACTTGAAAAGATCTTCAATCTCATTAGTAGTCAAAATTTATAAATTAAAACAAGATACTATTCAGGGGACCTGGGTGGCTCAGTGGGTTAAGCGTCTGCCTTCGGCTCGGGTCATGATCAGGGTTCTGGGATCAAGTCCCACATCGGGCTCTCTGCTCAGTGGAGAGCCTGCTTCCCAGCACCCACCCTACCCACACCCCCCCGCCAGCTGCTCTACTTGTGATCTCTGTCAAATAAATAAAGAAAATCTTTAAAAAACAAAAACAAAACAGAACCAAGATACTATTCTCCAACTTTCAGATGAATAAAGATTTAAAAGAATACTACCACTAAATGGGAAAAAAGATATTCTCATAGTGTTAGTAAGTATGGAAACTGGTATAACTATTTTGGATAAAACTTAGTAGAATTCTGGGCCTGGGTGTAGAGGGAATATGCAGAACCCTACGGTAGTTACAAATAGTAACACAGAGGTGCCTGGGTGGCTCAGTTGGTTGAGGGTCTAACTCTTGATTTTGGCAGGTCATACATCATCTCAGGGTCTAGAGACTGAGTGCCGTGTCGGACTCTGCACTGGGAATTGAGCCTGCTTAAGATTCTCTCCCTCTCCCAACTCTCTCTCTCTCAAAAAAAATAAAATAAAATAAAAATAGCCCTGTAGATCCATTCTGCCCAGTATAGCAGCCACTAGCCACATGTGCCTCCTGAGTACTAACCAATGTAGCTAATGCAACTAAGAAAATTAGTTTTTGATTTTACTAAATTTTAATATAAACAGCCACATGTACTTCGGAGTTACTGTGTATTGAATATAGACATATCTACATTTACCGACAACACAAGAATTCCCAATATATTATTAGGTGAAAAGAGCAGATTACTAAATGGTATATAGAGTAAGATACCATTTTTATATTAAAATATTTAAAGGAATATTCAGAAAAACATTAAAAGACTCCTGAGAGGCAACTAGATTTAAGGTGATTTTTACCTTCTCATGTGTATTTTTCTTTAAATGTCTGGAAAAAAATCTGAGTAGTATTATATTAATAATCACATAAAATTATAAGGATGTTTCATGTTTTAAATTAATTTTTTACATGTTTTTTAAATGCCAGATTCCTTTCAACATAGAATAAAACTATTTTAACTAAAAAAAATTCCTGAAAAAGTGTCAATTACTGTATTTGTTAATGAAATATAAAATCTGAGCCTGAGACTTCATAAATAGATAAATGTAGGAAAGTCAAATAAATATTCTAAAAACAGAAAAATCCTTTATCCTTTATCTGTCCAAACCCGTAAGTCAGACTACACCAGTCCTCTGCAACCATGTCCCAAAGTCACATCATGCCCACAGCGACTCTTAAACAGCACAGAACCCTAACCTCAGCATCAACCAGAGTTTTCAGAGCTAAGGAATAACAGAGCCATAACCCTACAGCTTGAGGTCTGAGTCAGGATACCATGAGCCATAAAGCAATGAATCTCTTTATTCAAATTCCAAGAAAACATATTTCCTTGTGTTTACTTTCATGTATACATAGCTCATCTCTCCAACTATAGACTGCTAAACCTGCTACAGATTCTTATGACAAAATCAATGTAGGAGTTTGAACCTTAGTTGCAGAAGACTATAGACCAACATTAAGTGAAAGAGAATTATAATAGTATGCCTTTTTGGTCACGTAAATCTATATATGTTCTTTAAATTACGTAACAAAACTAAAATCAAATTGAAATAAGAAATGAGTAAACTATTTGACACATTTTTGTCAGAGTATAGTCATTTCTTATCATCAACATAGTCTTTCATTGTCATTCAACCACAGACTCATGGAAGAGAGACTCATTAAATACAAATTAAAGGTAAACTGCACTGTTCTTATATTGTTTCTCTAAAGAAATGAAAAGGGCAAAGAGTATTCACAGGAATGAAAACAAATGCCGGAAGGTATTAAAGAATTCCTTAGGTAATTCAATAAATATTGATTTGATTAAATTTTGGGGGTAACAATGATATGACTTCATAAGAACTAGTGTTAATACTATTTGTGAGATACATGTATATCTACACATTTCCAGTTAACACTTTATTTTTTTTTTTTTAAGATTTTATTTATTTATTTGACAGAGAGAGATCACAAGTAGGCAGAGAGGCAGGCAGAGAGAGAGAGGAAGGGAAGCAGGCTCTCCGCTGAGCAGAGAGCCCGATGCGGGACCCTGAGATCATGACCTGAGCCAAAGGCAGCAGCTTAACCCACTGAGCCACCCAGGCGCCCAACACTTTATTTTTTTTTTTTTTTTTTTTTAAAGATTTTATTTATTTATTTGACAGAGAGAGATCACAAGTAGGCAGAGAGGCAGGCAGAGAGAGAGAGAGAGGAGGAAGCAGGCTCCCTGCTGAGCAGAGAGCCCGATGCGGGACTCGATCCCAGGACCCTGAGATCATGACCTGAGCCGAAGGCAGGAGCTTAACCCACTGAGCCACCCAGGTGCCCCCAACACTTTATTTTTTATTAACACATCCAGCTTAGGTAGAAACTAGAGATCAAAACGGCACAGTAAAATACCACATTCCTGTGTCCCTTGCCTCAAAGAAAGGTGAAAAACATTAATAACACATTCCTCATTCCTGTCTGAACTTTTGCTGAACTCACTCAGCCTCCCAACAATTTTGATTCCACCCCATGGTAACTTCAGAATCCTAAACAACAAATAGCAATGGAGTGGAGAGAGGAATATCTTGCAAACAACTAAGTTATTTCAGAGTAGAATGAAATTATGGAGATTGTAGAAAGAGTAAGCAGGTACAACAACAAAAAAATAAAAACTCAGAGTGGTTAAAGGCACAACTCTAAAACCAGACAATCTACTAGCTATGTGAATTTAGGAAAAGTTATTTAGCCCATTTAAAACATCAGTCTTCCCACCTATAAAATGGAGATAATATCTATTTCACAGAGGTGTGCTGAGGATCAAAAGAGATAACCCACGTAAAGCGTTCATCAAATGCTTGGTACATAGCAACTGTTCAATAAATACTAAATATTATTATTGACTGGGTATATATATTGTGCCCCACACAGTTCTAATGCTTCCTTTAATCCTCATAACTGGGGTGCCTGGGTGGCTCAGTCAATTAAGGCTCTGATTCTTGGTTTCAGCTCAGATCATGATTTCAGGGTTGTAAGACTGAGCCTCCACAACCAACTCAATAAGCAGCTGGGAGTCTGCTTAGGAGTCTCTCTCCTTCACTCCCCCTTAGCTCCTCCCCTTGCTTGAGCTCATGCACTCACACTCTCCAGCGCTCTGTCTCTTAAAATCTCTCTCTCAAAATCTTTTTTTTTTTTTTTAAATCCTCATCATAACTAAGGAACTAGGTGGTCTTATCCTCATTTCAGTTTCCTGATGTGCAAAGAGATCACGCCCCTCATCCAACACTACATAGGTATTAATGATTAAGAAGATGGAATTCAAAGAGCGTATCAGACTGTAATGCCCATGCCCTTTTTATGCAATACCATATTGTCTCAACATCCGTTATTATAAAGATTAATTTTCTCAACCAAGTGAAGACCTAAAACTTTTCCTAGTTAAATATTCCCTTCCCCCTCGGCCCCCAGAAGCTTAAAATGGATCCTCCTACTTAGGTTCTTAGACCACTTGAGTTTTAAATGAACCTCTTAACACATCTACAGACCTGAATAGATCTTCCTAAGTCTATATTTTGGGTTCAAATACAAAGAACCCAGAAAAACCTAGAGCCATTCTACATATCAAGGCTGTAGGTTGAGTTTCTCCACATTGCAGCAGCACCTAGAGTCCTTTCAGCTATAAAACCTGACATATGGTTTTATATGCCACCTGCTGATAAATATAAGCCCTATCAATAGGATTATTAAATAACTTTTTTATTGTTTCAAACATTAACAATCCTAACTGTACTCATTTAGAGAATATCATGTGACTCATCTGAGGACATGAAACAATAGCTTCATCTGGCTTAAGAGAAAAGTAATGACATCCTAAGTCTCAGTCTACCACGCATTCTAACTGAAATACCTGTACGGCATGTCGGTCTGAGCCACTGTAGACAGAGATCTGAGGTTGCTGCATTCGAGAGGAGGAAGTGGTGATAGTGGTGGTGGTCGTGCTGCTGGTTGTTGTCGACACAGAAGATGTGCCAGGGTTTGGTTCACTATCCATAGCTGTACTGTGGTCCTTGAATCTGTTAGGTTACACAAAGGATTTGCATTGGCAAAAGCATTATTTCATGGGCTTTAAAGACTATTTAATTATTTCAAAGAAATAATCAGCAACAATCTAAATTTTTAAGACCCTCCCAAAATGGCATACATCGCACACAGTCACCATAACCACTTAGAAAGGAAAAGTACTTCGCAAATACGTAGCATATTTGATAGTTAATACCTACTAACTTTGCATTCAAATGATTCAGAATACGCAACTTAAATAAATCCTGGCCTAAACTTTATCTTTCCATTACTGAAAGATAAGTGAAACCAGAACAGGTTTATAAGAGACCACTAAACTACCTAAAAAAAACAAATGCTTAAGCAGCATCAGAGTACTTTAAAGTATTTTTTTACGTTCTTTTGTCCATACTAATCACAAATTAAAGTAATTCTTATCTATATATTAAAACAGGATGCCTAAGGACTTGTGTTAATTAGGTTATTTCTGGTTACCATATCCACTCTGCTTTAAAAACATGTTCTCTTATTAAATAATTTAAAAAATTGTTTTTTTAAGATTTTATTTTTTAAGTAATCTCCATATCTAACACGGGGCTCTAAGGGACACCTGGGTGGCTTAGTGGGTAGGGCATGTGACTCTTGACCTCAAGGACCTCTTGAGTTTAAGCCCAACACTAGCATAAAACTTACATTAAAAAAAAAAAAAAGGCAAATTGGGGTGCCTGGGTAACTCAGTGGGTTAAGCCTCTGCCTTCCGCTAGGGTCATGATCCCAGGGTTCTGGGATCAAGCTATGCCTGGGGCTCTCTGCTCAGTGGGGAGGCTGCTTCCCCACCCTCTCTCTCTCTGCCTACTTGTGATCTCTGTCAAATAAATAAATAAAATCTTAAAAAAAAAAAAAGGTAAAAATAGTAATTTTTTATTAACTCACACTGGCTTTTCCCTTATTAGTCTATAACATTGTCCTTACTACATCTAATAACTCTGATTATACTTATTAGCAGATTACTCTGGGAAATCAGAGAAGCACCTGACAACAATTTTCCCACTTCCCCACAAAAGTGTCTTTTCACAAAGAATTGCTCCAAATTCTGAAAACAGCACAATTATGTCACTTTCCCCACATATGAACAATAAAGTTCATAAAGTACATTTTTGTACCAAACTTTCTGATTTCTTCCCCTCCAATACTGCAAACTCACTTCACTATTGTGATATAAACTTCCACTTCACCTTGAATCTATATTTTAATTCAATCAAACAACATTGTATTTTAAGTCAATTCTGAAGCCCTTGAATTGTTAGAGAGTAGAACTGCAATAGTTTTGTAGAGTGAGAAATGCACCCGAATGGTGAAAAGCACACCTGTGAATACAACAGTCTTATCTGCCTTTCTTAACCCCTCTTTTCTTCTGAGAAACAAAATTTGACACACATCACATCAGCATCATTGACAAGAATGTAACAAGAACACTTTCTACTTCATGAAAAGACAAAGGAATTTGGTACTAATTATGCATGCATACGCTATTTCCATATGGTGTCCTTTTATGTACAAATATTCTTTGTTCTTTACATCATTTATATAAATAGTATTTATATGCTCCTCAAGGAATTAAAAGTAAAAAGAAAATTCAATTTAATAAAAAGTGAAAGGAAAACAGCTGACTTCACTTTTCTGATTAGTAAATGACTCACACATCTTTATGCTTCTCTGGGGTTTTGGTGTTTTTTTTATAGTTTTTCAAACTGCCTTCCCAATCATCAAATCACAGCATCATATGGCAACTGTTCAACATCATTCAGATTTAGTGGTAGATAAGGTAAAGTTTTTACCAAATTACTGGCTTCGTAACACTTATGAAACATGTAGCAGTGACATGCAAAAAGCCAACTTAAATTCTGGTCCTTTTAGAGTGGTATTCTATGCAATCATGTGGTCAAACTCAGACCCCATGGTAGGTATGTTCTGTAACAAACCAAAAACGGTCACAGATACTCCAAGTTCTAGGCACAAGTCTAAACATCAGTGAGTAGAACTGGTCAAACCACTGTACTGCATTTGGAGACCTGGCACAAAAGAACAATTTTGCTAACTCCACAGTGTGCGTAGTACTGTCTGCAAAATACAGCTGGCAGTCCTGGTGCCCAAGAGGCCTACCCAGGAAACACTAAGTTTGAGCAGCTAGCTAAGGATACCATCACACCACACCGCCACACAAGAATATGGCCCTCTAAGGGGGCATCTACACTGCAGCCAAAGACCCAGGGGAGACAGGGTCTTTCTTCTGGGGTATTTTCTGCCTAGCCAGACCCGCAGGAACATTTTTCCCCACCACCCTCCGCTCCAAGGCCCGCGCTGGGACATCTCCACGCCTCCCAGGGGAGGGCGGTGAGCAGCCTCGTCTCAGGTTCTCCTACCGAGGAGCAGTGGGTTGACGCCGGGGCGGGAAGGAGGGGAGCGCGAAGGAGGCCTGGCAGTGCCCGCCCAACCCTCCCCAGCCTCCGCGGGCCCCCGGCGCGGGCATCCGTGACAAGGCTGCCCTCGGGGCCCACTTGCAGGGATGACAGCGCCTGAGGAGCCCTCCGGGACTCAGCTCCCGGAAGACCCCAGCGATCGGGGTCCCTGGGGTGACTCTGCGCGCAGGGCCCGGCCGATTTGGGATCAGACCGCGGAAGGGGGGCTCCCGCCTGGAGGGAACTAGACCCTTACAGTTGGCCTCCGCCCCCCGATATGGGCCAAGCGGGATCCCCAAAGATAAGGAAGCTCTTGGGTCTCCCATTCCCTGCACTGCCCTCCAGAGAGCCTTGAGATTTCCCCTTAGGGGACATGTCGCTGCCCCACTCGCCCCCCGGTTACGACATCAGTCACCAGCAAGTCACTCACTCCGCTTCCGCCATCTTCTCTCCTCCATCACTAACACGGGCTGCGCATGCGCCCCCCGGCGGCCAGCGGAGGGGCGGGGTCGACTCAGCCCTGGGGCCTCCCAAGGTCACGTGGCGTCCTCGGCTTCCAATCCCCCCTCCCACCTGAGGCCTTGCCGGCTCTGGGAAGTAACCAGGTTTCCTTGTCTCCCGTCCACCCCTCGCTTTCTATTGCCTAAGGTCTCACTCTCGAGACGGGATCTGTAACCGAGATATGAAAAGTTGTGTTTAGACTGTTAAATTACATACTTAAAGAACAGCTCAAATATACAAAAGCCTATGTAAATTGCAGAGAGTGAGATGAAAGAAAATACAAGAAGACTGGATGCTTGGAGTTCAGTGGGAAAGGAAAAACTGTGGTGGTGCAGGGCTTGCTAACTGGGGCTCAGTGGAACTGTAGGTCCAAACCAGCAGTTCCTCTCTCAGGCTCAAAGATAGTTTTCCAGTCGCTGGTGAGGTTAAGGAATCACCCCGATTACCCTATGAGTATCATTCATGTCTACGACATGAATTTACTGAGCACTTGGTAGGGATTGCAAACTTGAATACGAGAGAGAAGTTTGCTAGTACGTTTTACTGTTCAGTATATATGCTAAGTCCTCTAAGGCAGAATGAGACAAAGAGGAGTATTAAAAAGTCCCTTCTTCCAGGAAATCCTAATTTGAAGACTGGGGAGAGTTTTGTAGAAATATCCCTGCAATATAAGTGTTCTGAAACAGATCCGTTAAGTGATTTGGAAACCTTAAGTTCACAGAATAATCAATCTTTACTATACTTAACAGAAAAAAAAAAAGTGTACTGATCACAAACAATGTCTTCTTTTGGTATTTCTTAAGATGGTAGAACTGCACTAATTTCAAGAGCTGATAAATGAAGTACTGATATAAATCTATGGTGAAGTGTCATGTGGTCTAATGAAAAGTATACTTAATCTCGGAAATCTTGTGTTTCAGGCTCTCCCTAGGGTAGGGAAAAGAACACTTCCAATGTAAACTAAATTGTCAGTTTACCCCTGCCCCCCTATCCCACCTCTGAGAACATGGGGGGGGGTAATTTTCTTTTGTTAAAAGACTTTATTTTTTAAGTAATCTCCACACCTAAAGTGAGACTCAAACTTATAACCAGTAGAGCGAGAGTTGCACACTATACCGGCTAAACGAGCTGGGCACCGCTGAAAATGTGGTTTCTTTACCTTACTTTCCTCTCTGAGAGCAGTGCCTTTCCTACTACTCCTACGAGAACTCCCTGAGAAAGTCCCCTTTGAAAAGTCCCTGTAGATACTTAAAAATAAGATATCATCACTTTTTCTTTCTTTTCTGACCTGCTCATATGGTGTCATTGTCGTTTGACTCTCAAGAATCAACTGTCCATTGGTATTGCTGAAATTTCTTTTAGAGAAACAAAAGTAAAGAAAGCAAAGTCTTATACCTAAAGATCAAAAATGCATAATTCCAAGGAGTGTTTGGAATAAATGGGGCAAAATTGTTCCTTTCTTTCCTCTTTTCCTTGAACATCTAAGGCCCATGTCTATATTGTCACCTGGTGAAGATTGGCTTTAAAATTCCAGATGTAGGGGCGCCTGGGTGGCTCAGTGGGTTAAGCCGCTGCCTTCGGCTTGGGTCGTGATCTCAGGGTCCTGGGATAGAGTCCCGCATCGGGCTCTCTGCTCAGCAGGGAGCCTGTTTCCTCCTCTCTCTCTCTCTCTACCTGCCTCTCTGCCTACTTGTGATCTCTCTCTGTCAAATAAATAATAAATAAAAATCTTAAAAAAAAAAAAAAGAAAAGAAAAAGAAAAAAGGAAAAAAAAATTCCAGATGTATTTTAGATCAGTATTGCTTTTTAGAAACATTTCCAAACTTGATAGTTATTATAACATCAACCATTTCTACAACCTTTTACTAAGTGCAGAGGATTTTCACAAACTCTTTTACTCTGCACAACAACCCTGTGGTATTTTACCATCACGCCTATTTAGCACAGAAGTATAGTGAGGTGATTAGATACCCACGGTGTCTAAACCTAGACACAGGATTCTAATTTAAGCTTTCCATCTCCAAAGCCAAGTTTTTGCTGTTGTTGTTGTTGTTTTCTTCACAGCAGCATTCAGCAAGCCACTATGGGATATGTTAGAACAAGAAAAGTATGATAAGGGACTACTCTTAAGAAATTTATCATCACTCACGGGGCACCTGGGTGGTTCAGTGGGTTAAGCCTCTGCCTTCAGCTGGGGTCATGATTCCAGGGTCCCGGGATCAAGCCCCACATCGGGCTCTCTGCTCGATGGGGAGCCTGCTTCCTTCTCTCTCTCTCTGTCTGCCTCTCTGCCTACTTGTAATCTCTGTCTGTCAAATAAGTAAATAAAATCTTTAAAAAAAAAAAAAGAAAGAAAGAAATTTATCATCACTTATCTGACCAGAGAGAGGACAGTGCTTTACTTCTTTTTTGGGGGTGGGGGGGTTATTTATTTATTTGATAGAGAGAGAAGGAACACAAGCCGGGGAGTGGGAGAGGGAGAAGCAGGCTTCCCGATGAGCAGGGAGCCTGATGTGGGGTTCAATCCCAGGACCCCGTTATCATGACTAAGCTGAAGGCAGACACTTAATGACTGAGCCACCCAGGGGCCCCCAGTGTTTTACTTCTTTATGATTTCTTAAGGAAAGGATGTATATGGCATTCTAGAAGGTTGAACTTCTTTCTAAAGTTTCCAGGAACCATTACCTTGGAGAAGTGCTAGGATTCTCTTTGATTTTAGAAAAAACTCTCTCTAAAAAAAAAAGAAAAAAGAAAGAAAGAAAGAAAGAAAAAACCCTCTAGCTTTGTGAAGAATGGATTGGAAGAAAAGGAAAACGGATACAGGGCAACTAACTGAGAAACTGTATGAATCCTAAGAGAAAGGGTAAGGGCTAAAGGAGTGGTAGAAAGGGCTAGATTAAAATTTTAGTTCCTTAGTTGCAGGAGTCACACATCAAGTGTGACTTGTGGCTAGTGGCAACTATATTGTGCTGTGCAGATATGGAACATTTTTCCATCATTACAGAAAACTCTATTGGACAGAGCCAGTTTAGACTCTAGATCAGGAGTTGGCAAATTACTATTTCTGCCTTCATCTTTGGGGCCACTTATACCAAATACCATCGACTGGTGGCTTAAACACAAAACAGTTATTTCTCACAGTTCTGGAGGCTGGGAAGTCCAAGATCAAGGTGCCAGCAGATTCAGTATCTAGTGAGAACCCTCTTTTTAGTTTTGCAGACAGCTGCCTCCTTGCTCAATCCTTATAGGGTAGCAGACATGGGGACTATAGACATTTGGGCCACTTCTTCATGTAACCCACTTGTGCCTTCACAGCCTGCTGGGCCCTTTCCATTTGGTGATGGAATACTGCTATGCACCCCCAACTTTATGGCTTGGTAACTCAAGTAACACTCAATTTCTGATAGGTGGCTAGGTCTCATGGTAACTGCGTGACCCATTGAGTCCCTACTAAGGCCCAGTAGCAGGCCAAGAACTGGTTTTCAAAAGAAAAATAGTTATATGAATAGGATGAAAGGGCTTTTTTCCCCCAAATTCTAAGGACCTGCGCAATGATTTACCTATAGGGGCCTATCAAAAGCTCCAAACAGCATCCCCAACTACAACATACACTTCAAGCACCTTTATATCGCCCAAGTGGCAAGGCAGCTTGCACAGCAGCTTGGGCCTGTCAACGAGCCATCTTTTGTTCTGGACCCCCTACAAAACTAGCAGCTTTTTAGGTCATTTAGTAAATGGGATGGAGTAAAACACCCAAATGAGGAATATGTTGCCTCCAAAAGCCAAGACGCCCACTAGGCATCATGCCTTGTTTTTGTTTGGAGGCCAAAAGCAACAATTCATTCTTCCCTTTAGAAGGGATAACTTGACATGCCCCAGAGCAGTGGACCCCTAGAAATGTCACTGAGGTGACAAAGTCTTTTTGGATTTATTTCCCACCTTGTTACATGGAAATGCCTTCCAAACAAGTCTAGAGTAGTTGCTACTCCTTACTTACTAAATTCTATCAGCATAATGTCATCCATGTACCAACCAGTGTGACACTTTGTGGAAAGGAAAAGTGATCAAGGTCTCTGGGAGCTAAATTATGACGTAGGGCTGTAGAGTGCTCAAGGTAGGAGAGTGAAGGTGTACTGATGGCTTTGCCAGCCAAAAGCAAGCTGCTTTTGGTGGTCTTTACTAATAGAGATCAAGAAAGGAAAGCATTTGCCAGATCGATAGCTATGCAGCAGGGTATGTGTTAATTTGCTCAAGCAAGGAAACCACATCTGGTACAACAGCTGCAACTGGTGTCACCACGTGGCTAAGCTCATCATAGTTCACTGTCATTCTCCAGGACCCTTCTGTTTTCTGGACAGGCCAACTAAGGGAGTCAAATAAGTATGTGGTAGCAGTCATCTCTGCTATCCTCCAGGAAAGGGCTATTGATTATTGGCTTACTATTTTACTTGGTAGAAGCAGTTTCAGGGTCTCCCACTTGCCCTTTTCCACCATAATAGCCCTCACTCCACAGGTCAGGGAACCAATGTGGGGATTCTGCAGACTGCTAAGTATATCTATTCCAAGAGTGTATTCCAGAACTGAAGAAAGAACCACAGGATAGAGTTGGAAACCAAGTGGGCCCATGGTTAGATAGCCCTGAGACCAAATTCCACCAATAACCTGATCTCTGTAGGCCCCTCCTCTGGCTAATGGGCCACAGTGACATTTGGGTCTCCTGGAATCAATGTTAGTTCAGAGCCATTGTCCTGCAGTCCCCCAAAGGCCTGATTATTTCCTTTACCCCAGTGCACAGTTACCCTAGTAGAAGGCTGTAGGTCCCTTTGGGAAAGGTTAGAGAAATGAACTATAAATTTTTGGTAGTATCCAGAGTCCCCTTCATTTAGGGGTTTCTGGGATCTGTGAACTGGCTGGAGTCTGAGAACTGATTGAGGCACTATGACTCTTTTCTTAAGATACAGGTTAAACTTTTTATTTCCTTAACCAAGAACTTCTCTACTCAACCAGTTCAAGTAAGAATTTGGTAAGTTTCCTATTTCCCTTCTAGGAATACCATGATGAGCTAGCTAATGACATAGGTCTGTGCAAGTCAGACTGTTCTGACTGCGGCTTTGATTAGGCTCTCCATCATGGTGACCATGTCCGCTGAGCCTTTGGCAGTTATGTGCTGCCACTTGGCCCCTGCCCACTTAGGATCCAATTATTCCTGTTGTATTTAGTTCCCCAAGTCAGTGGCTGCATTTCTCACTGTAAGGTCTGGCCTGCAGAGAAGAGTGATCACAGAACTCTTCAGGATGCCAGGGCTCCCCTCATAAACTGCAATGGGGTGAATGTGTCTCCCCTGCCCCAAACTTCATATATTGAAGCCTTAATCCCCCAATGTGATGGTATTCAGAGCCTCCTCTAAATTAGGGAGGTGATTAGGTCATCAGGATAGAGCCTTCATAAATGGAATTTGTGCCCCTAGAAGAGGAGACAAGAGAGGGAGATGCTCTCTCTCACTCGCATGTGAGGATACAGCCAACAAAATGGTTATCTGCAAACCAGGAATAAGGCTCTCGCCAGACACCACCACATCGATCAACTTCGCATCCTCTAGAACTGTGAGAAAGGGACGTTTGTCATTTGAGCCACCCAGTGGTGGCTATTTGTGGTATTTGTGGTGTGGAATTTGTCATAGCAGCCCAAATTCACCAACTCAAGCCCATGGTCCAAATCCAGCCTGCCCCTTGTTTTGGTATAGCTCTCAAGAGGAGAATTATTTTTCCATTTCTAATGATTATGGGGGTAGGGGGGATCAAAAGAAGAAAAGTATTTAGTGACAAGTGAAAATCGTGTGAAATTTAAATTTCATTTTCCATTAAGTAGGGTCTTACTGGAATACAGTCATGCCCATTCATTTATGTTTTGCCGTCTGTGCCAGCTTCTTTGCTATGAGAGGTAGGGCTGACAACAGTGTAAGGATCTGCTCACTGTGTGGCCCTTTACAGACAGAGTTTGGGACCTCTATTCTAAATCACTGATGGCCCCCTACCTCCCATGCTGGACACTTACAGTTAATACAGCACACACACTGATTTGAATTTTATAATACAAAAAAGAAGGGGGCAACAGCACCTGATACAATTATTGTGAAGTCTTGGGGTTCCTGGGTGGCTCAGTCAGTTAAGCCTCTACCTTCAGCTCAGGTCATGATCCCAGAGCCCCGGGGATCAAGCACCACGTCAGGCTCAGTGGTGAGTCTGCCTCTCCCTCTGTCCCTCAACCCACTTGTGCGTGCATGCACGCTCACTCTCTCTCTCCCCCTCTCTCTCAAATAAATAAATAAATAAATAAAATCTTAAAAAAAAAAAAAGATATCTGTGAAGTCTTAAAAGACCAAATGTAAAGTCTAAAAAAGTCCTCTTGTTTATTTTTTAACTTTTTCTCATGATCTCCCTCCGTCTAAATTTGCTCAATAAATGTTATCAAGTATGCATAATACTCAATGGTTTTAAATGCTTGTTAAGGAAATAAAGGCTTGACTGTTTGGATGAATGAGGCTCAAAATTCTAGTACATCCTGAAAATTAAAATGACAACAGTGTATAGACCTGCTTTCTCTTTTTTTTTGAAATTAATCTCCTAAAACCAAATACTTGTGCTAAGCCAAATAATGTTGAAACTGAAAATACAGTCTCTTAAAAAAAAAAAAAAAAGAAAGAAAGAAAGAGAAGAAAAGACAGTCTCTAGTCCTATGTCCTCTCCTCTGCTCTCCCAGTCATCAGTATGCTAATCATATGCTAATCCATGTTATCTTACCCGGTACACCTGTGGGCAGCACCACACACAATTGGCTGTATCTTCCCAGGTATTGAATAGTGGAAACACAGAGCATTAAAGCTAGAAAGGACATTAGACATGTGACCCAAGCTGATGAAAAATCCAAGGCAAAAGCAGAGTTTGAACCTTGATCTCCCATCCTCCCCATCCAGAGTTGTCTTGTGTTGTGCCACTAAGCCTTACTTCAAGCATATAGGTGCTCAATAAATATGTAAAAAGACTCTGTACTTTCCATTCTGCCTTTATGCTTTTGTCATTTGGCACTGTGGTGCATAGAATTGTTGCTAGAAGCATGGCTGTGGAATCAGACAAATTTAGATTGGAATAATGGGTCTTTCACTCACCAGCTGTTCCACCTTCAACACATAACCTC
Source organism: Mustela nivalis (assembly GCF_964662115.1). Taxonomy (NCBI): domain Eukaryota; kingdom Metazoa; phylum Chordata; class Mammalia; order Carnivora; family Mustelidae; genus Mustela; species Mustela nivalis. Next base: position 92,171,581 of record NC_139020.1, read on the forward strand.
ATCTCTGGCCGCACCACCACGAACATGCATGAAATCATCCAGATACAAACTGAATTTGACTCTTCTCACCACCTCCACTGTTATCTGCCTAGGCCCAGCCACCATCATCTCTTCTCGGGGCCCCGGCCATAGGCTCCTGACATGTCACCCAACTTCTAGTCTTGTTCCTCTACAGTCTATTTTCCACACAGTAAGTCGGCTTTTAAAACTTTAAATCAGATCATGTCACTGCCCTGTTCAATTCCTCCAATGGCTTCCCATTACACTTAGAAAAAGAGCCCAGAGGGTCACCTGGGTGGTGCAGCTGGTTAAGCTTCCCACTTTTGTTTTTTAGGCTCAGGGTTCTGCTCTCCAGATTGTGAGCTCAAGCCCTGCATCAGTCTTCGCACTTCGCACAGAGTCTGCTTAAGACTGTCTCTCTTCCTCTTCCTTTGGCCCTCTCCCCTGCACTCTCTCTCTAAAATAAATAAATCTTTAAAAAAGAAAGAAGGGAGGAACAGAGCCCAGAGTTTTCCTTTGCTCTTTTGCTCCAACTACACTAGCCTCCTTACTTTGCTTTTCCTCCTTTGTATTTCCTGCTTCTGCAGCTGAGAATGCATTCCCACCACTGTCTTTCCTTTATCCTACTTTTCTTCTTAACACTTGAATGCATCAGACATTATGTTGTATACATATTTGTTTGTTTATGACACCCCTCAACTTGCAGGTTGTAAGCTCCACGTTTTATTGTTTTGTTCCCTGCTGTATTCCTAGTTCTTAAAACATCACGTGCTCGGGGCGCCTGGGTGGCTCAGTGGGTTAGGCCACTGCCTTCGGCTCAGGTCATGATCTCAGGGTCCTGGGATCGAGTCCCGCATCGGGCTCTCTGCTCAGCAGGGAGCCTGCTTCCTCCTCTCTCTCGCTCTCTCTCTGCCTGCCTCTCTGCCTACTTGTGATCTCTCTCTCTCTCAAAAAAAAAAAAAAAAATCACGTGCTCAATAAATATCCATTGAATGAATGAAATTACTTACCATCTCTAATTATGGATTTCCTAATCTGAAAAACAGGGATATTTACTACAATGGTATTGTAGAAGTTAAATAAAAATGGGGGAAGCTTCCAGCTGGGGCTCAGTCAGTGGAGCAGGTAACTCTTGATCTCATGGTTATGAGGTCAGCCCCACACTGTGTGTAGAGAGTACTTGAAAATAAAATCTTTTAAAAAAAGAAGTACTTGAAAATAAAATCTTTAAAAAAAAAGATTTTATTTATTTATTTGACAGAGAGAGACACAGCGAGAGAGAGAACACAAGCAGGGGGAGTGGGAAAGGAATAAGCAGACTCCCCACTGAGAAGGGAGCCCAATATGAGGCTCAATGCCAGGATCCTGGGATCATGACCTGAACCAAAGGCAGATGCTCAACGATGAGCCATCAAGGCACCCTGAAAATAAAATCTTTTAAAACAGAAAAGTTAAATAAAAAGGAAATAATGTATATAAATGGTGCAGCGTAATAAATTCTCACTAAGCATAGCTGTTATGATTGCTCATGTTTTTTGTTATTTTGCTACATACTATTATTATTTTTAAAGTAAAGGAAAGTAGTCTTCTTGTCCTATTTCTGAAGGTTATGCATTTTTAAAAATTATGAGGCAGTCCTTACTTTTGAAAGTTTGTTTGCATTATACATTTTTTTAACTTGCATAAGCTGTATTTAAATTATTTATTGTCGGTATTAAGAATAGATTTTTGCCTGTATGTTCCTAATGTATTAAACAGTATCATACTGGTTTCATATTAAATCCTTTTTAAAATTAAAAAAAATTTTTTTATTAAATTTTTTTTTAATGATTTTATTTATTTATTTGACAGACAGAGATCACAAGTAGGCAGAGAAGCAGGCAGAAGGCAGGCCGGGGCTGGCGGGGGGGGGGGGGGGGGTTTGCAGGAAGCAGGCTCCCTGCTGAGCAGAGAGCCCGATGCGGGGCTAGATCCCAGGACTCTGGGACCATGACCTGAGCCGAAGGCAGAGGCTCTAACCCACTGAGCCACTCAGGTGCCCCTAAATTTTAAAAAATATTTTATGTATTTATTTATTTGTCAGAGAGAGAGGACAAGCTGGGGAAGCAGCAGGCAGAGGGAGAAGCAGACTCTCCACTGAGCAAGGATTCCCATGCAGGATTTGATCCCAGGCCCCAAGGATCATGACCCAAGTCAAAGGCAGGTACTTAACTGATTGAGCCACACAGGCATTCATCATATTAAACCTTTCTTTAAAAAATATTTTATTTATTTGTTTGACAGAGGGGGAGAGAGAGAGAGAGAGAACAGGCAGGGGGAGCAGCAGGCAGAGTGAGAAGAGGGAGAAGCAGGGAGCCAGATGCAGGACTCGATCCCAGGACCCTGGGACCATGACCTGAGCTGAAGGCAGACACTAACCGACTGAGCCGCCTCATACTAACTCTTAATTGTAATGTCCTATTTATGATAGCTAAGGCTTTCATAATTACATAAAATGCTAACAGGAGGCAGAACAAAATACATAATAGGGAACAAGCAAATCTTATGAGCAGGGATGAAAAGTTGGGGAAAAGTTATGTGACAGAAGCATCCAAGGATGCAAAATTTAATTTTGATATTTATCTTCAGTAAATCTGGAATACAAAATTGTGTAAAAATTTAAATAATGCAGAAATACATATGAAGTCGAAAGTAAAAGTCCACTATAAATCTGTTTTCTAAGCCCCCAAATAATCATTATTAACAGCCTATCATATATTCTTATTGATTTTCTATGCACTTAACATACGTGTGTGTGTGTGTATTTTTTTTTTTTTATCAGAAACGGTGTTGGGACATGGATGGAACTAGAGGGTATTATGTTAAGTGAAAAGTCAATCAGAGAAAGACAATTATCATATGATCTCACTGATAGGAATTTGAGAAGCAGGACAGGGTCGTGGGGAGAAGGGAGGGGAAAAAAATGAAACAAGGTGGGATTCGGAGGGAGGCAAACCGTAGGAGACTCTTAATCTCAAGAAACAAACTGAGGGTTGCTGGGGGTGGGGAGGGATAGGGTGGCTGGGTTATGGACACTGGGGAGAGTATGTGCTATGGTGAGTCCTGTGAACTGCATAAGACTGATGATTCACAGATCTGTACCCCTGAGGCAAATAACACATTATATGTTAATAAAAATTAACAAATAATAAAGAAAAAAGAACGGTGTTAGATTATATGTGTCCCCTGCCCCTTTTTGCAAATAACAGTGTGTTTCCATGTCCGTGTGCCTCATTTCCTCGAAGTTCCTCAAACACGCCGCACTGAGCTTACCTCAAGGCCTTCCACACAACCCTAGAATATTATTTCCCACACTTTTCAAATCTAGTTCCTGGTTTCCCTTTAATTCATTGCATAAATGCTATTTATCTGGATAGATTTTTCCTGATGAATCAATAGAATTCTCCCCACCATTATTCTCTGTAACTACACAATCTTTGTCTCTTGCAGCTTGTACCACAGCTTGTAATCGTGTTTGTTCACCTGTTTCCTTGCCTATTTTTCCTCTCTAAACTGTGACTCTCACAAGAACAGGGCCTAAACCTGTTTTATTCCTTACTGGATATGCAGTGCCTAACACGGTGCCAGCACATAGTAAGCTCTCAATAAATACATGTTGGAAGAGTAAATAAACATACAAGTAATGCACCAAAAAAAGTATATTTGATCTTTCATTTCTTATACATGATGGATAGAGCATTGCCTCTTTTTTTTTTTTTTCATTTCTTTATTTAGTCTTAGTTCAGGAGCAATACCATAGTTGTCCCTGATTTATACCTGAGGTTTGTTTTAATTGGGTATGATAAGATGACAGACAACTGCCTTTGAAAGGAATTTATTATTACAGCTTCCACTGGGAGGGGGCATGTCACACTATGCAGGGCCACATGGGGAAGTACAAGCCAGTTAGGAGGCAGAGAGAGTGAAAGAGAAAGCAAGGCCCAGAGCATGTATTGTGGTTTCTGCAGGAAGGAATGGACAAGGCAGTACAAGAAAGTTTGAGCAAATTTGGGATTGGATGGTTAGAATAATTTTGGTGGACTCTTGTCGATAATGGTGATCTCTATTTGTCCAATGCCTGGGCCTGGAGTAGTTTAGAGCGGGGGAAATAGTGGCTTGAAGATGAGTGTAATAAAGAAGGTGGTTGGGGATACAGACTGGGGGGTTCATTTGCATATGAAAGGCACCGTCACAAAGATGTCATCTTCTATCTGTAGGAATTAGCTAGCCCTGGGAGGGCTCCTCTGTCATTAAGGCCACCAAGATGGCAAAGCCTCACAAAACACACAAAATAAAAATTCTGATTAATGCATTTCCAATTTAGGTGTTACAAAATTCATTCCCTGATCAAAGTCTTCAGATTAACTATAAACCTTGATTACTATGTGGTATTTTAAATACACTTGTGTATTTATGCAAAGCATAGTACGATATATATTGATTTCAGAATAATTTCTGTTATGATGATTTAATACATATAGTTTATTCAAATAATTTGTATATTGACATATTACTTTGAGTATGCTTGGGTTATTTATTTAAGATAGTTTTATGAAAATAAGTTAAAACTTTTAAAAGCGGATAAATTTCTCTTAGCCAATACTATACTATTTAATCTACAAATAAATGACCTCTACCTCAATATAGTATGTAAGAGCCCAGAAGCAGTCTATTCTTCACAAGAGGTATGGAACATTTTGTAGCAAATTAAATATTTGTGTGTCTGTCCGTCTATAAGAGCCTTTGTCTAGCTCAATGCAGGAAGATAGGCAGATCCTAGCTGCTTAAGTCTAAACAGTGGTCTGGGTGCTCTTAGGCAATTCATGTAACCTCTCTGCACAGATAAAAGTAATCTCTACCAGACGGGCTTGTTCAAGACATCATTAATGTACATGTGATTGTATTTGTAAAAGTGTTTAGTAACTGTAGTGTACCACGCACACGTGTTTACAATTTACTCTTAACAAAATATGCAGCAGGAACTTTTTCAGAGGGTTTTTTTGTTGTCATTGTAATTGTAGAAATGTTCAAGGACAAGATTAGAGTAGGGAACACTAAAAATTGATTCAGGAAAAGAATAATAATTCACTGTCTATTTATATAGTAAATTTCAGATTTGAAAGGTACTTTCCATCAATGAACTTCAAAGAGCTTTGCAATGTTTATTTATTTTCATAATATTTTTGAAGTCAGTAGGGCTAAAGTTGTCATCCTCTAGTCTCTGAAAGGGAAATAAACTCACAGCAAGTTACATAACCTGCTTGAGTCAAAAATTAGAGCCAAGTCTTCCAATTTTGCCATGGAGTGCTCAGGCTGGGGACTGTAGCTTCCCACAATAAACACCTTTTTTGCTGCAATCATCTAACGTTTGGTTTCATCAAAATACTTAACTGAAATGAACAATTAAAATATAGAAAATCTGTCATCTAGGGGCACCTGGGTGACTTTACTTGGTTAAGCCGCTGGACTTTTGGTTTTCAGGTCAGGTCATAATCTCCCTGTCATCGGGGAAATCGGGTTCACATCATCAGACCTGCTCAGCAGGGAGTCAGTTTCTCCTCTCCCTCTGACTCTGCCTCCCCGACCCCATGCTTGCACTGTCTCTCTGAAGTAGATATTTTTTTAAAAAAAAAGAAAATCTGGGCACCTGGGTGGCTCAGTTGGTTAGGCAACTGCCTTCTGCTCAGGTCATGATCCCAGAGTCCCGGAATCGAGTCCCGCATTGGGGTTCTAGTTCTTGGGGAGTCTGCTTCTTCCTCTGACCTTCTACCCTCTCATGCTCTCTCTCACTCTCTCTCAAATAAATAAATAAATATCTTTTTTAAAAAAGAATGTGTAACTTCTAAAAAAGAAAAAAGAAAATCTGACATCAAATAATTATTAACAATTCATCAGCAAACAGGCCACATCAAGTGTCTCTAAGAACCAGGCATTTGGTTTACACTTAATGAAGTTAAAAGCCTACATTCTCTCCTAAGTTCCCAGAGTGACAGTTTTTTTTTTTTTTTAAGGTTTTATTCACTTATTTGTCAGAGAGACTGAGAGAGCACAGGTATACAGAGTGGCAGGCAGAGGCAGAGGGACAAGCAAGGCTCTCCGCAGAGCAAGGAGCCTGATGTAGGACTCAGATCCCACGGCACTGGGATCATGACCTGAGCCAAAGACAGCCACTTACCCGATTGAGCCACCCAGGCACCCCCAGAGTGACCATTCTTACCTCTTTTGGGCCACCCCTCCCTTTGCTCTTATCTAAAGAACCAACATCTTCACATTCTTCTCTAAAACGTCTACAGATTAAGATCTCAATCATAGGACCAAGTTCAAAGCTCCTTCTTTGGCTTACAGAGTCTTTTTTTTCTGACTCTAAAATGCCTTGCTCTGCTTCCAACTCCCTTTATACTTAAGGTTGATTGAACTTCCTGCCATTCAGACACAAGCAAGGCCTTTACCCTGCTCTGCCTTTACATTCAACACTAATTCTGTCTAAAATACCAATAAGAGGTTGAAGTGAGAAAGAGAAGGCTATGCTTATTGAGTACTTACCAAGTGCCCTGCATATAATATCTCATCTAATTTGCATAGCGAATCCATGAAATAGGTTCCTCCCTTTTGCTAACGAGGATACTCATTTTACCAGCATTAAGTAACCTCGTTCAAGCTGACTCTGCTAGTGTATAGCAGTACTAGCTTTGGAGCCAAAGTCCAGCTCCAAGATGCATGTCCTGGCCTTTTCAATATGGCTGACTCTCTCCAACCACTGTTGTCATCTGGCATTATCCTTCAGATTCCAATCGTCTTCTTCCTTTGGCCTACATAGCCTCTCTCAGATGTAATTAGCTGCATAGTACTCTGCTTATACTCCTCTCTGAGTACTTATATTTTTGAGATAAAATTTACATGATATAAAATCCATCTGTTTAAAGTTACAACTCATGGGGCCCCTGGCAGGCTCTGTTGGTAGACCATGGGACTCTTGGATCTTGAGGTCATGAGTTCAAGCCCCATGTTAGGGGTAGAGTTTACTTGAAAAAATAAAATAATTAAAGTGTACAACTCAATGTATATTCATGTTGTATAACTATCACCACTATCTAATTTAAGAACATTTTCATCAGGGCGCCTGGGTGGCTCAGTGGGTTAAGCCGCTGCCTTCTGCTCAGGTCATGATCTCAGGGTCCTGGGATCGAGTCTTGCATCGGGCTCTCTGCTCAGCAGGGAGCCTGCTTCCTCCTCTCTCTCTGCCTCTCTGCCTACTTGTGATGTCTCTCTGTCAAATAAATAAATAAAATCTTAAAAAAAAAAAAAACCATTTTCATCACTCTAAAAGAAACTCCATGATCATTAAACAATCATTCTTCATTACACCTTCTCTGCAACCTCTGGCAACCACTATTTTGCTTTTTGTTTCTTTGGATTTGCCTATTCTGGACATTTACTGTAAGTGGAATCATACAGAGGTGCCTGTGGCAGACTCTTGATTTTGGCTCAGGTCATGATCTCAGGGTCTTGTGATTAAGCCCTGCATCGAGTTCCCTGCTCATCCTGGAGTCTACTTGAGGATTCGCTCCCTCTGCCCCTCTCCCCACTCACTCTCCCGCCCCCGACTCCGTGCTCTCTCAAATAAATAAATCCTTAAAAAATAAAATCAGATAAGGGGTGCCTGGGTGGTTCAGTGGATTAAGCCTCTGCCTTTGGCTCAGGTCATGATCTCAGGGTCCTCAGATCGAGCCATGAATTGTGCTCTCTGCCCGCAGAGAGCCTGCTTCCCCCTCTCTCTCTGCCTGCCTCTCTGCCTACTTGTGATCTCTCTCTCTCTGTCAAATAAATAAATAAAATCTTTAAAAATTAAAATAAAATAATATAAAATAAATGGAATCACACAGTGTGTGACTTTTTGTGTCTGGCTTCTTTTACTTAGCTTAATGTTTTCAACATTCACTCACATTGTAATATCTTTCAGGACCTCATTCCTTTTTACAGATAAACAAAATCCTATTTTATGGAAACACCACATTTTGTTTATCCATTCTTCAATCGATAGATATTTAGTTTAATTTCACTTTTTAGGTATCATGAATAACACTTCCCTTTTTTTTTTTTTTTTAACCTTCACATACTTTTTATGAATAACACATCCATGTACTAGTTTTTGTGCAGACATACATCTTTAATTCTCGGTTATATATAACTGGGAGTGTGATTACTGGGTCATACTCTCTGTTTTACATTTTAAGGAACAATTAGACTGTTTCCAAAGCAGCTGCAGCCCTTAGATTCCCACCAGCCATGTATGAGGGTTCCAGCTTCAACTCATCTTTGCCAACACTTGTTATTATCCACCGTTTGATTATAGTCAAATTAGAGGGTGTGAAGTAGAATCTCATTGTGATTTAGAGCTGCATTTCCCTGAGGACTAACAATTTTTTTTCATGTTTTTATTGGTCATCATATGTTGTTTTCAGGGAAATATTTATTCAAATTCTTTGCCCACAAAGAAATTGAGTTATGTGTCTTCTTATGGTTTAGTTCTAAGAGTTACTTGTATATCTGAATACTTGTACCTTATCAGATATATGATTTGCAAATATATTCTCATGTTCTGTGGAATGATTTTTCACTTTCTTGATGGTGTCCTTTGAAATACCAGTATTTTGGGGGGCACCTGAGTGGCTCAGTCAGTTAAACGTCCGACTCTTGATTTCAGTTTAGGTCATGATCTCAGGGTTGTGAGATCGAGCTCCACATCAGGCTTTGCTCTGGGCATGAAGCCTGCTTAAGATTCTCTCTCTCCCCTCTCTCAGCCTGGTCCCCTCCGCCCACAACCTCATCCCTTGTGTGCTCTAAAAAAAGAAAAAAAATCAGTGTTTTTAATTTTTTTTTAAGATTTTATTTATTAATTTGATAGAGAGAGATCACAAGCAGGCAGAGAGGCAGGCAGCGAGAGAGGAGGAAGCAGGCTCCCTACTGAGCAGAGAGTCCGATGCGGGGCCTGAGATCATGACCTGAGCCGAAGGCAGTGGCTTAACCCACTGAGCCACCCAGGTGCCCCAGTGTTTTTAATTTTTTTTTAAGATTTTATTTATTTGACAGAGAGAGAGATCACAAGTAGGTAGAGAGGGAGGCAGAGAGAGAGAGAGTAGGAAGCAGGCTCCCCACTGAGCAGAGAGCCCAATGCGGGGCTCCATCCCAGAGGCCTAAGATCGTGACCTGAGCCAAAGGCAGAGGCTCAACCCACTGAGCCACCCAGGTACCTCTGGGTTTTTAATTTTTTTAATTTATTTTTTATTTATTTTCAGCATAACAGTATTCATTATTTTTGCACCACACCCAGTGCTCCATGCAATCCGTGCCCTCTATAATACCCACCACCTGGTACCCCAGCCTCTCACCCCCCGCACCTTCAAAACCCTCAAATTGTTTTTCAGAGTCCATAGTCTCTCATGGTTCACCTCCTCTTCCAATTTCCCCAACTCCCTTCTCCTCTCTAACTCCCCATGTCCTCCATGCTATTTGTTATACTCCACAAATAAGTGAAACCATGTGATAATTGACTCTCTCTGCTGGGTTTTTAATTTTAATGAAGTTCAATTTATTTTTTTCATTTGTTATTTCTGTTTCTGGTGTCAATCTAAGAAACCATTGTCTAAACTTAGGTCATAAAGATTTACTATGTTTTCTTCTAAGGGTTTTATAATTTTAGCTCTTACATTTAGACATTTAGATCTTTAATCCTTTTTTTTTTTTTTTTTTAGATTTTATTTATTTGAGAGAGAAAGAGAGAGCATGAGAGGGGTGGGGTCAGAGGGAGAAGCAGTCTCCCCACCAAGCAGGGAGCCCGATGTGGGACTCAATCCAGGGACTCCAAGATCATGACCTGAGCCGAAGGAAGTTACTTAACCAACTGAGCCACCCAGGCGCCCCGATCTTTAATCCATTTTGAATTAATTTTTGTAAATGGTTTGGGTAGGGGTCCAACTTCATTTTTTTGTACATGGGTATCCAACTCTTCTGGCATCATTTGCTACAAACCCAAACAACAACAATTATTTCCCATATTTAATTATGCTTGGCTTTTACCACATTTTTTTTTTTAAGATTTTATTTATTTATTTGACAGGCAGAGATCACAAGTAGGTGGAGAGGCAGGCAGAGAGAAAGTTGAGGAAGCAGGCTCCCTGCTGAGCAGAGAGCCTGATGGGGGGCTCCATCCCAGGACCCTGAGATCACGACCTGAGCTGAAGGCAGAGGCTTTAACCCACTGAGCCACCCAGGCGCCCCCTCTTACCACATTTTTAAAAAAATTTTATTTATTTGAGAGACAGAGAGAGAATACAAGTGGGAGGAGGAGGGATGGTGGAAGAAGGAGAAACAGACTCTCAGCTGAGCAGGGAGCCTGATGTAGGGCTCAATCCCAGGATCCCAAGATCATGGCCTGAACCAGCCAGGAATCCCCCTTACCACAGGTTTTTAAATAAATGTTGACATATATCTGCTACTGTGAACTTGGGGCACGTTTTTTTTTGTATTCCTACTTCCATGTCCCACATGGGACTATGATATAGTAAACCCTCAACAATGAATCAATGAATGAAAAAGCTGGTTGAAGATTCCTAGTGTCAACCAACAAATACCAAGTGCCATAGACTTTGCTGGATGCTGGGGAAATTTTATACATAAAGAAAGTTCACAGATCAGTGATTTTTTTCAAACCCAAAGGGGTCCAAGAGGTCCCAGAATCCTACGATTCTAGACTGGAATTGGTCTTGGAGATCATGGACTTCATTTTCCTATAAGAAAAAGCAGACCTTGAAAGGCTGCTTAGCAACTTGTGACCTATCTCATGTAAATTTGCCAAGGGACTCCAGTCTCTGGGAAATTACATTCTATTACAAGCTAACAAAGGATTTTTCAGTAAGTCCTTGATAAAGCATTTTTTCAGTTAGTCCTTGATAAAGCATTTTTTCAGTTAGTCCTTGATAAAGTACCTTCCAGATGAAAGACAACTGCTTCTGTTTTATACCACACTTATCTTCTGAGATAACTGCTATCAGAGATTGAAAACAAAATTCCTCCACCCTCGCTGTACATAATTACTCCTTTTCCTGAATTTCTATGGATCAGACTTGCTTTTCCATGAGATTAGCAATTTCTTCTGCACTGCCCTATTGCTTTCAATTGTTATATAATCTTGAATTGTTGCTAATCACGGGTTTATGTGTGACCCTCCTAAATAGACTGCTCCAACTAGCTTTAGGGGCAAAAACTGGATTTTATGTGTTATTGTATGAAATGTAGAGCCTTTTATCCAGGGGACATGCGGTACCTGTTTCTTGATAATATTTGTGTTTTTAAATATATCATGTTTAAAATAAGAAGCTAGTTGGCCTAAGTGTCATTCTGTTTTCTCCCTTTCACAGATAATAACGCAGCTTAGATGCTCAGGATGACAGGGTCTAAGAGAAAAGCACCTTCTCTCATTAGGGATTTTCTAGTGCCTCTCTGCTTGCTTTCCTGGAAGAATGGAGAGATGGAGACTCAGTAATTAGTGCATAAATATATTTAAATACTTCTTAATATTACTCTTAAAACTTTAAAATTCTATTAAAAGGATAAAAAAGATTGACAGAATTCCCCCAAGAACTGAGTAAATTAAACTAACTCTCAATGGAACTCTAAGTGGTAGTTTCAAATTACTGAGTCATAAAGTAGAGAAAGACATCCTGTTTCTCTTCGTATCTCAAGCTTGCTTTCTACTTATGAGTTGGAGAAAAAAGATGGAATAATCTAGTCTCATACTGAATAGTGTCTTGCAGGACATAACCAAAAGCTTTGGAATTGTTTGAGTTAAAATTTTACTTCATTTTGTTTTTTTACTTTATTTATTTATTTTTTAAAGTAACGTTTATAGCCAATGTGGGGCTCAAACTCACAACTCCGAGATTAGTGGTTGTATGCTCTACTGACTGAGCCAGCCAGGCATCCCAATTTAAAACTTTATTTTATTTTATTTTTTAAGATTTTATTGGTTTGTTTGAGAGAAAGAGGGAGAGAGAGGGAGAGCACAAGAAAGGGGAGGGTCAGAGAGAGGGAAAGCAGACATCCTCCCCTCCCCCTCTCCCCCGTTGAGCAGGGGGCCCTATGCAGGACTCTATCCCAAGACCACAGGATCATGACCTGAGCCAAAGGCAAACACTCGACAGATGGAGCCACCCAGGCATCCCCCTGACTTAAAATTTTAAAATTAAGATTAAATAAAAGGGGACACCTGGGTGGCTCAGTGGGTTAGCGTCTGCCCTTGGCTCAGGTCATGATCCCAGGCTCTGCGGGAGGCCTGCTTCCCCCTACTGCCTCTGCCTCTCTCTCTGTCTCTCATGAATAAATAAATAAAATCTTTGAAAAAAAAGAAAAGACTAAATATAAAAGGTTGCTAAACGAGAAAGAATGAGTATGTCAGGTGATGCTACTCGGTATACTGTCATTTATCTACGGGAATACAGTGAGCCTATTAATTGATTGTGATGAGAACAAACTATGTGTGGGTTAAAGTGATTCTCTAATTACAACAAATCCAGACAGCATTTACATATGTGGTTAGATCATGGAAAACAAACAAATAAAAATACGAATCTAAGAATTTGGGGATGTTAATTTTTTTCTTCATCTGCCAGAAATCAGTTTCCCTGTTTCAAATTCATGGTATTTTAAAATTATGCTAATGAATGAAAAGCTTTGAAGCAATGATAAAAATCACTGTCATTTCACTTCTCTGGACTTCATTTGTAAAATAAGCCCCAGATTTTTTGCTCCTCAAACTCACCATTGGGCCAGGAGCAGAAGTATCCCACAAAAGCTGGTCTGAAATGCAGAATCTGGGTCCCATTCTATACCTTTTGAAATCAGAATCTGCACTGTAATAAAATCTCCACTTACTCTGTATGCATATTTAAAGTTTCAGGAATGCCTGTGTGGCCCAGTTAGTTAAGCGTCTGCCTTCGGCTCAGGTCATGATCCTAGAGTCCTGCTTCTCCCTCTGCCTCCTGCTTCCCGTTTGTGCATGCTCTCTCCCTCTGATGAATAAATAGAAATCTTAAAAAAAAGAAAATGAATTTAAAAAAAAGTTTCAGAAAACGGAATTAGATGATATAAAGTAAATTCTAGCTAGGAAACTCTATGAACCCATGATTCAGGTTGAAAGGTTCCAGATTAGGTAAAAATCAGAGTCATTTCCTTAAAAGCTGTGTTTGACTTGAGTAAACGGATTGCTCAGCAAGCCGAACTAACTTTTCAGGTCACAGCTCTAACAGCTTTAAGGCAAATAGCAAATAAAGACTCGCTCTGCTGGTTTGCTGTTGCAGCTTCCTTCCTCTTTCACTAAGATTAATCTTAAGTGGACATGAACCAACATAAAATCATTTAAATATCAAATTAAATAATTTCATATATGTTGAATACCTAGAATTTTCTAAATGCGAAGAATTTACAAGGTAAGATTCCTACTCTCGAGCCACCTCATGAAGATAGCACCTTCGCTGTAAAGTCTCCCATGTCTGGAGCCCTTCGCTGATTTAATTATAGACTGATGCATAATTTGTTATTTTCTGGAAGAAGAAGCCATACTGATTCAGTGAAAGATCTCCTGCTCAAGTTGCAGGATGATAAGCCCAGTGTGCCGATGAAATAACCGGCAGCTTTATCTCTGGAGTGCTGCTCCCATTGACATTGTATGTGTGATTAAGCAGCCAGAAATCATTATAGACTAGGAGCCCTGCTTTTTCCTCTGATTTCTCTGTGGCCCAAAATAGAATATAGTTTAATTCAAGGTCAGCAGAAATTCAATATGAAAGTATTTGAGCCAATAGGAAGTAGGTGGAGGTTGTAGGGAGAATGAGTACGTCGTCTGTGGCAGGGGAGAGGGGTTGACTCCAGAGGCTAAGAGAAAGAATTGGGGCGCTGAAAAGGCCAGTGCTGGGGTGAGTGAGTGCCTGCAGCCTCGAGAATTTATTAGATAAAATTTACATATTCAGTTGACTGTGCCAGCGTCAAGAACAGGTTTGCTTTTTCAAATTGGAGGGGAGCTAACATTTAATGGTTGATTGCAGTTAGTGACAGCAACCTTGGGTATGCAAACATCATTAGACAATGATACTTCTAAATGAAGTTTCTATGTGTTGAGGGAGGCCCTTTCAACATGTGCCTTCCAATCTAGCCAGACACCAAGGGATTCTTCTGGTTCCCAAAGAAGACAAGGTAGTATTCATGAACTGTTGCAATTATTCCTTACCACAGATTGGCACACAGCTTGCTATTTTGCATATTTCCCCCCTCTTTATTGGTATATGTCCCGACATTCTACCTGGATTATACCTTTCTTGAAAAGAAGACAGTAGTGCCTGACACCAATTAACCTTATAGGATTTAATTATGCTGCGATTTCCTAGATCTCTTTGAGTATTCAGCAACTTTCATTAAGTAAATGTTTTATAATTTTTGTATCACTGACTCCTCCACTTAATGGAGCTCTCCATTAGTGGCTCATAAAGCAAACCTCTTGTTTCTTGTGTTTTGACATTAACATAGTGCTCCTTTACATTTTAAGAATTAAATAATTAATCCAGTCTCGGGACATCCTTATCAAATTAAACAAAGTCTTATCCACATCCTACAGATAAGAAACATGAAGCAAAGTGGTACTACTCAGTGTCAACAGCGTCAACAGTGTCAATCTAGCAGGATCTGGGCTAGGTACCCGGGACACAGTGATGAACCAATTACAGTTCCAGCCTTACAAACGTGTCAGCAAGAAAATAAACTATGGTACTGTACAAGATGTGCTATATTTGACATATAAAACAGAATGCAGAGCACAAGTACAAAGAGAAGAATTAAGGGAATGGGTACCTAATGGTCTAGTGGAGCAGAGGTGAGTGTGTAAATGGTTCCTAGAAAAAGACAGTGGCAGTTGGCCAGGACCGGTAGGGACTGAGTTTGGGAGGGCATTTCAGACTATGCAGAGGGTACTATAAATACAAAGACAGGAATATGTTGTCATTGGCATAAATAAATGAGTTTCTTTTTTTGTGATTGTCAGGCAACATATGATATGAATCTTAAAATTATTTTAAGTTCAAAGCGAGAACATTTTGGGTGCCTGGGTGGCTCGGTCAGTTAAGCATCTGCCTTTGGCTCAGGTCATGATCCCAGAGTCACCGGATCAAGTACTGCATCCAGCTCCCTACTTGGCAGGGAGTCTGCAGCTCCCTGTCCCTCTACAGCGACCCCCCCCCAAGCTGTGCTCTCTCTCTCTCAAATAAATAAGTATTTTTTTTAAAAAGTGAAGACATTTTATTTTACTTTTTAAAGATTTTATTTTTAAGTAATATACCCAACTTGAACTCACAATCTCAAGATCAAGCATCGCATGCTCTACTGACTAAGCCAGCCAGGTGCCCCAAAGTGAGGACATTTTAAATAAGTTAAGGCTAAAACTGCTCTATGTAGTGTGGGGGTGAGATTGGGGAACATAATGGGAATAAGTTTGTGAGGCTGGAGTGAAGGGAGTACCCAGATAATGAGGAGATAAAGTAGGCCATGTCAATGTGGCAGTGAGAGGGCAAAGAAGAAGGGGTAAGAAAGTCATGGGGGTATTCTCCATTTAAATCAGCAAGGTTATGGGGAGCCTGGGTGGCTCAGTGGGTTAAAGCCTCTGCCTTCAGCTCAGGTCATGATCCCAGGATCCTGGGATCGAGTCCCCCATAGGGCTCTCTGCTCAGCAGGAGCCTGCTTCCTCCTCTCTCTCTGCCTCTTTACCTACTTGTGATCTCTGTCAAATAAATAAATAAAATCTTTTAAAAAAAATCAGCAAGGTTAATTAACAAAATAAAACTAAACTCTCTCACTAACCTCAGCTGTCAGGACTCCAGTCACGAGTTTAAGTCGTGGCTTCTGTTCTTGAAGGTGAGGTACAACAGTGTGATAGTAAAACAGGATCACACAAGACCCATGTCTACTATTCATTATCTCATTCGCCATTTTCCAGGCAGGATATTTTTGCTCCACATTGGGACAAGTACTTTTGTGGTCACTAAATAGGAAAATGTTGGCCAAAATATTTTAAATCTCTTAAGCCTGTGGATTTGCACATTAATTAATTTTCCCTATTAAAGTTATTGCAGTGAGTCAAAGGCAGGTTAATTCAGCCCAGTGCTCAATGTTTATCTCTGCAGGTCACAAAGTCAGCCCCCCCCCCCCGCTGCAAATGATCAGGACTTACAGTTTAAATCCTTTTTTTCTCCTTTTAATGACATTATCCCATGCTCAGTGTATCCCATGCTTAATGAAGAATGCTACGTTAAGGGCAGCAACCTTACCCAAAGCTAAGTGTATTAGTAAGCACCATTAGCAAGCATGGACAGAAAGAAAATAGCTGTGGGAGATTTGGTCACAGTGTCTACCATTGAGTTTACATTTTCTACCATTTGATTCTCAACTGAGGAAGAGGCATCAGAAATACCGTAGCAGTATTTGCCATCAACAAGATGGCAAACAAGTTTTTGTATCTGATTCTGACTGCAAGACACACAGGTGAGGCGCAATAAGACTGAATATAAAGGTCAACTTATTCTGATTATTCTTGTAAAAGCAGCTCAATCCATAGAAAGGAAGTGGCATTTTCCTAAAGATATGATTAATGTGATGCCATGTTCCTTTTAAACCCTTTTACAGAGTTTTTTCTTTTTTTCTTTTTCTTTAGAGAAATGGCTTTTTTCTTTAAAGAAATGGCTAGATAGTTTTCAGGGTTTTCTTTTGTTATAACATAACATAACATAACATAACATAACATAACATAACATAATTTCTTTGACCTGATCATCCTGTAAGCATAACTCTTTGTGCCTTATATCTGTTATAATTTCATCATATTGACTTTAAAAACTAATGTCAGAGCACTTACAGAATGGAAACACGAGGAGCTCCCTATATATACTCTCCCCAGTGAAACAAACGTAACTCATGAAAATTATAAATAAAAATATAACCATTCAATCAGACCTTGGGGCCATTTATGGCCCAGGGCATTGTCAGAAGCACTGGGGCAATCATTTTCCAATTAGTGGAGACTAACAGCTAGGAATAGTATCAATAGAGGCAAACTAGCCAAAGGCTGGATAGGGACTTGAGGAAAAGAGTCAGAGAACCTGACTAAAACCACTGTCATCCCCCAGGGGAGGGAGAAGGAGTCCGGGTGTCAGCTTGGGGAGATGCACCAAAGCCCTAAGGAGCCTGCACACTCTGGGAGAAATAAACTCCCCTCAACTTGTCTGGCCAAGTCACTCAACAAATAAAGAAATGAACAACAATGACAACAAAAGTTGGAGCCAGTCTGGATCAGTCTCCTGAGTTGCTACAATGGAAACCTACAGCTTGCAACAAAAAAACAGTGAGACATACAAACATGCAACTGAGCCCCATGCACGCAGAAACTGCCTTTGAGAGGATGCAGATGTTGGACTTAGCTGACAGGAAACAATGCTTATGAGTGCAGATTTGGAATTCTTCAAAAAAATACTAGCAAACTGAATGGAGCAACACACAAAAAGGATGGTAAGTCACAACCAGTTGGGATTTGTCCTAGGAATGCAAGGTTTGCCTACATCCAAAAATCAATTAATTGACATACCGTATCAATTAGAATAAAGGAAAAATGGGATTATCTCAATAGATAGAGAAAAGGCACTAAATGAACACCAGCACTTTTTCAAAATAAATATAGTCTAACGTCTGTCTGGCTTAGTAGGTGGAGTGTGGGACTCGATCTCCATGTCTTGAGTGCAAACCCCATGGTGGCCACAGTGCTCATTTTAAAACCAAAGAAAGAAGTAAAGTCAACAAACTAGGAGTAGAAGTTCCTCAACCTGACAAAGGGCATCTGCAAAAAAAAAGGGGAAAAAAATCTAGAGTAATCACATCTGATGTGTAAGACTGAAAACTAGCCACGTAAGATTGAGAATAAGACAAAAATGTTCACATGCTCCTCTTTATTCAACATAGTACTAGAAGTTCTAGCTAAGGCATTCAAGCAAGAAAAAGAAATAGAAGGCACCCAAATTGGAAAGGGGTAAATCAATTTGTATTCTAAAATGGCATAATCTGGTGTACAGGAAATTCTAAGGGACTCACCAAAACACTATCAGAACTAATGAGTTCAGCAAGCTTGTAGAACACTGGAAATATGCAAATTTAGTCTTCTACACTGGCAATGAATAATCAAAAAATGAAATTAGGATGGGAATGTAAATTGATGTAGTCACTATGGATAACAGAATGGTGGTTCCTGAAAAAATAAAAAATAGCAGTATGATAAGATGCAGCAATCTCAGTTCTGGTTAATTAGCCAAAAAAAACAAACACTACCTTGAAAAGATATTGCACCCCATGAAGCATTATTTACAATAACCAAGACATGGAAACACATATTTATTATAAATTCTTATTGATGACAAAGTAAGCAATAAGCCTCCTCTGAAAATAGTAATTACCTTCAGAGCATGAGCAGGCCAATGATGAAGGATTTTTCAAACTTGTAAGAATCCAAAATAAAAAGCTCTCCATGCCATACCTTTCTAAATTCTCATTTCCCCATATAACATAAATTTCCTTTTGTCACAAGCATACTAAATTTTCTATTAATCCAATTAAAATTTCACACTCTCACTTCAGAAATAGTTTATACTTCATAGCTAATTGATTCATATTTAACATGTTGATACAGGTGCCCAATTCTCAATCCTCTGATACCAAGTCTTTCACCAGGAATTTTTATTTAGAGTTTATAATCTAGGGGCAGCGGGGTTGGTTAACCAACCAACCAACAAACCATCCAACCAACCAACCAAGGAGCTCAGTTGGTTAGGGGCCTGCCTTCAGCTTAGGTCATGATCCTAGGGTCCTAGGATTCAGCTCCCCTCTGGCTCCCTAGTCAGCAGAGAGCCTGCTTCTCCTTCTCCCTCTGTGGCTCCCCCTGCTTTTGCTTCTCTCTCTGTCAAATAAGTAAATAAAATCTTTTTAAAAAAGTGTTTATAATCCAAGTTTGTAGCAATTGAAGGACATCATGCCAGACTAAGTGTCAGATGTAACTGATGAGTCAATCCTCCAACCCTATTGATCATAATAGAGAAAGTTATTTCCCTGATTATTCCAGCCTTTTTAGCACGTGTTGGTGCCAGGACTGAGGCAGGAGCTGGATTCCCACCTGTATTTGCAGTATGTGACAGAGCCAAGATCAGTGGAAGGTCGGAGACAAGGCTACAAGGTCAGATCTGTTATACCCTAATCTTTAGCTAAGCAGTGATAGAAAAAAATAGAAAAAAAAACAATGCTGATGGATGGACTGGGTAAATACTGTGCACCTGTGCCATGCGATGGCACTATACAAGGGCCGAGGTATGGGGGCTGCAAAGGAAGAAATGTCGGTCTTTCATCATACCTTCCAGTTGAGTTTCCTCCTTTATTACGTTCATTATTACATTTGTTACCTATGTTATTAAATTCTTTCCATAAAAGAGCTTGTGCTGAGCCGGTTACCAAAGTCTTGTTTCCCAAAAAGGCACTGTATAATTGAGATGATTTATGCAATTGGAAGGGAGAATTCATCAGGCGACAAACTGTAGATCGTGACGAAGCCCAATCATTTCCAGTGACCTCAGATGCCCAAGCTGGATTCAGGATTTCAAGCCGAACCCTTACCGCGGGGTGCAAGCCGGAGACAGACTCGGTTAGAGAGCAGGGGAGGATGGTTTCCGACGTAAAGAACCTCCAGTCCCAGAATCCCATCGGGACTCCAAATCCCAGAAACCCGGCAGGGCTAATCTATCCCAGTCCCTAGTCGGCTGACCGCGGACGCAACCAAGTTGGGAAACCGGGGTGAGATGCTGCCGCCTTGTCCCCTAATGTTTTCCCTGCAGGAAGGGGGCTTTGTAGGGAGAACTTTGGCATTCTCTCGGTCACGGCTTCCAAGAAGGTCTCCCTTCCGGCCCGTGTGATGTGACAGGCTGCGTCTCCCATCCTCTCTCCCCCTTTTCCTAGCCCCCGTAAGAATGGTGCAGCCGGGCGGTGAGGCTCCTTGAGATGGATCGATGGTTGCGCCCGCCCTCCCCCGGAATGTGGGCCTTTGGAGCGAGCGAGGTGGGAGGGACCCGAGCGGGGAGGCGTGCTGGGCCCGGGCGGCGGGAGGAGCCGCGCGGTTCCGGCTGCCCCGGCGAGGCGACCCTTGGGTCCGCGCCGCGGGCGGAGTGGACAGGTAAGCCAGCGGCAGCCGCGCCTCTGGAAGAGGCTCGGGCAGCGGAGTGCCCCCACGGCGCCCGGCGCGCCCCCCGCACCCTCGGCCTCCCGCGTTGAGGCGGGGGAGTCAGGAGATGCCGACCCAGAGGGACAGCAGTACCATGTCTCACCCGATCGCAGGCGGCGGCAGCGGGGACCATTCCCACCAGGTCCGGGTGAAAGCCTACTATCGCGGGTGAGTGTCTCAGAGTAGGGGTGGGGGTGGGAGGGGAGGGGAAAGGCCCGCTCCACTTGGACTGGAGGCGGGGAGGGTGAGGGGCTGGAGATGTGGGCGAATGGGTCCGGGCGGGAGCCTCTAGGGACTCACGGTGGGTGAACCAAGTGGTCGGGGGAGGAGCATGGGGCGCTGCGTTGGGGCACCCCAAGGTGTGTTTCAGGGCGCCCCACCGGGAGTCGCGCGGCTGATGGCTCCCGACTAGGGTCCGAGGGAGGAGTCTTGGAATGGAGCACGTCCACCTGGTGGGTTCGAGAGAGACTCGCCTACTAAGAGATTTACTAGGGCTTTACGTCATGAAGTCTGAATGTGTTTGGGGTTGCGAGTTGATTCCGAGTGATGCCTCAGTGAACTAAGTTTGCTCTAGGCTTGAAAGACAGGACCGCTTTAGTTTGCTGGTTCTTTGAATTACCAGAAGGCCTAAAGCCTCTGGTTCTCTAAGTCAGGTTTACCTTCCTCGCCTAGAACAGTTCACAAAGTGTATCCGGACTGTGGTCAGGCTGCCTGTGTATTAGACATAGGAGTTATTATTTAAGAGTAAAGTTGATGGTTTTTAGGGATGTGCATTAGGTACTTATGTCTCGCCGAGATTAGGCTGTGTATGTGTAGATTAGAACTGTGAATGCTTCTTTGTCAGTGTTGCTTCAAGGACCATTTTGATGGGGGGGGGGAGATACTGCAAGGAGAGAAGAGGGTGGTTTTAAAATCTGTGATCTTTACGTATATTATTACCTGTTACAACTCCTGTGCTTACACCAGTAATAACCCAGTCCTAATATTGTTGTATTAAATCATAGTCTATAATCAGTGACCTGACGGACATATCCCCCTTCTCTTGAATTCAGTTGTGGTTTGAAATACGAGATAATTATATTTAGTAGCTTTAGAGAGGTGAAATGTTAGTGTGAACATGAAGATTTGAAGTTAAGGGTTAACAGAAAACCCAGTGGCTTTGGCCTGTCTGACTGTTTGTCCAAGCAGAAGTAAATTGCTTAAAAAAAACTCAAGCACTAGGAGGTTGAAACTGCAATGCATACTTTTACATTCCGGAGGGGATCAGTGAAGATAGCAAATTAAAAAAAAAAAAAACAAAGAAACAAAAAAACCCACCTCTCTTGTTTTGATTTCAAAGGAAATGGAAGCCCTAAAATGTGATATTGGTTTGATATAACGACTTATTAGTTCTCTTGCAGCCATGTAGCCTCTGACTTCTTGTTTATTAGGTTGACTGTATTCAGCTGTAGTTTACAAGAATTATTTTGGACAGTATCAGTGTTTTTGATTAAATTGATCAAGGAGGTCTTCAGTTTAAGACAATACCTAGAAGTGTGTGTGCCTGTTTTTTAAAAGTCTGTAGTGGTCCCAAGAGCTGTTTTGACTTGAATATGGTCAGCTATGAACTTTGCAATGTGGGGGGGAAAAGTTTTTGCTTCCTTTATCTTACCTTTAACTTGATAGATGAGGTATTTCACTTTACTTTCTTTTTTTTAAGAATAGTGACTGGTCATATAGGCTTTTTTCTTAAGTAAGATTTTATTTATTTGACAGAGAGTCAGAGAGCACAAGCAGGGGGAACAGTAGAGGGAGAGGGAGAAGGAGGCTCCCCACTGAGCTGGGAGCAGGACTTGGGACTCAATTCCAGGATCCTGGGACCACGACCTGAGCTCAAGGCAGACACAACCAACTGAGCCACCCAGAGAGTCACCTCACTTTCCATTTTACAAAGTTGACAGTCCATGAGTTATTAGGCCTAGAGAATGAAATATATAGTAGGCGTTTGGGTTTTTTTTTAAGGTGTCTCATTATTGACATTTTAAAAAACTGTATTAAATGAATATACTCACATGGTAGGAATGTGCAGATTGTACAGAGGTATAAAATAAGTGACTTTTATCCCATTGTCCCAACTTCCAGAGGTATGCTTGTTAACAGTTTATTTCTGTTCTTCTGGTGATTGGCTTTATTACTTTAAAAGTTATACTGCTGTTTCATGATTCAACTTTAGATAGTACCTCTTAATCCCGTCCTCTCAAAGATTAGAAATTGGGTGAACACTGCCTTTTGCTTGCCCTTCTCCTGTTTGGTGCTTCTCAATTTTTGATTGTTAAACCATTATTTTCAGTTCTCTGGTTTACATTTATGACTTTAAACAATATAAATTCTTGTCTTACTAAATTTAAATAATTTCCAATAATTTTAACTATGAAGAGGAAGAAATTTAGCTCCCCCCCCCATTTTTACTGGTTTTACAAATAGAAATAGGCCTAGTTAGTAAATTAAAATTACCATAAACGTCTCCTTTGGAAAGAAATCAAAGTCTGTTATATTTCAGGAATGTAGGTGTCATATTGTCTTGGCTTATTGCTACAATTATTTTTATAAAAGAGAATAAAAAAGAACATATAATCCTTTAAGTGCCTGACTAGAATTTCTCCAAAACATTCAAGTTAACATTTTGTTTTTTAAAATCTATCAATTTGGGCACCTGGGTGGCTCAGTCGTTGAGCATCTGGCTTCGGCTCAGTCATGATCCCAGGGTCCTGGGATTCAGCCCAGCATCGGCAGGCTCCCTGCCTAGCAGGAAGCCTGCTTCTCCCTCTCCCACTCCCTTGCTTGTGTTCTCTCTCTTGCTGTGTCTCTCTCTGTCAAATAAATAAATAAAATCTTAAAAAAATAAAATAAAAATCTATGAATTTTTGTTAAAGAATTTTTTTTGCCCTTTATTGCTTTTTATTCATTGGAAGCTTTCTAACAGTGCCTTCATTTCAAGCCTCATTTAAAGACAACATCAGCACTCTCTAAATTGTACCAATTTCTGTCCCCTGAAATTAGATCTGTTAAGATTATATGTTTATTAACAATAGTCTAAACCGGTGGTTTTGATATTACATAGTCAGCTGCTCATTACTACAGATGAAACTAAAATGAGTCACCAGTGAGGGTAGCTAATAAACAGGTAGGCTAACTAGAACACCTACCTGATTTTAAAATAGAAAATTCTTCCTTTGTATCAAGAAATGTAAGGACAAGGTGCATTTGAAAAAAGTTTCTATTCTTTCAGATCTTATGAAAGGCTATTATTGGAAAGTTTTCTCCTATCCCCTTGTAACAGTGTTTCTTTCCAATGAACATTGAATCTTGGAATAGCCAGAATTTTTCAGTGAATCAATTGCCTTCTCCTTTCAAAGACTTGTATAGTGTTCTCTCATTGAGTTAAATTTGTTTAGTGCAAATGTGACATCCCTCTAGATGTAACAGATTTAATTAGATTTTTTCTAGTTTTTAAGCAGCAGATTAATAGCATTGTGAATCCGACTGGTTTGGGGTGCCTGGGTTGCTCAGTTGGTCAGTTGTCTGACTCTTGATTTTGGCTCAGGTCGTGATCTTGGTTGGGGTGATGAGATTGAGCCCAGTGTGGGGCTCCTTGCTCAGGAGGGAGTCAGCTTCATATCTCTCTTGCTGTCCCTCTGCCCCTCCCCCAGCACGCACTCAAGCTTTCTCTCTAAAATAAATAAATCAGTTTTCAAAAAAAAAAAAAAAATCTGACTGTGTCACAGCCTATACACCCTTCTTTCCTTGACATGGGAGTTTGTCAGTGAGTGGCCTTCCTTCTTCAATCATTACCTAGTAGTGTTAGGAGGAAGAGAAACAGGTTTTGTTGGTTAGTGATAAATTGCTATTGTATGTGCTTATCCTTATATTAAAGTTACTTGATATTATGGGATAGAGTTTAACAAGGAAATGTCTGGACTACTCATTTCATTTTACATTATAAATGTATGGGAAATTTCGCAGAAAGATTGTAAAAATGCTTTTTAAACCCACTGCCATTGAACGGTTATAACATTCTGGAGTATTCTTTTTGTGCACATCTACAAATAGGAGATTAACTCCTTGTGTTTTGGATTGTATAGCTGGTTCAGTGAAGAAGTATGCAGGATTTTTTTGTGAACAAGTCTTGGCAAGACTTGTTTTTAAAAGTATTGCAAAATAATTTTAGCAATATAAGGCATATCTCTAGAATGTTCTAAGGAAATACAAAGAGTATATTGAGTTGGGAGTTGGGGGAATGTTAGTTATTAGTCCTGGAGCTTCTGGCATGACACCTAACCACAGGACAACTCCTCATACCTTTATCAGAGGAGAAATGACTTGGTGGCCTGGTGCCCAAAACCAAAATAGCTCTCTCAGAAATTTGAATCAGATAATACAGAGATAAATTGCTTGGTAGCAGTGAAGACTGGAGCTGCAGAGTTAAGGGAGAGGCTAGTGAGGCCAGCACCAACCAAGTACAAACGTCAGGTCTGAGAAAGCAGAGGAGGAGGCAGTTTTCTGTGAAAAAATTCTTCCTGGAGGTCCATGAGAGCTTTCTAGTACAACTCTGAACCCTCTTCTTAAGGTAACTTGAGTGTTTGGGTTTTTTTTCAAGGTTGAAGTGAGCATAGTGAAAACCTGAATTTTTAAAATTCCACTCTTGCTTAGGATTTCATGTATTACCTAAAGTGTGTTTAAACTCACTTTAATAAATATTGTTGAATACCTGCTGCCTACTCTAAGGTAGGCACATGGTGCTAGGGTGGACAGAGGGTGTAGAGGTGACTAATATAAGACTCTGCCCTCAAGGGACTGAGGAACTTCTAGGAACACAGACATAGAAGAGTTAATAAAGGAGTGTGTATGTGTTTATGGTAAGGTCCTTGCAGGGATGGATATTGGGGAGGGGTTTGGGAAACCTTCTAGAGGATGAAGCGTTTGAGGCTTTTAAAGGATAAATAGGTTTGCCTGGTTGATGAAGATGTGGGGTGAGGGTCATTCCAGGCATTGCACAACTGCATGGTATGTTTGGGGAATTCAGATCAGTTTAGTTGTTAGTTCCATAGTCATTCCTTATTAGGACATAAAGTGTGAAGTGGGCACTGATAAGTGAGGCTAAGAAGAGGTTCACAAGCACTACTCATGAAGATTCTTGAATATCATACTTTGGGCTTCGGACTTTTTTTTCGTTTGGTGAGGGTTTTAAGTAAGAGAGATTCATGCTTAGATTTTCATCTTAGAAGGCTCACTCTCAGAACCAGTATGGGTGATGAGTTAGCAGTGGATGAAGACTAATTTGGAGGCTTTGGAAGTAGTCCAGCTGCGAGAATCAGAGGGGGAGAAGAGGCTATGGATTGAACAGTGATTTTAGGGGTAGAATCAATATGAATTACACATTGATTGCCTGTGGGGAAAAAAGGGATTCTGACAACAATGGGTTTCTTATTTGAGAGAGACTAGGGAATAAAGGAGGAAAAGATTAGTGAGAGGAGGTAATTCATTATGTGGAACAAGTAACTGAATTTTGAGTTCTTCATGCTTTGCAGGCATCCAGGTGGAAATGCCTAGAATTAACTGAAGTGCCATTTATTGTGTGCCTGCTGTATGTCCCAAGCCCTGTACCTGGCAGCTTACCTATGTAAGAATGTGGCTGAGAATGATGATAGAAACAAAAATGCAACCAGTTACCAAATGTAGATGACAAAGGCAAAGGACTAAAACTATATTTTAACAATACAGACATACCTAAAGTGGAAAGTTCCCCTTCTCCCCTCTCACCCCCACTTCCTAATGGTATCCATTGTTAATAGTTGGGATGTTCTGCATCATATTAATATGTCTTTAAGTATAGATATTCTATGCACACAAACCCCTTTTTTTCAAGTAAACAGATTTGTATTTCTACACGTTTCTGCAACTTGAATTGTTTTCATTCACGATCATCTTTCCATGTGAAGGTGGGCAGGGATAACTAGAGACATTCATAGAGAGAGCAGACTACTTACTTTATAATCGATGTATAGTGTTCTCTAGTGTTGTTATACCATAATTTAATCTTTTTCCTGATTGATGAGCAGAAAAAATTACCTTCATTAAATCAGTATTTCAAATTATGCTGAAGGAACATCCTTTTTATTTAGTATATATTCTTGCAAACATGGTCTAAAATTTGCCTATTTTAAAACTTGATAATTGTCTTCCAAACACCTACCAATTTATGTTTCAAACAACAGTGTACCAATGAAGTATTTTCCTTGTGTTCCCAACTGCATATTATTGGTCTTTAAAGTTTTTCCCAGTGGGGGCGCCTGGGTGGCTCAATCAGTTCAGTATCTGCCTTCAGCTCAGGTCATGATCCCAGGGTCCTGGAATCAAGCCCTCCATTGGGCTCCCTGCTCAGCTGGGAGTCTGCTTCTCACTCTCCCTCTGCTCCTCCCCCTGCTCCTGCGTGTGCATGTGCTTGCTCTCTCTCTCAAATAAATGAAATCTTAAGAAAATAAATAAAAATTTTCCCAATTAAAAAAAAAATTTTTCCCAATAGGCAAAAAATGCTAACTTTTTTTTACAGCTATCCTTTTATACATTACTGATCATTTGTAGTTCTGCAGCTTGTTTAGTCATGTCTTTTGCCCAGTTTTTCTCTTGGATTCTTTTTTTTTTTATTAGTTTATTTGAAGGGGCATTGACATTTTGTCTGTTAAAAAAGTTGCCAACATTTCTGTAACCTGTTTGTCTGGAGTTTTTCACTTTAATCAAATCCATCTGTTTTTTTTTTTTTTTTTTCCCCTTCTTTTTAGCTTCTGGGTTCTCTTAGGTATGTGTATTTCCCATCTAAAAATATTTTTTGTATATTAATTATGCAGTTTTTCAAGTGATTATCTTTTCAATCAATCTGATATTTAGGGGTTTAGTTGTTTGTGATGTACTGATACTACTTAATTTTTTTAAAAGTGTATTCTAATATTGTTACTGAATAGGTTCTTTAACCACTGGGCTGAAGGACAACTTTGTTCCATACTAAATTTTTCAGATGAACTTAAGTACTTTCTATTCTGTTTCATTGATTTTTTTTTTTTAAGATTTTATTTATTTGAGAGAGAGAGAGTGAACATGAGCAGAGGGAGAGGCAGAAGAAGAGAGAGAGGGAGAATTAGACTCTCTGCTGAGTAGGGAATCAGATGCAGGACTCTGTCCCAGGTCCATGTTATCATGACCTCAGCTGAAGGCAGACAGACACTCAACCAACCTGAGCCACCCAGGTGTCCCTTTTTCACTGATTTTGGGGAGAAATATATTTTTGCACATACCGCCATTAGTTTAATTATTTTAGTTAGTTTTGATATATGCTATGGAAGTCATTTCATTAATTTTCTATTTCCACATTTCCTTGGCTCTTGTATATTTATTTTCTCTTCCAGCTTAGTTTTTGAAGGTTTTTCTAGGTTCCAGAAAAAAAATCTTTTTTTTAAAAATTTTACTTTATTTTTTATTTTTATTTTTTTTAAAGATTTATTTATTTGACAGAGAGAGATTACAAGTAGGCAGAGAGGCAGGCAGAGAGAGAGAGGAGGAAGCAGGCTCCCTGCTGAGCAGAGAGCCCGATGCGGGACTCGATCCCAGGACCCTGAGATCATGACCTGAGCCGAAGGCAGCGGCTTAACCCACTGAGCCACCCAGGCGCCCATATTTTTTATTTTATTTTTTAAAAGATTTTACTTATTTATTCCAGAGAGCAAAAGTGAGCAGGGGAAAGAGCAGAAGGAGAGGGACAAGCAGATTCCCATTTGTGCATGTGGCCTGATGCAGGACTCGATTGTAGGACCATGATATCATGACCTGATCTGAAAGAGTCAGACACTTAAGAGACTGAGCCACCCAGGTATCCCCAGGAAAGAAAAAATCTTGCTGGTATTTTGATTTGGAATTGCTTTGAATTTATAGGTTAATGTGAGAACTGATAGTTTTATAATACAGAGCTTTGCCTTTTAACTATGAGGTATAATACCTATTTATTGATTTTTTTTTTTCACTAAGGTTTCTATCCCTTAGATTTTACACATTTCCTGTTAAATTTATACTTAAATGTTTTATAATTTTGTTCTTTTTGTGAATGCAGTATTTTGTTTTCAGAGGCTTATGATATATCATCTATTTTTGAATATTTAAGTTTAACTGGTCACCTTAATTCTAATAATTTCTTAGTTAACTTGGAATTTATAGCTAGATAATATCTGCAAATAACAATTTTGCCTCTTTAATATATATCTCACTTATTTTTTTTACTATATATTTCGCTTATTTTTCTTAACTATTTGGCTAGGTTTTCTAGACAGTGTTGAATTTTAGCAAGATCTTTTATCTTTTTTTTTTTTTTTTTAAAGAGAGGGAAAGGGGGAGCAGGGAGGGGGGACAGAGAGAAAATCTCAAGCAGGATCCATGCCCAGCTTAATGTAGGACTCCATCTCACCACTCTGAGATCATGATCTGAGCCAAAATTAACAGTTGGACGCTTGACTGACTAAGTCACCTGGGCATCCCAACAGTGATCTCTTACCTTAATGAGGTATTATCAATAGTTAGAAAAATCTCACAAATTATCTCCAAAGATGTCCAGTCTCCTTTCTCCCTCTATGAGGAATGCTAAAAAGCATAGAAACTAATCTTTATAATGTATCCAGTTGTTCCAAGAACTATGATGAGTGTTTTCCCTTCATTTTAATTTAATCTTCACGGCAATATCCAGAGGCAGATACTATTATCTTCATTGTATGGATGGTAATGTTGAGGCTTAGTAAGCCACAGCACAAAGCTGAGTCTTAACCCTTCAGAGAATTTTTTTTTCCTTTTACTATAGGGATGGGCCTTTTTAAAATCACTTTTTTGCTTTTTTGTCAAAGTCATATTTCATAGTTCTTTTTAAGCCAGTTTTCTTTTTCTTTTTCTTTCTTTCTTTCTTTTAAGATTTTTAATTCACTTGAGAGAGAGTGAGAGAGCACAGAGAGAGTGAGCAAGCACAGGGAGGGACAGAGGTAGAAGGAAAGAGAAATTCCAGCAGACTCCTCCCTGAGCTCAGAGCCTGGGGGTGGTGGGGGTCACCTCAGTCTCATGACCCTGAGACCATGACCCTAAGCTGAAAGTAAGAGTTGGACACTAAACCAACTGCACCACTCAGGGCCCTATTTATCATCATGATCATTTAAAAATGGCAGTTGCTTTATGACTTTTTATGAATAAATTAGAGGAGTGGTACTATGAGATTGTATGAATATTCTCTTTCCTCAGAACTTTTAACCCAGTGATTTTACCATCCATGGATAATTCTGCCTAAATCTATTATATCAGTGATTACAAATAAGACTTTTTTCTCTTTATACTACATTTAATTTTGGAGAAAAGCTTATTTTGAGATAGCAGAAGGACTGAACTGGTGGTTCTTTTTTCAGGTTTATTTTTAAAAGCATTTGGTCCTACGGAAAAACTTTAGATTCTATATTTTAGAACATAGGAACATAATGAATGCTTAAAGCAGTTTGTCTTCTGAAGCCCAGTAGCAAAATTAAAACTGCCTTTTTTTTCTTTTTTAAAAATTCAGCTAAAACTATATCTAAATTTGCCATTTGGGGAATTTTTGTGGTGAAGCAGACTATATTCTGTCGAAGACCAGTGGTAAGATAATTTATGCTAACACTGAAGTTAAAACCAGAAAAAAAAATCTTTCATGCACAATTTGTTTTATACCTTTAGAAAGTAATATCTTTATTTTGTAGCTCATTTTTAGCTTTAGGGCTATAATAAGGATCTGGTGTTTGTAGATGGTATGAACATGGTGCTTTTTCAATTACTTACAGAAGTGTTTATATAAAACTCCCTTAAATGTTTTAGTTCCTGGAACTTAAGGAGTGGCAGTTGATAAAGCATGACTCCTTCACTGAGTCTCTTTAGGATGTTTGTACTTACATTTTTTAAGGATTATTTTAAAAATATTCTGATAAATATTTTTTAGCTCTTGCAAAATAAGATTTCTTAAAAATCCCTATTGTATACAGACATGCTTACATATGTGTTAATTTTAAGTTCATGTGGACCTTAATAAGGAAGTCATATTTTGATGATATCTGATACTGGTTTTTTTTCCCTTGCCTTCAAAAAACACAATGCCATACTTGTTCTTTGCCAGGGAAAGTCTACAGGAGCTTTTACTTATTTAATTCTAAAATACATTCTTTCAACTTTTACTCCCTTATACTAATGACCTTAAGGGTATTTTGAAAGAAAAATTGCTGGGGGGGTGGGAGGCGGTGGGCAAAGTGGGTGATGGGTATTAAGGAGGGTGCTTGTGATGAGCATGAGGTGTTGTATGTAAGTGATGAATCCCTAAGTTCTACTCCTGAAACCAATACTACACTATATGTTAACTAACTTGAATTTAAATAAAAGCTTGGAAGAAAAAATATAATATTAAAAAGATAAATAAAATTGAATAACCCCCCCCCAAAGTTGCTTTAAGGTTATCATATCTCTTAATAATGTTGTTAGAAGAAGGACCTATTTTCTATTTTTGTTTTCTTTTTTAAAAATAAAATTTTAAAATATTTAAAACAATTTTATTAATAAAAGTCATTTTAAATTTTTTAAATATTTTGTTTATATTTTTTCTAGAAAGCAAATTTTATAATAAAATCATACCTTTATATGGTAGAGAAATTAATGATTATCTATACCATTCAGAAGAGTCTAAGTACAAAGCACATCTTCTTTCCATCTCTGATCTCTCCCCAATCCCCAGTTCCACTACCCAGAGTTCCAGAGTTAACTACTTTTTAAATTTTGTTTTGTTTTGAGGCGCCTGGGTGAATCAGTTGGTTAGGCATATGACTCTTGATTTTAGCTCAGGTCACAATCTCAGTGTCCTGAGATCAGCCAGCGTTGGTCTCCACGCTGGGTATGGAACCTGCTTACGAATCTTTCCCTCTCCTGTCCCTTTCCCACTCCCTGTGCTCGCTCTCTCAAAAAAAAAATAAAATAAAATAAAAATCTTGAAAATTTTGTTTTGTTTTATTATATCTATTGTTCAATATGAAAGATGAGGAATTTAGTACTTCTTTGTCATTGTCTCTCCTGGTTTTTAGTTCTTCTAATCATTATGTTTATAACTTAAATAATGTACCTTCTTCTGCTTTTCTTTTTAATTGTGGTTAAAAAAACCCACTTAATTTACATCTTAACCATTTTTAAGTGTACAATTCAGTAGTGTAACTATATTCACATTGTTGTGTAACCAATCTCTAGAGCCTTTTCATTTTGTAAAACTGAAACTGTACCTATTGAACAACTCCCCATTTCCACCCACCCCCAACCCCTGGGAACCACTGTTCCAATTGAGTGGATTAATACAGTATTTGTCTTTTTGTGACTGGCTTATTTCGCTTAACATAATGTCTTCAAGGTTCACCCATGTGTCAGAATGTCCTTATATTCATTCATTCATTCATTCATTCATCTCTGCACCCAATATGGGGCTGTAACTTGGGACCCTGAGATCAAGAGCCACATGCTCCCCTGACTGCTCCAGCCCGGTGTCCCAGAATTTCCTTGAAGGCTGAATAATATTCCTTTGTGTTTATAGATCACATTTTGTTTATCCATTTCTCTTTTAATGGACACTCTGGTTGCTTCCATCTTTTGGCTATTGAAATTAATGCTACTATGAACATGGGTGTACAAATACCTTTTGGAGTCCCTATGTCCTGTTCTTTTGGACCTGTACCCAGAAGTGGAATTACAGGATCAAGTGGAAATTCTGTTTTTAATTTTTTGAGGACCCTCCATACTTTTTCCTATAGCTGCTTCACCGTTTTACATTCCCACCAACAGTGCACAGGGCTTCTGTTTCTCCACATCTTTGTCAACACTTGTTATTCTGTTTTGTTTTGTTTTGATAGTAGTTCTCCTAATGGGTGTGAGGTGATATTTCATTATGGTTTTGATTTGTATCTCACTAATGTTTAGCTATGCTGAACATCTTTTCATAAGCTTGTTGGCTATTTGTGTATAATTTTGGAGAAATGTCGGTTCAAGTCCTTTGCCCATCTTTATTTGGGTTATTTGGTTTTTTCTTTTTCTTTTTTTTTAAAGATTTTATTTATTTATTAGAGAGAAAGAACAAATGGGGAGGGGGGCAGAAGGAGAGGAAGAAGCAGACTCCATGCTCAGTAGGGAGCCCCTTGTGGGACTGAATCCTAGGACTCTGGGCTCATGACATGAGCTAAAGGCAGACACTTAATTGACTGAGCCACTCAGGTGCCCCTATTTGGATTTTTCTTGTTCCCTGTTTTTATTTTTAAATTATTAATTTTAGATAGAGTATTGACTCTCTACTAAGAAACATTCTGAAAATAAAATTTCTCCACATCTTGATTTTTCTTAGAAATTTTTACATTCTAAAAGTTTGTAACATTGTTCTCTTCTTTAAATTACAAATTTTTGTTTAAAGCAATTGTTAAAAGCATTTATGAGTTGCCTAACTGGCTCAGTTGGTGGAGTGTGTGACCTTGATCTTGGGGTTGTGAATTTAAGCCCTATGTTGGGTGTAGAGACTACTCAAGGATAAAGTCTGGCACACCTTGGGGGAAGGGGGTGGGGTTATGGATATTGGGGAGCTATGGTGAGTGCTGTGAAGTGTGTAAACCTGGTGATTCACATACCTGTACCCCAGGGGATAAAAATATATGTTTATAAAAAATAAAAAATAAATTACAAAAAAAGTCTGGCACACCTGGGTGTCTCACTTGCTTAAACATCTGACTTCAGCTCAGATCATGATTTCCAGGTCCTGGAATCAAGCCCTGCATTGGACTCCTGCACTCAGCAGGGAGTCTGCTTATCCCTTTCCCTTTGTTCCTCCCTACCCCTAACTGGTATGCACACGTGTGCTTTCTCTCTCTCTCAAATAAATAAATAAAATCTCTTAAAAACAACAAAAAAACCCACATTTATAATGAATGCTTATGTAGGTGTTAAGTACTTGAAGAGCCAAGTAGTATAATCAGATGCTTAAAGAAGGAAAAGTAATCTTGCATAAATAAAACTTTTCTCTTTTAAAGGTTCCTCTTAACTTTGTTGTTTGGGGCTGGTATGTTTTCTTCAACACATTTATTTCATCTGTTTTCAGTCATCTGGGATTTTTACTTTCTGGTCCGCTGGTGGTGCGGACTTCTGACTTCTAAGACTTAGATAATTTGGCATTTCAGTTTTCTTCTCTCTCTCTCTCTCTTTTTTTTTTTTTTTAAGATTTTATTTATTTATTTGACAGAGATCACAAGTAGGCAGAGAAGCAGGCAGAGTGAGGAGGAAGCAGGCTCCCTGCTAAGCAGAGAGCCCAATGTGGGCTCTATCCCAGGACACTGGGATCATGACCCAAGCTGAGGGCAGAGGTTTTAACCCACTGAGCCACCCAGGCGCCCCGCCATTTCAGTTTTCTGATGTTCCATGGTCCCTTCGAATGAAGGGATACAGATATGTGTTCCTCTGCCATATTAAGCCAAAGGCATTTGTTGCTTTTGTTTGTTGCTTTTAAAAGGTTAGTTGTGGAGGGGAAGGGTCAGAGCACAGTGTCCACCCCAGGTGTCATTAGATTTGGATTTGAATTCATATCTATTTTTTTTTAAGATTTTATCTGACAGACAGAGATCACAAGTAGGCAGAGAGGTAGGCAGAAAGAGAAACAGGTTCCCTGCTGAGCAGAGAGCCAGATGTGGGGCTCGATCCCAGGACCCTGGGACCATGACCTGAGCCGAAAGCAGAGGCTTTAACCCACTGAGCCACCCAGGCGTCCCCATATTCTATTTTTTAACTGGGAGAGACTGGCAAATATTCCTTTATGCTTTGCTTTTTAAATCTGTAAAATAGGTTAGTCTGTCTAGTTTGACAGTTACTGTGAATGTCATATAAGATACAGTTTGTTTAAATACCTAGAGCACATTCAGTATTCTATGAATGCTTATAGGCAAAGGAAACATAAACCGTGATAGTACCCTGTCAAAAGTGTGTTTTCTGGAAGCTGGTTTTCTCCTAGAGAGTATTTCTTCTGTAGTCAGTTAAGAAATGTTTAAGTTCTTATTATGTTAATAGTTACGTGAATCTGTGAAACAGTCTGAGAATTCTTGTCTTCCAGTTGTGTATGGTTTAGTTGGGGATGTGTTATCAATGTATGAGTTAAATAACAGAAGATGGAACATAAGATACATGTTGGGCAGGTTTAGAAATGTAGACCATTGGGCTTGTGTGGTCGAAAAAGGCTTAATGGAGGTTCATGTTGAAATACCAGTTAAAGAATTGATCCCCACCTCCCCATATAAACTGGGCCTTGAACTGAGGAAAGGTCAGAATTAAAACTTGGATCATCAAGGTCTTCTGTGTGAAGGTCATGAGTAAACCAGTTGTCTGTCGTAGAGTATATGTGTTGGGGATGGGTTCAATTTGAAAATAGAACCAGATTATTAAAAAAACTTAAATACCACACACAGAGAGCTGGAGTTACAGATTTAAGAGACCCACTACATAGAGATAGTAGTTAAAACACTGAATGTGAATTAGGTTTAGGGAGAAAGAAAGAGTGACAGAGGTTGAATGTGAGAGCGGGTGTAAAGAGTATCTTGTGATTGACAACCAAAAGAGACTAGAGTTCAGAAAAGCAGAGAACCAGGGTGGCATACTATTATGAAAGCCAAGGCAAGAGGGTTCTCAGAGGCAGGGGCAGAAAGTTCTGAGTTGCTTAGGGTGATTCTCAAGAAAAGGCCAGTCAGTTTTCATGCTCTGCTCTCTGCTTACTTTTGATAGCCCCTAAAGACTATAGTTTTTTTTTTTTTTTTTTTTTTACTTTTTTACAGATGACTTAAAATTCTAAACTCCTTATTTCCCTCTCTGTGCTCTGTGTTCAAGCTACCTATGTGTGTTCACAGTTCTTCCTTTCTTCCGTGAATATTTCTCAAGAATCCATTCTGTGGGGCGCCT
Organism: Mustela nivalis; assembly: GCF_964662115.1. Lineage (NCBI taxonomy): Eukaryota > Metazoa > Chordata > Mammalia > Carnivora > Mustelidae > Mustela > Mustela nivalis. The sequence goes on from NC_139020.1 coordinate 92,206,997, forward strand.
GGGTGGCTCAGTGGGTTAAGCCTCTGCCTTCAGCTTGGTCATGGTCTCAAGGTCCTGGGATTGAGCCCCGCATCGGGCTCTCTGCTCGGCAAGGAGCCTGCTTCCCCCTTTCTCTGCTTCCTCTCTGCCTACTTGTGATCTCTCTCTCTGTCAAATAAATAAACAAAATCTTAAAAAAAAAAAAAAAAAAAGAATCCATTCTGTGCTAGGCACTGGGTCTAGGCACTGTGTTGGTCACTAGGAATATAACGAACAAAACAAAATCCCTACTTTCATCAAACTTATATTCTAGCAGGGGTAGACCATAAACACTGGTTTACCTGTTGAAGTAGTAGAAGTTGGTCCAAGAGGTAGTCAGCGCCTGGTAAACCCTGCTAGGGACTTTGTTACTCTGCATGAGAGACCAAGACATTTGAAGAGTTTAAAATAAGAAGGATGTGAACTACATTAACTCTGTAAAACTCTTAGAACAGTTTGACACCTGGAGATCTTTGTAAGTGTTTGTTAAATTAGAGTCTTTCAGGCTATATAACTTAACATTTGAAAGGATACTGTGGCTGGCTACTGGGCCTAGATTGGATCATGGGGAGCCTTCTCATGGCTCCTTGGAGGAAACCCCAGGCCTCCTGTTACGATTTCAGGCTTCACAGTGAGTAGCTGCTAGGTAGATTTATTTGAATACTGTTGCTTATCTAACACTAAAACAAACGTAAATACACATTTATGTCTATTCCCATGTTTTCTGCGTATCTACCTTAAAACATTAGTCATATTATAAAACCAATTGGGGCAAATGGGAGTTTTTTGGGAAAAGGTGAAAATGAAGGTGTGCAGTCTAAAAATCATGCCATACAAAGAATGGATGAAAGTCTCATGGATAGTTAATCTGTGGATGTGAGGGCTGAGGAAGAGGACATGACAGATCTTTGTCCAGTTATTGAAGAGCCATCTCTTAGATGAAGGGTAGACTTCTTAGGGAGGGGAGATCTGGAGTCAGCGATTAGAACAGATTTCAATTATATATAAGGCAGAAACTAATCAATAACTGAGCTGTTCATCTGTGGAGTGCAGAGCCTCACAGAAGAGTGTGCTCTTGAAAACTAATATTAAAGCAAAGTGGGACAACCGTCAGAGCAGTTAGGGTGGGCTTCCTGAAGAAGGAAGGAGATTGAATTGAAGTTTCTCACAAATCCACTATTTTTATTTTTAAATTTTTAATTTAAACTCAATTTAGTTAGCATTCTACTTTTTTTATTTTTGAAATTATTGATATGGGTTTTTCTTTTTTCTTCTTTTTTTTTTTTACTTTACAGAGATTGTCTACCGGAAGCAATAATGATACACTCACAAAATATCTGACGTCCTTCAGATCGCCAGGCATTCAGTAGTATGTAGGACATCATTAGTTTCACTTATCTTCAAACTTAAAACTCTTTTTCTTTTTCAGGGATATCATGATAACCCATTTTGAACCTTCAATCTCCTTCGAGGGCCTTTGCAGTGAGGTTCGAGATATGTGTTCCTTTGACAATGAACAGCTTTTCACCATGAAATGGATAGATGAGGAAGGTGAGTGATAAAGAGAGGGCTCTATGTGTAAGCATTTGATCTAAGATACTATTCTGTCATTTATTTTCAAAATACAGTAAAAGTCCTAATTTATGGACTATTAGGTAAATTAGAAATTCGATGCCATTTTTATTTTGCTTCAGGTACTTAAAAGAATATCACCAAAGGGGACAGTCTTTGTTTTGTCCTTTTTACTCCAAAAAAATGAGAAATTAATGTGACTGTCTTCCCCCATTAACATAAACATCAAATAGTGTTATATTTTACTTTAATTTTGAATATGAATGTTTTATACTTTAGAGATTACCGTCGATAATTTGGCAGTATTTTTTGCTGAATATTTCTTCAAAGAAAATGTTACACAATAAAAGTGATTCTGACACTATGATTTCAAAGATGGTGGCATTGATACTTTAATGACTTGAACTCAGAAAACATTTATTGAATATCTGTGTACTAAAGATAGATATTTTCTGCTCTTAAAGTTAATGTCTCATTGGGAGATGGACATGTAAATAACAGATGTGGTGAGTTGAACATAAATGCGTAGGGGTCTTGAAATGCAAAAGCAGTAGCATGTCCATGTGCCCGAAATATTTGTGACATTTGGACTAAAATAGTAACAGAGTAAAAGTTTTTGAAGTGGTGGAGGTGAGGGGAAAACCATTTTTGACAAAGAATAAGATAGAAAAAGGACAGAGGTATGAAGAACATGGTGTGTGTGGAAGAGCAGTAATTCACTAAATTAACGTGTAGGGAATGGTGTGGTATCAGGACTAGATCCTTGCTCCTGAGTGTAGTCTGCAGAACTTTTAGAAAAGGCTCATCACAGACTTCTGGATCTGAATCTATATTTTAACAGGAACTACAGGTAAGTCACATGAATATTAAACTTGTAGAAGCTTAGGGTTGACTCAATCCTGGAAGGCTTTGCAAACCACATTAGACTTTATTTTACATGCTAGAATGTCACCGAAGTATAGCTTAAAGATACCTTAAATTTACTAACATTGTATTATGGCCCTCTATTAATTGTAATGAGAATGAAATTTCTTTTTAAGGGAAGTTGTTATAATATGTAGCTCAGTATTTGGGGCCATTTCTAGGTTTCCTGATAGGAAGAGCCCTGGAAAGATATTATCCTAGATCCAAGTTGTACATAAACTCAAAATCTATTTTTACTTTTTAAACACATTTTTAAAAAAAGTTTTATTTATCTAATCTCTGTGCCCAATGTGGGGATAGAACTCATGACCCCGAGATCAAGAATCACATGTTCCTTCCAACTGAGCCAACAAGGCACCCCTTTAAAGACATTTTTAAAAGTTTCTCTAAGGTAATCCATGTTTGCTGTTTGGGAAAAAAAAGTAGCACAGATGTTTTGAAATTTTATAAGAAGTCTTCTGTTTGCCCTTTCTCTTCTTTCCTTCCTCATCAGTCCCAGGCGTAAGAGAGAAAAACCACTGTTACAGCTAGTATATATCCTTCAAGATACTTTCTCTGTATATACAAATATGTTTGTTTCTGTACATTATTTATAAGTGTACTTTTTTAATACAAAAAGAATTCAATCACATAAATCATTAAATGATATTTCCCTTTTACATTTTGAATTGGACATTTTTCATTTCAGCATGAATGAAATTATACCATTACCTTTTTTTTTAAAGAATTTTATTTTTTTAAAGTAATCTCTGCACCCAAAGTGGGGCTTGAACTCACAACCTCAAAATCAAGAGTCACATGCTCCACTGACTGAGCCAGCCAGGCACCCCTACAGCATTACTTTTTTAAGTGCTGTATAATATACCACATCATTGTAGATATTTCATGGTTTATTTAATCCCTTATTGGTGGATGTTTGGACTACTTCCAGGGTATTTGTTTTTTTTTTTTTTTGCTACTATAAGCAATACATAATGAACATCTTTATATGAAATTTCGTGCAATTGTATGGGACTTTGTGTAGCAAATGCATAGAATATGCACATCATAAATTTTGGTAGCTAGGGACAATTCACATTCAAAACAAGTTCAAACCAATTTATGGCACAGTTACATTGAATGAGAGCATCCCTTTGCTCTTACCCTCACTAACCTCAGATATTATGAGTCTTAACATTTTTTGAAGTCTAGTAAGGGAAATACTAGCTTGGTATTTTAAATTCTGTGTTATTTAAGGACAAGTCTGTCTATATTCATCCATTTTTGACCACAAGGCTAGTTTAAGTATTGTTAATTCTAAATAGTGTGGATATCTCACAGTATATCTTCAGCCTAAATATGAGACTATATAATTTAGTACAGTATATACAATATAGTTAGCATCAATAAATTGATTCTTATCATGAACTAATGTTATTCTCTCTCTCTCTTTTTTTTTTTTTTTCTTTAAATGAACTCTATGCTTAATATGGGGCTTGAGCTCAGAACCCTGAGATCAGGAGTCTTAAGCTCTACCAATTGAGCAAGCCAGGCACCCCAATGTTATTCTCATTTTAAACCTTTCCTGATAATTTCATGCCATTTATTTCTCATTTGAGATTTTTTTTTCAATTGGTGGTTTTCAAAGTAGTACACATAGGAATCATAGATAATGCATTTTATTAAATTGATTTAGAGATAATCCATTAAAAATTGTTATAGTATTTGGGGTGCGTGGGTGGCTCAGTTAAGCATCCAACTCTTAATTTCATCTCAGGTCATGATCTTGGGGTTGTGAGATCAAGTCCCAGGTCGGGCATGGAGCCTGCTTAAGATTCTCTCTCCCTCTTCCCCTACCCCTATCTCTCTCACTGTCTCTGAAATAAAATAAAATAAAATGAAACAAAATTTTATAGTACTCTTATACTTTGTATTGTCTTTACCTGGGAAGCTCTGTTCCCACATTGTTATATGGCTATCTCTTCCCTGTCATTCAGGTTACTCAAATGTCCTGTCCTCCAAGAAGCCTTTCACTCCTATTCACTTTGAATCTCATTTTATGGTAGAATGTAAGCTCCATGAGAATAGAGATCTTGTCTTTGCCATGGAGCTCCAGTGCCTAGAGCAGTACTCAATAATAGTATGCTCGAAAAACATTTATGAGTTGTAGAAGAGGCTAAAAGCAAGGCTGTCCTGTAGTTTTATGTATATTATTGAAGATTTAAGTGTTGGGAGTTGTGGTTTATTCTATTTTTTCTTAACATTATAGGATATTTTAATTAACAGATTCACATAGTAAATTAAATTAATTCTCTGGTGAAACAGTCTTATCCTTTTATAATGCAATTCAAAGTTCTTTGTCTCTAAATAGCTATTAAATGTCCTAATTTTCTGGGGAGAACTATAAAACTATAGCCTCATTCAAGTAAAAGGTTAAACTTTCTATTAAAGTCTGCTGATTCCCATGTGATCCTTGTTACCCTGGTTAATTTTGATACCAGTCTCTTCTTAATTTTAGGCATATAGAGCCAGTAGTAATTATTTTTAAGTTCCTTGCAATTATTTTTCAGTTGTAATTTCATTACCTTTATTTTTAGCCAGGTAGGCATCAGGGGTGCTTATCTAGAGAAAAAATTCTCTTCATAATCAGTGGGACACAGGACTGTGATTTCTCTGGTTTATGAGCAACACTGTCTAGAAGCTAATCTTTTAACTGTGGTATTTTTTCTGTTAGAGCAAATAATCACAAGCTTACTTCATTTCTTAAAGTAGATCTATGACAGCCATTCTTTTTCCTTGTGTTCAAAACCAGTTTTACTGATTTGTTTTGATGTGTCTGTGGAAAAACTGGTTTGCTTAATCTAACTAAACATTTTAGAATGAATAGTAATTTTGTAACAATTATACCTCCCTTCTCATGTGAGGAGAGAGTATGGGACAGAGAATGATAAATGACTTTTTAGTTCATCAAACTTTAATTGTGACTGTTTTTCCTTAAGGATAAGCTTTTTTATATTCACAATCTAATATTTCTAATTCCATCAGTTTCTTACTCATTCAGAATCTGATTACCAGGTTTATATTTAACTGCTTCTATTCTGTCACTTTTCTTTTATTAGAAATTAACCTTTGGGTATTTTATTTCTTAGTTAAGTTTTTATTAAGAGTGGTGCTTGCTTTTTAACAAAAATATTGATTTGTTTGAAGGAAAAAGTCTCTCTGAGGATCCTCAGACCTTTCCTATAAACAAATTAATGATGTCTTTTTTGGTGAATGTACAACTAGAAGGGTAACAGTTGTTTCCTTTCTTACAAATAGCCAAATATTGTATAGGCTGTTATTTAACCTGCCTTTTCACTTAACATCTTGTGGATTATCTTTCCATATCAATCTATGTAGAATTATATAATGTGGTTTATATAGTGTTTGTATAACATGGTTGTACCATAACTTAACCAATCCCCCTTTGATGGATATTAGGATTATTTTGTAGTGTATAAAAAATATTAGTGCAGAGACTATCTTTGTACATACTTTTTTGGGGGACACCTGCACTATATTACTTATAGGGTGAATTCCTTGAAATGGAAGTGTCCTTGAAAATAGGTAGTACCAAATTGACCTCCAAAAATATTCCACCTTTTGTTATACTTTTCACCAATAACACATGTAAATTATTATTTTATTATTGTTTATATTTAAAAGGCCACCTAGGCACACCTCATTCAGTTAAGCATCTGCTTTTGGCTTGGGTTATGATCCCAGAGTCCAGGGGTGGAGCCCCATGTTGAGCTCCCAGCTCAGTGGGGAGTCTGCTTGTCCCTCTCCCTCTGCTGTTCCCCCTGCTTGTGCTCTCTTATGCCTGCTCTCTCTCTCTCTCTCTCTTTCCCAAATAAATAAAATCTTAAATAAATAAAAATGAAGGAGGTATAATTGACACAATATAGTGTACATATTAAAAGTATACATGCAATTTGATGAGTTTCAACACCCAGGAAACCATCATCATAAGCAAGATAGAGAGCCTATCCATTACCCCAAGTGTTTCAGTGTGCTTTGCAATTCCTCACCCCTACCCATGCCACGTAACTAATGATTTGTTTTCTGTCACTGTAGATTTGCTTACATTTTCTAGAGTTTTGTAGTCATGGAATCACACAGTATGTACTCATTTTGGGGGGGCAGGCTAGTCTGGTTTCTTTCACTGAGAAAAATTATTGATATGTGTGTTGTGTGTATCAATAGTTCATTTATTTTTATTGCTGAGTGAGTGGTATTCCATTATACGGATATACCACAGTCTTTGAACTGTTCCTCTGTTGATGGCCATTGAGGCTGCACTTTGGGGCTATCACAAATAAAAACTCTATGGCAGTCACATATGAATCTTTGTATAGATACAGATTTTCTTTTCTCATGGGCAAATAACTAGAAGTGGAATGGCTGGATCATCTGGTAGGTATTCTTTTTCTTTAAGATTTTATTTATTTATTTATTTGACAGAGAGAGAGAGAGAAAGATCACAAGTAGGCAGAACAGCAGGCAGAGGGAGAGGGAGAAGCAGGCTCCCTGCTGAGCAAGGAGCCCAATGCAGGGCTCCATCCCAGGATCCTGAGATCATGACCTAAGCCAAAGGCAGACACTTAACTGACTGAGCCACCCTGGTGCCCTGGTATATATCCTTCTTAAAAAATAAAATAGGAAAAAATGTATTTGAAAAGGAGATGAGGTGGGGTACTACAGCACAGGTGCATTCTTGGGCTGATGATTTTTAGAAAAGAATTTATATGGAAGTTGAGGATATGCAAATTGATACCTTTTAAAAACCCTCTAATCCTGGTCATCCCTGGAAAGTCTTCTGTACTCCCAAGGATAGAGTACCCCATGCTGAAGACAACTGGCTGACTTAGAGAAGTCCTCAAGCCCTTCTTTCTCTTTTGGCCTCTGCCCCAACTCTGTGCTCCAGGCATTCTGTCCGGGAAACTCTGCCTGCTGCCATTTATACAGCAGGCCGTGTAGATGCCTGAAAGGCAAGGGGATCAGACTGGGGCCCACCTGGAAAAAATCCCTTGCAGTGGTAGGGTGGAGATGAGTTGAGAGGTGAGACAAGAGGGGCCATAAGATGCTGACTGGTCACCAGAGATCCGAAACTCCAACTTACGCTCTGGTCTGTGGGAAGGTCTCTTCGTTGGCATCCCCGCCTCCAGTTGCATTTTAAGGGGTAACTACCATCATAGGAAAAGTTTATAATTCAGACTGTTTCTCACTTACATCCCTTCATCTCCAGGGAACTACTAATCTGGTTTTCTGTCACTATTCTAAATATATAAATAACAAAATGCAGTGTTTTCATGTGTTTTTTAAATTCATATAAATCATACTAGCACATAATTTGAAACTTCCCCCTTTTCTACTGGACATATGTCTTGAAGTCTGTTCATGTGCCTAGAGAACTAGTATACTTCTTTTTAAAAATTCTTTTTTTTATTGTGGTCAAATATACCTAACATAAAATTTTAACTTTTGTTAAGTGTACAATTCAGGGACATTAAGCATATTCACAATTTTATGCAACCATCTTCCTTTACCATATTCTAGAATCTTTTTATTGTCCCAAACAAACTATACTTATTAAGTAATATTTCCCCTAATTGAATTTTTTTTTTTTTTAGATTTTATTTATTTATTTGACAGAGAGAGATCACAAGTAGGCAGAGAGGCAGGCAGAGAGAGAGAGGAAGAAGCAGGCTCCCTGCTGAGCAGAGAGCCCGATGCGGGACTCGATCCCATGACCCTGAGATCATGACCTGAGCTGAAGGCAGCGGCTTAACCCACTGAGCCACCCAGGCGCCCCTCCCCTAATTGAATTTAAATTAAAAACAACAACAACAACTCTGGGGCACCTGGGTGGCTCAGTGGGTTAAAGCATCTGCCTTCGGCTCAGGTCATGATCTCAGGGTCCTGGGATCAAGCCCCACATTGGGCTCTCTGCTCAGCAGGGAGCCTGCTTCCTCCCTTCTCCCTCTGCCTGCCTCTCTGCCTACTTGTGATCTCTGTCTGTCAAATAAATAAATAAAACCTTAAAAAAAAAAAAAAAACCTCCACCTTTTCACCTCCTCCAGCTCCTCTCCCTCACATGCTTTTCTTAGACTAACTGTCTCTATGAATTTGTCTTTCTGTCCCTATAAATTTCTCTGTGAAAATAGATTTCTGGCTTCCTGCTCTCTAGGTCACCTTTGTTTTTGAAAGATAATTTTGCTTGGCAAATAATTTTTTAAATTTATTTTAATTTTTTTTTTTGCATTCTGTACACTGTCTTCTAGCTTGCATTGTCTCTGATGCAAATCTGCAGTCAGTGACCTTTGTGCTTCTCTATGTAATATATCTCTTTGGCTGCTTTTAAGATTTTTCTCTCTATAATTGGAAAAATTTTGGCCATTATCTCTTCAAACAATTTTTTTTTCTGTCACCAGACCCCTCCTTTAGGGACTCCAATTACAGGTATGTTAGTTCTCCTGAGGTGTCATAAAGCTCACTAATGCTCTGTTCCTTTTTTTCTCCCCCAGTCTGTTTCTCTGCTTTTCATGTTCGTAGTTTCATTGCTTCCTAAGTTCACCAGTCTTTTCTTCTGCCATTAATCTCACCTACTATAGTTCAATTTGGGCCTTTATGTTCCATCTTTACTTGACATGCCCAATATCTACAGCTTCGTGAGCATATTGGATATAACTATAATAACTTTTAATATCCATTCCTACAAATTCTTTCATCTTTCAGGGTCTGTTCCAGTTGATTGATGTTTCTCCTGGCGTGGTTCGTATTTTCCTGCTTCTTCATGTGCCTGGGTCTGTTTTACTGGATCCTGGATATTGTGACATTGGCAATGGATATATTTGTATTTTTATGAATATTTCTGAGTTTTGTTTAGGGATGCATTTAAGTTACTTGGAAACAGTTGATCCTTTGTTGCTTATTTCCATCTCCTGAATCTTTTTTTTTCACTTGTTTTGTGTAGTTTTCTTCTGTTTCAGGTGGAGGGTTGAATCCAGTTCCTATTACCTCATCATCTCCAGAAGTGGAAGTTGAGGATGGGCAGCTTGATAGGATAGCATATGCTTCTGTAACCACTGATTTCCACCTTCTAGAAAAGCAAGCCAGAAGCCAGAGTCCACTGCTTTTGTGATTGGGCCTAATATTGAAAGGATGGCCATTTAAACACTCTAGCATTCTTGGAAACTTTTTGCAAATCTATATTTTAAGCAATGCAGCCCTTCAGAGCAGGGAGTGCAGGAGCTTTCACAAGTAGTATGTAGTGTTCTGAACCCAGTTTCCAGAGGGGGGATGGCAGTAGGATGGTTCAGCGGGAACGGGGAGTTTGTAAATCTACAGCCTACTCAGGCATCCGGGAGAGGACTCTGGTGATACTACCTCAGGCAAATGTGAACGGTTGCCAACTTTGGTTGTAGGCTGCCTTGATTCTCTTAAGTGTCGGCACTGAATTGAGTCATGTGCTGAAATACCTAATATAACTAGAGTTATATATATGTTTCATTTTTTAAAAAATATTTTATTTATTTATTTGACAGAGAGAGATCACATGTAGGCAGAGAGGGAAGCAGGCTCCCTGCTCTGCAGAGAGCCTGATGTGAGGCTCGAGCCCAGGACCCTGAGATCATGACCTGAGTTGAAGGCAGAGGCTTAACCCACTGAGCCACCCAGGTGCCCCTATGTATGTGTTTTAAGTTCTGCATCTTGTCAGGTTATCTAATAAATAACTGAGTCTTACATATTTATCAAACACCTGAGGTCCAGTGCCCTAATTTTCTTCTTTCTTTTCATAGGTGAAAGAAAATGTAGATATAATGAAAGAAAGACTTGATCTGCTGGTTATAATACACACATTTTATTACCTTGAAATTCATTGACTATAGCAGATCTCACTCTGGCTGTATGTCTGTTTCAGGAGGTGAATTTGGACTTTAGTAATAGAGGGGGCTTTGAGAAATAGCTTTTTTTCCTATCTTTGTTTCATGATGATTCTTCATGGAATGTTTTACTTCTGAGTTACGTGTCCTACTTTATCAGGCATGAAACAGTTGGCCCAAAAAGGTAATACTTGAACCACAGATAAAAACAAAATAGACTTGAGTATACGTAATGTCAGTAATTAACTCCTCTTTTCACACCTGTGATTTTTCAAAAGTATCAGTCTCTAGGTAAATACTGAATACAGGTACTTCACCCAGTCGAGGTTTCAACCAACAGCAAGCAGGTACTAGTCTTGCAAAAAGACAGTGTCTAGCAGAAGGGAAGGATTGATTTTAAAATATGGTTGTAATGATACTTTTAACAATAGTTAATTCCATCCATGGCATTTAGTCAAAGCACAATAATAAAAGCCATATGTATAATGGACCAAGCATACCATGAATCATTTTAAATATATGATCTTCAGTTTTCCCATTATCCTCACAATATAAATAATAGGCCTCTGCAGAGAGAGAGATAGATATGTGTGCAGAGACATATATATGTTATATATATATGTTTTTAAACAATGAGAATATAGGTGTTCCTATATATATACATATATATGTATATATATAGCCCATGCTCATTAGCATTCACTACCTATTTCCCCTAAGTTCTTTACCCACTGCAGCCCTCATATATATGTGTGTGTGTATATATATATATATATATAGTAACACCTATGTTCTCATTGTTTAAAAACAACCTGAGCTAAGTTTAAATGTATTTGCCAGCATGGATTCAGTTTCCTCACCTGGAAAATTGGAAATGAAGTGTTAATTAAATTTTAGACTCAATCTATTTCTAGAATTCTTTGAGTATTTCATTATTTAGAATTAATTTAGTCAGTTGGCTTGTTTAACTGGAATGATTTACACACTCACTGATATGTGAAATTTTTATTACTTTTTAAGTTGCTTTTTTATTTTTGGCCTATACTTAAATCTACTGTAGAAACAAGTTTTTTTTTTTAAGCTATATCAAAAATGGTATATAATTAAATTGACTTTCACTTTCATAAATGTGGCAAAATGGGAGAAATTTGGATAACTGAGAAAGTGAATCTGTGAATGAATTACTTTATTTCTTTGAGGCAAACTAAGACAGACTTTGCTTTTGGACTAGAATTTTCTTTGCTGTCAGACTCACATTATAAAAACACTGCATTACGTAAACATTTTTTCTAAAACAGCTTCATTGAGATATAATTTATTATTTAAAGGAGTTTTTAATATATTCACAGAGTTACACAACCGTCACCATAATCAATTTTAAAACATTTCATCACCCAAAAAATAAATCCCATGCTCATTAGCATTCACTACCTATTTCCCTCTAAGTTCTTTACCCAATGCAGCCCGTAGACCTAGGTAACTACTAATCAACTTCATGTTTTTCTTTCTTCCTTTCTTTCTTTTTTTAAGATTTTATTTATTTATTTGAAAGAGAGAGAGCATGAGAGGGTAGAGGTCAGAGGGAGAAGGAGACTCCCCACCGAGCGGGGAGCCTGATGTGGGATTTGATCCCAGGACTCCAGGATCATGACCTAAGCCAAAGGCAGTTACTTAACCAACTGAGCCACCTGAGGGGCCCCAACTTTATGTTTCTATAGATTTGCCTAATCTACACGTGTCATATGAGTACTTGTTCAATTAACAGACATTTGGGTAATTTCCATTTTTTGGCTGTTATGAGTAGTACTACCACTATGAACATTTAGTTACAACTTTTTGTGTGGCCATATGTTTTCATTTCTCTGGATATATACCTAGGAGAAGAATTGCTGGGTCATATGGTAACTATGTTTAACCTTTTGAGGAACTACTAGACTGTTTGTTGAAGTGGCAGCACCATTTTACATTCCCATCAGCAGTATATATGGATTGATCCTCACCAGTACTTGTTATTATCAGTGTATTGAGTGTTGATCCAAAAATGGTGTATCTATGTAACCTGGTTGAATCATTTTGACTCACTATTTTTTATCTAGCATCTTTAAGATATTAATAACACCAAGTTAAAGACTGAATGTATGAGAGAACCAATCTTTCTTTTATGTAAATTATACTCAGTCAGAAAATAAATCAGAAGAAAAGATTCCATCCATAGTAACAATATGATTTTTTTAAAATCTAGGGGTAAACTTTAAAGGAATGTGAAGAACCCATGTAAAGAAAACTGAAACAAAAACAACAGGATTCCATAAGCAAAACCTTAAATGAATGGGGTTAGGAAGAAGTATCGTGTAAAATGAGAACTCCCTGCAGATAAATCTATAAAGACCATGACCGCCCCCCCCCCCAATTCTAATAGGATTTTTAAAAAACTGACAATTTCATTTGGAAAAATAAACAGGAAAATTCTGAAAAAGGAAATGTAAAGAGGTAAGAATTACTCTAATTTTATGTTGAAAAACACCATAATCACAGATAAAAGAGTAATAACAGCTGACAGAAAATACTTGTAACATTTCCAGAGAGTTGGTATCTCTAATATAAAATAATTAGGTAAAAAAAAAAAAGATGAAAAATCTACTTAAAGAAATGTAGATAGCTAATTCATAAATGACAAAAAAAAAAAACTAAAAAATTACTAATAGTTAAAAAAACCAAAGATTTGAAAATAAGACATTTTCACTACCAGATTAGAAGATAATTAAAATTTAATAATTACTTATAGGGAGTTAGGAAAGATACACTGTTATATATATGATAACCTTTTGGAGTTCCTGTCATTCTAAAATTTGTCATTCTAAATTCTAAATTTAAATTCTAAATTCTAAATAATTGCCAAAATTTTAAATGGGGGCACTTTATTTTATTTTTTAAAGATTTATTTTAGAGAAGGAAAGAGCATGAGCAGGGAGAGGGGCAAGGAGGGTACAGAAGGATAGGGAGAGAATCTTAAGTAGATTCCACGCTGAATGTGGAGTCCATCACATGGCTTGATCTTACGACCCCGAGGTCACGATTTGAGCTGAAACTGAGAGTAGGACAGCCAACCAGCTGAGCCACCCATGTGCCCCAAATGGGCACACTTTAATCAATCCTACTTGTAGGAAATCATCATGAAAAGTTATTCAAATACACAAATACTTAAAGAATATTTGCTGTCTTATTCACTAATAAAAAAGACTGACATACTGATACATGCTACAACATGGAGGAACCTTAAAAACGTGCTCAGGGAGGAAAGAGGGACACGAATGACCACATATTATATGATTCCATCTATATGAAATGTCCAGAAAAGCCAAATCTATAGATGCTGAAAATAGTGGTTATTTAGTGGTTGCCTAGGTCTGGCAATAGGAGGAGAGGTTGGGGGAAACGGAGAGTGACCACTATGGGCAAGGGGCTTTTTTGAGGAGGAAATAATAAAAGTATTCTAAAACGGATTCTGTTGATAGTTAACAACTTGCAAACATACTGACAGCCATTGTACACTTCAAATGGGTAAATTGAATGCTTTGTGAATTATATCTCAATAAAACCTTTATTAAAAATTAGGTTATCCTAGGCTTTTCAAAAAGTGTGAAATATTACGTCCTTAGATAGGGCTGTTCAGAAGAGGTGGCATTTGTCCCGGGTCTTGTAAAGATTCACAGAATTTCAAGATTCAGCTTGAAAGATGGCTGTAAGGTGTTGATTCCATAACAACTCACCTCAGAGTATAGTAGCGTTAAAAAAAAGCCTGCCACTTTATTTTATAATCTCTCACACTTCTGCGAGTTGACTCGCTCTGCTGGTCTCACGAGAGGTCTCTCCTGCAGTGGCAATCAGAGGGCAGCTGGGTCTGGAGTCATGTGGAGGCTCACTGGGATGCTGGCGTAGTTGGTTCTCTCTCCCTTTTTGTGTAGTCTCATCACAAGGAGGCAGTATCTCATTGATTTTCACTTTCTTAATGATTAATGATGTTAAACATCTTTTCATGTGCTCATTGGCTATTTATACATCTTCTTTGGAGAAATGTTCGTTGTTTTTTTTTTCCCTTGCCTGTGGTTTTGGTGTCAAATCCAAGAAATCATTGCCAAATCCAGCGTCGTGAAGATTGCTCCTTATGTTTATGTTTTCTTCCAAGGGTTTTTATAGATTTAGCTCTTGCATTTAAGTCTTTGTTCCATTTTGAGTTAATTTTTATTTATGGTATGAGATAGAAGTTCAACTTTATTCTTTTGCATATGGTTACATTTGGATATTTTATATAAAATGAATTTTTGTTAGTCTTTATAGGTTTATAATGGTATTATGATCATATTAAGGAATTTTAATTTTAAGCTAAAGAGATTTATGCAGAATGATACTGTAGAAGTGAGTGGGTATGTAAGGGGAAGCCAGATTTGGTAATATGTGTGAAAATTTCCAAAATGAGGGGCGCTTAAGTGGCTCAGTTGTTTAAGTGTCTGACTCCTGATATCAGCTCAGATCTTGATCTCAAGGGTATGAGTACAAGTCCTGCATTGGCCTCCAGGCTGGGAGTGGAGCGAACTTTAAAAAAGAAAGAAAGAGAGAGAGAGGAAGAAAGAAAGAAAGAAACAAAAGGAAAGGAATTGAAAAGAAAAAGAAATTTTTCAAAATGAAAAGTTAAAATGGAGAGTTAGTAAACCAGGAGAATGGTGTTTAGAAACCTAGAGGCATGTTGGTGGAGGGATGGGGTAACTGGGTAACAGGCATTAACGAAGGCATGTGATAGAATGAACACTGGGTGTTATATGCAGCTGATGAATTACTGAACTCTATATCTGAAGCTAATGATACACTATATGTTAACTAATTGAATTTAAATAAAATAAGTTAAAAAAAAAAAAAAGAAACCTAGATGCCGAGTTTCTGTAAATAGTCAGTGGGCAACTTTGCTAGATACTATAGAGAGGTCCATTAGAGTAAAGACAGAAAAGGGGATTTAGCAGCTCTCTTCATGACTGTGGATATAGCACTTTTAGTAGACCATATGGACTAAAACTGGTTAGCAGAATTTTTGAGAGGATAGAAACATTGGAGAAAGCAAGGTGGAGTCACTCTTGATATTAAGAAAAGCTATTTCTAATAAACCTAAAGGATTATAAACCTCTGATTAAAATTACAAAAGAAAAGTATGAAGTCAAAAGCCAAAGGCCCCATCGTTCTTCCCCTTCTTCTCACCCACCCCCTCCAGTTTCAGTCTTCAGTTTGCTCTTGAGACGTGTGGCTACTGAATGAAGAGAATGGAACCTGAGTGTGTGGGAGATTGCTGAGAGGGAGACTCAAACATGCCTTTGCCTGAGAAGAGCTAGTGGAAGGAAAGAAAAATTGAAAACGGAACTGAAGGGGACTAATGGGATAAGGCCCAGAGAAGATAAAAGGAAGAGATTCCTTAAGGGAGTCTCCAAGTTGGAGAAAGGTACAGAGGTACTCATTTTTTTGAGCCTGGAGGACAGGAGATGGCTTCGGTTTTCTCTCTTGAGTAATAGACATAGTTCTCTGCGGAGAGTGATTGAGGTTTGGATAAGGTTGGTGGCATCTTGTGTGTGGTCACATTTGGTGTAACCACAGGAATGTGCAAAAGCACTGCCGTGAGGAGGACCCAGCTCAGGCTCCAGCTATGATCAAAATGACTTTTTCATTGAGGAATGCCATCATCTGGGGAGACGTGCCATCTCACTGTTGGCCAGGGATGACTCAGTTCTTTGGCTGGTTGATTAGGGAGGTGTTTCTCCCTTAACCTTTCTCTGGGTAAGTTTCCTAAAACTATGCATTCACGTTTGAAAGAGCTCAAGCAGGGCTCTCCGAGGTCTGGAGTACTCTAGTAGCTGTGCTTCTTCTTTGTGAGCCTCTTGGGTAAGGAAAGACTCACAGGTGAAGGAACATTTTGACAGAATGATGACATTATGGCAGTGAAACCACTTTCACTTCCTTTTTTAAAGAGGAAGGTAACAGAAATCTTGTCCCTGGCCATTAGTCATCTTGTAGTAACAGTCCAAATGTGGTCAGGGTAGATTCCATTTGGTGTATTCTGAATATCTATGTTATTGAGAATTAAATGGTTTTTGTATGTATCAAATTGGGTATTGATGAGCCTCATGTAATATTTTGTAGAAATAAAAATGGAATTTTGTTACCCACTTTAGAAAACAGAATTGTCTAAATATCTAAAATTTGTCCTTGCCAAATACTTGTCTATCTGTGTGTGTGCGTGTGTGTGTGTGAGGAAATTGTTTTTCTCAAGATTTTATATAAAGGCAATTGGTTTTGCTCAAGATTTTATGTACTAAAAATTGCTTATTAAACATTACATTTTAGAGGGTTTAAAAGGTGAGCTTTGCTTTACTTTTTATATTTTTTAGGAGACCCGTGTACAGTATCATCTCAGTTGGAGTTAGAAGAAGCCTTTAGGCTTTATGAGCTAAACAAGGATTCTGAACTCCTGATTCATGGTAAAGAAGTAGTCATTTCTTACTCTTCTAGAGCTCCAATTTTTTTTAAAAACTCTATATTCTTGACATTTTAAAACATAATCCTGATGTCATTTTCTTAATCTCTACTCTCATTGCTATGTGACTGCTCATATTCAGTAGTTTCTCATATGCTAGAGAAAATAAAATCAATCATCTTAGACTCCTGGAAAATTTGTTATTTGGGTATGCCTTCATGGATATTAAATTGATCTTCTCTCAAGTGTTTCACCTCAAAGTTTAAGAGAGAATTTAAAATTGAGTGCCTAGTAGGATTCTCCTGAGTCATTCCCTTGCAGTTTTGTAATGTATGCAAATAATGATCTCCAAAGAGAAGGTACCTGAAATGTCCTTTCTTTTATTTGAGGGTTAATAGTGAAACTATTTGCATAGTCATAGAGATTACTGTGTTAAACATCTGCAGGCCCACAAGCTGGCTAGTGGTAGAGAAGAAGAAAAGAAACTCAGCCATCATGTAATGGTGCATTGTAGACCAGGGTATAGAATCTAGGTATTCCGCTTCCAAGTCTATGTTCTTTTCATTCTACTATGCTACCCCTCAAATTTTTTATGTCCTGTAAAACCCACTTAATATATCACCTTTCACTGCAATCCATCGGCAATATTTCATGTAATATTTTTAGGAGGCCAAATCTAGAGAACTCTTTAAAACTTGAGCAAATGTAAATTGCCCGTAAGTATAGTGAGTCAACACCTTGTTATTATTCCCTTATACTTTTCTTTACAGTGTGTCTTTTAAAAATCAGTAGCTGGATATTGTCTACCTTCATAGTTTGAGATAGTGACTCCTAAGGGATCTGTAATCTAATTGGTTGAGGTCCTAGCAGAATGTCAGAAGTCATCCATTTTTGGAGTCATTTCTTTCTAGAATAAAACTGCAATGAATGTTGAAAGAAGTGATTGATCAGGAGTATTAAACAGTTTGTTTTAAGTTTTTGTTATTTTTATACCATAGCACAACTGAAGTTAGCTTATATTTCAACTTTTAAGAATATATAAGGACCCATACTTCTCATACTTTGTGTTTTTTTAAGCCATGTCCTTTTGTACACCACAGACTACAAATAGTTGACTAGTTCATAAATATACTGTCTTTATTTTCTATCTCTTTATGAAAATGGCCTGAATTAACATGTTTATAAATTTGTAGTTCCTAAGATAAAAAGTATATTTTTTGGATTTGGGTAATCTTAGTTCTGTAAATTTTTTCCTAAATTCAGTATACATTTTTTAAGAACTGTAATGGTTTGTGTTCATATTTGTATACATTTTCTTTCTTTCTTTCTTTCTTTTTTTTAAGATTTTATTTATTTATTTGTCAGAGAGAGAGAGAGAGAGAGCACAGGCAGGCAGAATGACAGGCAGAGGCAGAGGGAGAAGCAGGGTCCCTGCTGAGAAAGGAGCCTGACCTGGGACTCAATCCAGGACACTGGGATCATGACCTAAGCCGAAGGCAGCCACTTAACCAGCTGAACCACCCAGGCGTTCCTGTATACATTTTTCTAATTCAGTTTTAGTTATTCATTTTAGCAAACTTGACAGTACGACAAAGATTTAAGGAAATAGTTCAAGGTTTTTCTAGGGGCAAAAACATCAATTAGTAACATAATAGGGACTAGTGTGATAATTTGAGCTTCTAATGCATTTGATTTTGGCTCTTAACTTTTATGAAAACTTTTTTCATATAGACCGAATAAACCAATCCCTTGAAAAAATATTACTGACTGCGTGCTAAATATCTTGTGTCAAGAGAGGGTTAGGTTGAAATTTAGGTCAATTTTTTTGATTTAGAATTTTTCTATGTAATTTGTATGTTTTCAATTTTCTATATTAATTTTAATTTCTTTTCTTTTAGTCTTCCCTTGTGTACCAGAACGTCCTGGAATGCCATGTCCAGGAGAAGACAGTGAGTGTGTATTTACTTCATATCTTTGAACGTAGAGTTATTTATGGCATAAAGGCACAAGTGAAAGGAAATCAGAACTAGAACTTTTAGTCCATTTCATTTCTTTTCCATTCTTCAGTCTAATTTAGGCTATCCTAGCAACTGCCTAAATTCTCCACTTTTGCCAGATGAAAATCAGGCAGCTTTTAGTTACAAGTTACTGACATGAATATCTGTTTTACATTTGAGAGGAAAATAAGTGAATTTTAAGTCATGTTTCTTCCTAATTTTTAATTTTGGAAATTTTCAAACCTATGGAGAAGTGAAACAACATTGAAAACAAAGACACAAAGATATCCTTTGCCTTCATTGACCAATTATTAAGATTTTCTATGTTTGTTTATTTCTGCATCTGTATGTGTTCACACATAGACATACATGTATATACATAAGGAACATGCTTGTTTATTTTTATTTTTTTTGTGTGTAACATTTGAAAGTAACATGATGCTTCCTTTCTAAGTACTTGAAAATGCATAGTTAGCAATTGTTAGGGATTTTCTTTTCAATGTCTCGGCTGATAGTTACCATTAGTAAAAAGAACTGAAAGAGCAAACAACTATCTGGTCTGATGGAACTTAAATATGTAAACTTATTTATGATCATAAGTTACTGCTTTTGATATTTTGTATAGCTTATTAGTTGTGGATATTACTCATTTTCATTTGTGGTTTCTGCACATATGCATGACTTTACAAGAATTGTGATAAGTATTTTCCTTTGAATTAAATGAAATAGTTTTAAAATTGAAGTTCCGTGACTTTTTTTTTTTAAGATTTTATTTATTTATTTGAGAGAGAAAGAGAGAGTGAGTGCACAAGCGGGGGGAGGGGCAGGGAAAGAAGGAGAAGCAGACTCCTGACTGAGCAGGGAGCCTGACATGGGGTCAGGATCATGACCTGAGCTGGCAGTTAAGGCAGACGCTTAACTGACTGAGCCTCCCAGGCGCCCCAGTTCTGTGACTCTTCCTGCAACTTGCTGAAGAAAAATAAAAGAGATATGAATATTTATATAGAGAGTTGAATGTACTATTTAGGAAGATGGGGAAATTTAAGGAAGTAGGTAGAACCCTGAAGTAGTAGTGAAAAATGTAGGTCTGAATTCAGAGAATATTTCCCAGAGTTCCAATGATGGATGGATCAAAGACTGAGCCACCCAGGTGCCCTTAGGTTAAGATATAATTAACAGAAATTTTCTGCCTTGGTTACTCCTAACAGAATAAATAAATAAAAATAAAAGTATCTGTATTTAAGGTTCTAATTTAGAGCATTTCACTAGTTTTTTCTATCTTAATTTTAAATGGTAAACCCAGTGCTACATCGGCTTTAAAATATGAGTTTAGAAACCTAATGGAATCTTTCTACAGTATTAACTATCACTGTGGAATGTTAATAGTAATGACTAATAGGCAATATATATAATAGTGATTGACTTAACCAAAGTTACACAGGTCAACTAGATTTGGTCTTAGGGAAGCTCTTTGTTTAGAAAATGTATTAATATAAAAACCTTGATTAAAGATTAATGGGGAGGGGCACCTAGGTGTCTCAGTTGGTTAAGCCTCTGACTCTTGATTTCCAGCTCAGGTCATGATGTCAGGGTTATGAGATCAGCCCCACTTTGGCTCAGTGCTGGGTATGAAGCCTGCTTAAGATTCTCTCTCTTCCTCTCCCTCTGCCCCTCTCCCCCTCTTAAAAAAAAAAAAAGAAAAATTAGTGGGGAAGATAACATTCTTGTGGTTACAGAGTATCCCCTTTAGAGCATCTATGAAAAGTAAAATGTACCTTTACAGTGAAGAGAACAAGCAGTCACTGCCTTTAACAGAGTGATTGAACTGGGAGTCAGCAATCTGACATTTTTTTTTTTTTAATTTTACTTATTTATTTGACAGAGAGAGGGGGAGAGATCACAAGTAGGCAGAGAGGCAGGCAGAGAGAGAGGGAAGCAGGCTCTCTGCTGAGCAGGGAGCCCGATGCGGGACTCAATCTCAGGACCCTGCAATCATGACCTAAGCCGAAGGCAGAGGCTTAACCCACTGAGCCACCCAGGTGCCCTGCATTTGTGTATCTCTTAATGTGATACCACAGGCAATATATATCACCTTTGTATTATTTTTGCCAAAAGTATTTGATACTGATTCTAATGAGGAAGCAGACAAATGCAGAATGTAGGACATAATATAAGACAACTGCCTGGACTCCTCTTTTTTTTTTTTTTTTTTTAAACAACATCACAAAGGAAAAACAGCAAATATGGCAACATGACTGTTTCAGCCTACATTCAAGAAACTAAAAAGGTATAGCAACCAAAGGCAATGTTTGAATCTTGCTTGGATCTTGGAGAGAAAGAGAAAGCTATGAAAGATACTTTGAGGGCAAATAGGGCGATTTGCATATGAGCTATTAGGGGATATTGAATTAATGTTGATTTTCTAAGACATGGTAATGGTGTTAGGGTTAAATAGCATTAGGAGAAACACCCTTAAATTAATCTAAGGCAGTAAGTGGATAGTTAGGTATTTAAGGGTGAGATGCTATGTCTGCAACTTACTTTTAAAGGATGCAGACAAAAGGAGAGGAAAGCAAATGCGGCATAATGTTAGGTATTGGTAAGTCTGCATGAAGGATTAACTGTTCATTGTTCTAGGCTTTCAGCTTTTCTGTAGGCTTAAAATTGTTCAAAATTAAAACTGGGGGGAAATTTTTTTTTAAAGATTTTATTTATTTTATTCTTGTAAGAGAGAGCACAAGAGAGTGAGAGGGGGTGGAGGTGGCATGTAGGGGCAGAGGGAGAAGCAGACGCAGGGTTTGATCCAAGATCCTGAGATCGTGACCTGAAGTGAAGGCAGACGCTTAACCAACTGAGCCACCCAAGTGTGCAAAAATTGGACGGGGGGGGGGGGGATTAAAAGACAGAAAAGCCTTAATAGTAATTTTTAATACACTTTTGCTCCATAGGCTTTGTTTTCATTAATTCCTTGGTGAATCTGTTTTATTTCTTCACTTTCAGGGTTTTATCAGAATATTTTTTTTCTTAAAAAAAAAAAGAATATTTGTTTCTTAAAGTGAATATCATGAAAGAAGGTCACAGACTTAATTATAAGAAGACTTTTATTCACACTTGCTCTTTTTCCTTTTTTTAACGTTTTATCTCTCTTTAGAATCTATCTATCGCAGAGGTGCGCGCCGCTGGAGAAAGCTTTATTGTGCAAATGGCCACACTTTCCAAGCCAAGCGTTTCAACAGGGTAAACCTTAGTTTGTAGAATGTTAATAACTTGAGATATCTGGTTTTTTTCTCCCTACTGTGAAGGAAGGGTAGTCTTCTTTTCCCTTTTAAAGGAGTCAGTAGGGTGACACGCTCCCATTTTGCTTGGGGCAGTATCTGTGTTATCCTGAGATAATTTTTAATAGCATCTCCTTTCACTCTTAAAAATACCTCTGATTGAATTGTACAGTTACCTTAGCTAAAAGAAAGTTGGCTTTTTTACTATAATTTTAGACAACCAGAAATAAGCAAAGTTTATTTTGCAAACCTTTTAATGTGATTTTAACTTTAACTGTTTCAGAAATAATAATTGCAAACCACTTATCTAGCTTTTACTAAGTACCAGGTGCTTTTCCAAATGCTTGACGTCTCTTGACCCATTTAATCTTTACAACAGCCTTGTGAATTAGGTACTACATATTTCTGTTTTATAGATGAAAAAAGCTGAGGTGTGGGGCAGCTAAGTAACCCCAGACAGGGGTCCATCTCACCCCCCTGAAATCATGCCCTGAGCCCAGATCAAGAGACAGACGCTTAACTGACTAAGCCACCCAGCTGCCCCTTATTTTCACTATTTTGGCAAATGATTATGACATTTTATTTGCTAATAAATTGCTGTTGAATTACTCTTTGCAGCGTGCCCACTGTGCCATCTGTACTGACCGAATATGGGGACTTGGACGTCAGGGGTATAAGTGCATCAACTGCAAACTCCTCGTTCATAAGAAGTGCCACAAACTTGTCACCATCGAATGTGGGCGGCATTCTATGCCACCGGTAAGGCACAACTGTCTTTTTTTAATAGAACATTTTCAGTAACACTGCTAGGATGGAGGGCTATAATGCACGGGTGGTAAGGAATCACAGTTAAACCCTGTTGATACAGAACCTAACTTTACAGTCCAGTTGACATATTGTGAGTTTTGGAATTATTATTAGAAATTTTGTTATGGTATGTAGCTAACTTTTTGATTTAATCTGCTACAGAATCATCAGGTTAAATTAGGTAGAGGTAGGCAGAACTATTTAAGAGCCTTTTTTTCTTCCTTAAGATAAACTCATTAGTTTGTAGCTCCCATTGTTTTAGCATCTACACTAAACAGAGATCAGGCAAGAATAATCAGAGGCTTCATGTTTGCTATTTAAAGTGTGTGATTACTGGGGAGATTTTGAATTTAAAGTTTTTATTTTCACTTTCTATTTTAAACATGCAGTTACAACATGTTCATTATAGAAAAAAAGGGGAATATAGATAAAGAAAAATTACATAAAAATCCCCTGTGAAATCTACTGTCTAAAGATAAATTGTCTTCTGATGTATATCCTTCCAGAACTTTTTCTGTACAAATGTATATGCATACTTAAAATTTTTCCATATAGGAAATTTCTATAAGGAAAAATTTTAAATATTTTAAGAGTCACTATAACAGTATAATGAACTTCCATATACCAGTCCCCCAACTTCAGTAGGTACCAGCTCATGACCAGTCTTAGTTCAGCTGCACCCCCACCCGTGTAACCTGCTTTCATCCTGTGTTATTTTGAAACCTAAAAGATAAGGACTTTTAAAAACGAAAAAGCAAATTCCTTATATCGAATATTCATCTAGGCAATGTTCAACATTCCAGTTGCCTCATAAATGTGAAAATTTTTAGTTTTCATTCTGAATCCGTATCTAAATGAAGTCCATATTTGCACTTGACTGATATGTGTCCTAGATATTTTCTCAACTTATTGATTCTTCCATTTCTCTGTCTCTCCGCCCCCCCTTAAAATTTAAATGTAGAAGAAATTATGTTGTCATTTAAAGTGTTGCAGTATTTTTCTCTTTGCTTCTCTATGGTTATGTTTAAAATGTTCCCTTGTCCTTTTTATTTTCTGTGTATTATAGTTGGATCTAGAAGTTTAATTAGATTCTGGCTTTTCTTTTTCTTTTTTAAAATTTTACTTATTTGTTAGAGAGCATAAGCGGGGTTGGGGGGGTAGGGGGTGGAGCAGGCAAAACAGGCAGAGGGAGAAGCAGGATCCCCGCTGAGCAAGGGAGCCTGATGCAGGGCTCTATCCCAGGACCCCGGGATTATGACCTGAGCTGAAGGCAGACACTTAACCAACTGAACCACCCAGGCAGCCCCCTGGCTTTTCATTTTTGGTTTTTATAGACTATTTTTGAGACTGCTTCATATAAGGTGGAGTGTTTATCAGAATGTGCTTAATGTTTGAGTCTCATTCTTTTAAACAAAAGTGAGATCATATATATACTGTTCTCTAACTTCTTTTTTTCACTTAACTGTATTTTGGTCACCTTTCCATATCTATCTATATCCTCTTCAATTTTAGCATAGTATTTGGTTACATATCTATGTCATAGTTTACTTAACCTTGTTCCTCATTATTTTATATTTGATTTGTTTTCTACATTTTCCTGTAAAGAAAATCATAGGACATTTCTGGTAAATAAATCTTATTATTTCCTTAAGAATCCAGAAGTAAATTACTGGCTTAAAGGATATGCATTTTTAAAAAGATCTGGATGCAGGGGTTCCTGGGTGGCTCAGTCGGTTAAGCAACTGACTCTTGATTTCAGCTAAGGTCATGATCTCAGGGTTGTGAGATTGAACCCTAAGCTGAGCTCCACATTGGTGGCTCTTTGGTATTAGAAGTATTTAGCTAGTTCATTTAAGCTCAGGAGTGGGTTTATCATTAGGGAGGTGAAAATTGCATCTTAAGGGAAAAAAAACTAGGCCAAAAATTGTGAACATAATTTATTTAGGCTACTGTGATATTCTTGAGTATTCTTAGGTGATGGAATGACCTGTGTAAATTTATAAATGTAGAAGGAAAGAGGGATAGAATTAGTGATTATTGATAATCACTAAATGCATTGTAAAATCCAGGAGCCAATCCAGACAGCCTTAAAATTTTAACTGTGTAAGGGGCGCCTGGCTGGTGCAGTCAGTAGAATGTGTGACTTTTTTTTTTTTTTTTTTAAAGATTTTATTTATTTATTTGAGAGAGAGAGCATGAACAGGCAGAAGCAGCAGAGGGAGAGGGAGAGGCAGGCAGGCTCCTCACTGAGCACGGAACCCAACGCAGGGCTTGATCCCAGAACTCTGGGATCATGACCTGAGCCCAAAGGTAGAGGCTTAACCCACTGAGCCACCCAGGCATCGCGAGAATGTGTGACTCTTCATCTCAGAGTTGTGATTTTGAGCCCCATGTTGGGTGTAGACATTACTTAAAAATAAAATCTTAAAAAAAAATTAAAACTGTCTTAACTAATGCTCCTTCTCAACTTTACCCTTTTTTTGTTGGTATTTGTTAAACCTGGGTCCAAAATTAATGAATTAGAACATTTTGGTTTGAATTAACATTTTTCCTGAGGTTATGGGCAGTGAGTTTTTTAAGTCAGTTTCTAGAATGTATTGCTTTTCTTTATTTGGATCACTGGCACTTTTGAGAATCTTCAGAAAAATGGGAAACCCACAAAATTTTAGATTTATAGACTCATCTTCAGACTCAACTAAGGAACTTAGGGACTAGAGCCTCCCTTTGCCAAAGATGTAAAGTGAATGTGTGGAGCTTATAGGAAGAATAGTATAGAAGAAACACAAGTCAAAGTAGATAGAAGTTCAATTTGATTTCTAATTGATGGTCTGAAGTTAGTTTTCTGTTTCTTCTGTTATCTGTGAAATGTGACTAGTATTATCTCATTCACGGGAATATTGCATGGTTTCATATAATTAAGCATAGTAACAGAGTTTTCATTTATTAAGTTCTATTCTTTCAAGTTTAAATTTTAATATGCTGTGTCGCGTCGAAATAATGTTTCTGAATTTATAGTGTTAGGACTGGGATTTAGAAAGAGCCTGCTAAGTTACTGTGTCTTTGGAAATGTTTGTAGGAACCAATGATGCCCATGGACCAGTCATCCATGCATTCAGACCATGCACAGACAGGTAAGAACGACACTGGCAGGAACTGTCATTCATCACCAAGTGTCATTTAAAGCTTCTTTAGGTGACGCTTCCGCTTAAGCTTGAAACCATTTATGTTCTTCCCAAATAAAAGTTAGCCCCATTTTGCAGTGGTACTCTCCATCATAATATTTAACATATACCTTTAGCATTTTAAGAAGACAACTATGTAAACTACAATAAAGGACTCTTTTCTCGGATTCAGATAAATTTATTCTGAGACTTTTTCTTAAATTGAGCAACCTAGCTTTTTCAATAATGAAAAGACATACTGTTTTTGTGGGTCATGTTGATTCTTCAGGTGATCTGTTTTTATTAAAAGCTTTATTATTAGAAGTAGAAATTATATAAAAGATACAGTATAGAAAATTCAAAAAAGATCATGTGATCTTCCAGAACCTTAAATATATATCTGTGAAATTTAGAGAGCAATTAATTGGACAGAATGTACTGATCTTGGATGAATCAAGAAAGGGAAGGCGAGGGAGTTTTTCTGGAAGGACGGAATGTACTTTCTTGTTCATACAAGAAGCTGGTTATATGAAACATGGGCTGTGTGTGTGTGTGTGTGTGTGTGTGGCCTGAAGTAGCTTTAAGGAATAGAAACCTAGAGTTCAGTCTTTGTCAGTTCTTTACTTGACCTATGTGGTATGGTAGTTAGGAACATTTTAAGTATGAAGGAAGTGAAGAGTAAAAACCAAGCGCCCCCTAACTCTGTGCCTTAGTCATACTGAAATAATTGAATAAGGTTTATGGAGTCACCCTTAGAGAAGGAACTGATTAATTTGTGAAGAAGAGAATTTTTTTTTTTTAAGATTTTATTTATTTATTTGACAGACAGAGATCACAAGTAGGCAGAGAAGCAGTGAGAGAGACAGGAAGGGAAGCAGGCTCCCTGCTGAGCAGAGAGCCTGACTTGGGGCTTGATCCCAGGACCCTGAGATCATGACCTGAGCCGAAGGGAGAGAGGCCTTAACCCACTGAGCCACCCAGGTGCCCCGAAGAGAAATATTTTTTAAATGCCAAAAATATTTGTTAAAATCAGTACTTGGTTGCAGTTGGTTATGGCTCTCCACTTTCATTAAAGATTAGGATTTAAGTCATAAATATATACAGTTTATTACTAGTAAGACAGATACTCAATTTTAAATAATGCAAACTTATTCTGAAATAAAAACTTAAGTCAAATCATGAAAACATTTTAAGTCAAACTCAGGTTAATGGGTGCTATGTTTTCTCCTTTTTCTTTTTTTTCCCCATGTTTGGGATTGGGTTTTCAGTAATTCCATATAATCCTTCAAGTCATGAGAGTTTGGACCAAGTTGGTGAAGAAAAGGAGGTAAGATAATTAGTTTTATTGTACATTACATCATCAGCTTTTTAATAAGACTCGACAGTTAAAAAATATGACAATTAACTTGCTTAGATTTTTAAATCATAATGGTAAAAATGCAGAAATGATGTTTAATGATGCTAGAGTTTTATTCTGATTTAATCTAATTATTCATTTCATTTAAATTAAAACTCATGAGATAAGTTCTTTTTTTAACAGGAGAAAATAAAATTCAATAGCATACTTTCTTTTTAAGATAGTAGAACCTATAAAGTATAATTAAGAATGAGGTTTAGAATACTTGGTAGTATTGATAAGACACATTGTAAATCCTACCATTTTATGGGCTAATTGTTTATTTGAAATATAAATGATTGATCATCTTGACTGCTACTATTTTTTCTATTAAACATTATATCAGCTTTTAAAGCAATAGGTTTTTAATTAAAATGATAATTTTTTTGAAAAAAAGCTTACAGTGAAAAAGATTTATCATGCCTCAACACCTTCCACTCCCACTTTGACTTCTGAGAGCAACTCTTTTTAATCATTTCTAATTGTGCCTATAACACTTATAACTCATTTTTCCAACTTTATATATTTTAAGCCATAAAGGTTTAGTTCACAGTACCTCCCCCCTTTTCCTTCTCTTTCCAGTGTTTGATAGGCGCATTATGTTTTACTCTCCATTACCTTTAAAAAAGCCCCAACTTTTTATCATGGAAAATGTAATTAAAGGTAAACAGAGTAGTATAACAAAGCCCCTGTATCCATTGCCCAGATAAAACAGTTATCAGTGTATGGCCAGTGTTGTTCGGTCTACCTACTTCCTTTGCTCCTGCATTATCTTGAAGTACATCTGTTGATTACATATTTAATCTCATATCTTAGTTTTTTGTTCTATGTAAGTCAATAAGCTTGACGCTCTAGCCATTCCTTCTCTTTCTTCCAGTTTTCCTTTTTTATGTGCATATTTATTTTTACATTGCCAAGGTTGTTAACGTTTACGATCTGTTCTGCAGCCACAACTACATCTTCCATATTTTGTTCACAGGTTGAATGAATCATTCAAAGAAGGAAATTCCTAATAATAAGGAATGAATTCTCTATTCTAACACCATGAATTGCTATAGTATTTCTTTCTTTTCAATCCTTGACACTTTTACAGCTTTTTGTTCTTTTTGGTTTCTGTTTATTGTTATTGATTGGTTTGTTTGTTTACCAAAGACTTATTTGCTTGTATCCTCAAGAGTTTTAATATTTTTTTAAGATTTTTTCTTATAAGTAACAGTCTATTGCACATCTTTTTTTTTTTTTTTTAAGAGGTTTTTTTGGGCTTTTTGTTTTGTTTTTTAAGATTTTATTTATTTATTTTACCGAGAAAGACACAGAGAAAGAGAGAACACAAGTCAGAGAGCAGCATAGGGAGAAGCAGGCTTCCTGATAAGCAGAGAGCCCGACACGGGCTTGATTCCAGGACCCCAGGATCATGACCTGAGCAAAGGCAGATGCTTAATGACTGAGCCTTTCAGGCGCCCCTTTTTAAGACTTTTATCATACAGTGAAGTATGCAAATCATGTCTATATAGATAAATGAGTTTTCATACACTTTGTAATGACCACCCTGACCAGAAAATAGGATCTACTAATATCCCAGAAGCTCATGTACTTTCTTCTAGTGACTAATGCTCCCTCCTCACTATAAGTGACCGTTGTCTTAATACCAGAGATTAGTTTTGCTTTTTCCCCAATCTTTATATGAATGGATTCATATAGTATGTATTTTTCTGTGTCTGGCTTCTTTCGCTCAGTATTGTGTTTGTGAGATTCCGTTATGTTTCACGTAGTAGTATTTCATTTATGTTCACTGTTGTTTCAATTTATCTATTCCACTATTGATTCCCCCCAATTGGGATTGGTACAATATACTGTTATGAACACTCTTATAAGTGTAGTTTGGTTCACATATATAAAGATTTCTGTTAGGTATATAATTAAGAGTGGAATTCCTGAGTCACATGTTACCGAACTTTAGTGGATAATTCCAAACAGTTTTGCAAAGTGCTTGTATTATTTTATACTTTCACCAATAATGTGTGTTTGATTGCTTCACAAATCTTTGTCAGCACTTTGTATGGTCTGTCTTTTTAATTTTAGTGAATCTGTTGAATGTGTAGTGGTAGCTCATTATAGTTTTTTTTTCTTTTAAAGATTTTTATTTATTTATTTGATAGACAGAAAGAGATCACAAGTAGGCAGAGAGGCAGGCAGAGAGAGGGGGGAAGCAGGCTCCCTGCTGAGCAGAGAGCCCGATGTGGGGCTCGATCCCAGGATCCTGAGATCATGACTTGAGCTGAAGGCAGAGGCTTAAACCACTGAGCCACCCAGGCGCCCCTCATTATAGTTTTTTAATGTGCATTTCCTTGCACAACTTTTCATATATTTATTGGCCATTTGGGTATCATCTTTAGTTAGGTGTCTGTTTTTTTTAAATGAGTGGTCTTTGTTATGTTGTTTTATAGGAGTTCTTTGTAATTTCTTGACATTATTAGCCTTTTATTGGTTATATATTGAAAATATATTCTTCCACTCTGTGGCTAGTATTTTCACTCTGTTAATGGCATCTTCTGATGAATAGACGTTCTTGATTTTTAAGGTAGTGAAATACATTCCTCTTTTCCTTTTTGATACTGCTTTGGGGCCTTTTTATTTTTTTATTTTTTTAATTTGACAGAGAGAGAGAGAGAGAGATTACAAGTAGGCAGAGAGGCAGGCAGAGAGGTGGGGAGGCAAGCGCCTTGATCCCAGGACTCTGAGATCATGATCTGAGCTGAAGACAGAGGCTTAACCCACTGAGCCATCCAGGCGTTTTGGATGGCCTTTTGAAATCTGTTTTTCCCAACGCTATTGAAGATATTGAAAAGGCTATACCTTCCCCCATTACTTTGCAAAGCTATCTCTTCATCAGTTTATTTATTTATTTATTTATTTGACAGACAGAGATCACAAGTAGGCAGAGATGCAAGCAGAGAGGGAGGGGAAGGAAGCAGGCTCCCTGTTGAGTAAGAGCCAGATGTGGGGCTCAATCCCAGGACCCTGGGACCATGACCTGAGCCGAAGGCAGAGGCTTAACCCTCTGAGCCACCCAGGTGCCCCTCATGTTAAAATATATCTTAATCTCTATTATGATTTCTTCTTTGGTCAGAGCATTATTTTCAAGTATACTGGTTTTTACATATTTGGAAAAAAAATTTTTTTTTTGAAAAAATTTTTGACTTCTAACTTAATTCCTCTATAAATCAGAAAATGCGTTGTATGTGATCTCTGCCCTTTGAATTTTTTTGAAATTTGCTTGGAGGCTAAGTTACATAAACATTAGTATATGTTCCATACATATTTTCTAATACAGTATGTTTTGTAGTTATTGAGTGTGGTGTTCTGTACAGGTCATTTAGGTCAAGATTATTAACAATGTTACTCCATTTCTATTGCCTCACTGACTATTCTTTCTCAACCACAAGGTTACATTGTGGATATGTCTGTTCCTTGTTTGTTTTGTTAGCTTTTGCTTTATATATTTTGAGGCCATGTTATTGAATACATACAAATTTAGAATCATAATACTTCTATTGGATTAACCCTTTTTTATCATGAAATATCCCTTTCTGTTTTTAGTAATGCTTTTTGCCTTAAAATTCTTATGTTAGGTAATTGCTATGTAACAAATAATCCCAAAATTTAGTGACTTAAAACAACAAGATTTATGTCATAGTTTCTATGTGTCAGGAATCCAAGCATGACTTATCTGGGCCCTTTGCCTCAGAATCACATACAGGCTACAGTCAAGGTGCTGGCAAGGACTGCTATTACCTCAAAGCTTGACTGGGGAAGAAGTTACTTCCATACTTATCTAATTGTTGACAGGATTCTGTCCTTGCCACATGGGCCTCTCTATAAGGCAGCTTATAACAAAGTAGCTTACTTTATTTCATCGGAACAAGTAAGCCGTAAGATCCAGAGAGTGTGAATGCCAGCAGAGCAGAACTCAGTCTTTGGTAACCTAATCTCAGAAGTGACATCCTATTGCTTTTGCATTATTTTTTTAATTACAAGCAAGTCACTACATCCAGCCCATACTCAAGGGGAGGGGATAACACAAAGGCATGAATACTAGCTGGTGGGAATCATTGGGGGACATATTAGAAGTCAGCCTGTCACAGTAGGCTACAATTACTTTGTCTTTTATTGGTTTAGCTACAACTATCTTTTGGTTAGGATCATGACCTGAGCTGAAGGCAGATGTCTAACCTACTGAGCCCTGTACTAGTGTTTTTAAATAGTCTTTATTTAGGTTTATCCACATTTTTTTCTTTTTGTTCTGCATTCCTTCCTGTATGTCTGTCCTTCCATATGAGATTCTCTTTCTTGAAGAACTCAATATTTCCTTTAGTGAGAGGCAACTAGTGATGGACTTCTTTAGTTTGTGTTTGTCTGAAAATGTTTTTATTTCACTTTCATTTTGAAGGCTATTTTTGTAGATAAGCAGCGTATTTAGATCCTTTGATGGTGACATACCACTGGTTTCTGCTTCTGCCTTGTTATTGATTCTATGAAGGTGTTGTGCTTTTGTTCCATGTCATTCTCTTTTACAGTTTACAGTTAACCACATTTAAAGCCTGTAGATTGCCTTATCTCCTTAACATTCTGTGCTTTCTTAATCTGCTCTAATCTGATTTCTTTCACTCCTCTTTATTTATCCTTATTACCACATCAGATTTTTATTTCTAGATTTTTGTAAATGACCCTTCTCTTGAAACATCACTTTCTTTCAGTTTTCATAATACTTTTTTCTTCTGATTTGCACTTGTTTTTCTTAAAATTTGGTCTTTGCTTTTCTTGATACTCTTCACTTGAGAAAATTCATACTTAATTCTTATGGGTACATCTGTTGATTATATGCAGAGGATTTTGCAGATATGTTAAAAAAGATTATCTTCCAGTGTTCTCTATAAATTACTAGAAGCCTAAGTTTCTAGTTTCTAAGTTTCTAGTTGTAAATGAATTTAAGGCTAATTTTAATCTAAGGCTACTGCTCATTCCAAAGGAGCCTTGGTACTGTGTAGAAAAAAATATTTTCTACTAGTTAAGCTGTCTCATGCTTGTTTTCTATCTGTAGCTTTTTTGAAAGTGTCTCTGTCGTCGCATTAGTTCAGATGTCTTATATCAAGCTTCCAGTAGACTCTTTAATCTTGATATCCCATTGTAGCTTGTATCTCAGGATGAAAAACCAAGCCTATTATCTCAATAGCTCTGTCAATCTTATCCTGTGTGCACACTTTGTTTTTCTGTTAGTAGTACCTCCAATCTCCAGGTCATCAAAGTTAGTGTCATTTTTAAAATTCATGTATCTTCATTGCCTCCAGACCCAAATTTTATCAGATCTTAAGATACCCTTTAACACTTCCCAGATTTCAACTTCCTGTGACTATCCCTCTGAGCTCAATTCATGAATTGATCCTACGTCCTGTGTAGTTAGATTATATCATTTGGAATGATGTAAGAAGAGAATTATTAAGAACTTAGAAGATATTTTAAAATCTTCTTAGGTATAATCAGGTGTTATAAATATAACGTATTACGCAAAATTTCTCCAGGCATAACTCTTTGATGTAAATGTTCTTGACAGGCAATGAATACCAGGGAAAGTGGCAAAGCTTCATCCAGTTTAGGTCTTCAGGACTTTGATTTGCTTCGGGTAATAGGCAGAGGAAGTTATGCCAAAGTACTATTGGTGCGATTAAAAAAAACAGATCGTATTTATGCAATGAAAGTTGTGAAAAAAGAGCTGGTCAATGATGATGAGGTAAGTACAATGATTTATTATTTCTGAACTGTTAAATTGGATTAAGTGTACTATTTTGGAGAAAACCTCAGTGTTTGTGTCTTAAATTTCAGTCTATTCTAAATAAATGCTTCAGACAGATTACATAAGATAGATTTAATGTAATGTGATGATTACTAGATTTTTAAAAAATCAAAATCAAACCATATTATTAACAAGGAAATGTACTGGAACTTTGTAAAAGTTTTCGTAGACCATTTCATAATATTGAAAGATTTATTGGTGGTGTTTTCTCTTTGTATGTAGGCTCTTGTTTCATGTTGTTTCATGAAAATCAGTGCTTTTGATATTTGGCCTAGTTAGTAATTACATTTATGGTAATTGAATTACTAAGAATAAATTTATCATAGTTTTCATTATAATTCAGTTTGACATAGATTTCTTTCATATTTTGAAATAGGATATTGATTGGGTACAGACAGAGAAGCATGTTTTTGAACAGGCATCCAATCATCCTTTTCTTGTTGGGCTGCATTCTTGCTTTCAGACAGAAAGCAGGTAAGTTTAAAAGCTAATGGGATGATTACTGGGCTTTACACAATGAGAACTGCTTTCTGCTGTAAGCCGGAAGTGGAAGACATGGAGATGGAAGCAATAGTACTATGCTTAAAATTTCCTACTACTCAGAGTCTAATTAATCAGTGATACCATTTTAACACTGGATCAGCATTTAGCATTAGGAAATTACCTGCTTTAGGCAAAAAAAAGAAAAAAAAAAAAAAAAAAGAGGCCAGATCATAAATATCTTTAAGAGTCTAGTTTTAGTTCTTAAAGCTTCCTAGAATTTAGCTAGAGGGAGAAATCCCAACTTCTTTACCTTAAGTAACAGATGAAAATGACTTACCTTGCAAATGCTGAACTTGGGGTGAGAGTGAAAAGCTCTGGATTTTAGTGGTACTATTTTCAAATAGAAGAAAGAGTTTACACAACTGTGCTGGTTTGTTTTCTTGTATCTTCTGTGATTAAACAGCTTTCCACTCCAACTACCCTTTGTTTCCACCAAATTCCTGGAGTTTTTGTTAAGGGTAAATCTGTAGAATGCTCTCTGTGTTGTAACTGGTCTTTGTAGTGTTTAAGATGCAAAATGGCACTGCCTTATTTTGAATCTTGGTTTCATGTGCTCTCTGCTGTTGTTTATTTATTTTTTTAAGCCTGCTGACATGTAAAGTTCCTAGATTTAAGCCCTGCTGATTATTTCTTATTATTTCTTTTCTTTTCTTCTTCTTTTAAAACAAAAAAAATACTTTTGGGGCTCCTGGGTGGCTCAGTCGGTTAAGTGTCTGCCTTCAGCTCGGGTCATGGTCCAAGAGCCCTGGGATCGACCCTAACATTGGGCCCCCTGCTCAGCGGAGAGTCTGCTTCTCCTTCTCCCTCTGCCGGCTGCTCTGCCTACTTCTGCTCTCTCTCTGTCAAAGAAATAAATAAAGAATCTTAAAAAGAAATACTTTTTTTCTCTCCAAGTTTTTATTTAAATTCCAGTTAGTTAACATACAGTGTAATATTAGTTTCAGGTGTAAGGTGTACAGTATAGTTTAGTAATACTTTCATACAACACCTGTTGCTCCTTGAGAGTACCCTCCTTAATCCCCACCACCTCTGCCCACCTCCCCTCTAGTAGTCATCAGTTTGTTCTCTAGAGTTAAGAGTCCGTTTCTTGGTTTGCCTCTCTTGCCCCTGCCTCATGTTCATTTGTTCTGCCTCTTATCTCTTCTCTGTTTTAGATTGTTCTTTGTCATAGAATATGTAAATGGAGGAGATCTAATGTTTCATATGCAGCGACAAAGAAAACTTCCTGAAGAACATGCCAGGTAGATGTGTACTGTTTGTGTTAGATTTTTGCTGGAGGTAGGGCTGGTGGGAGGGGGTGTTGTGGGAAGGGAATGCTGTAGGACTTTTTATGTGTCTCTGGTTGAAAAGAGTAGATAAATCATGTATTTTGATGCTATTTAGTTTTTGTAAGTCATGTAGGGGCTAAGCTACAAGTTAGTTTACATTATAATATATAAATTACATGTAATGTTATATACATATTAATATAAGCAGTTGAAAAGTATAAACAGTGTTAAAGGGGGAGCCTTTAGTTTTCTAAACCCAGTTATTTTAAAATACTTTGTCTATTCAATATCCACAATTGAAACAATTGATGAATTTATAAACACTTACTCATCTAAGGTTTGCAGTGCTCTCTGACAGTTTTTTATTGATTATTATTTGTATATACTTGAGAGTAATAAAATAATTTCTTTTAAGCTATTATGTAATTCTGAATTATAATTTCTGAATTGTTCTGCCTTTGGCTTTTTTTTTTCCTCTAATCACATACCTATTGATAAATAAAAGATCATTAAATATTATTTATTTATTTAATGTCTTTAATTTGATATTATTATATAAGATTGTAAATTGCTTATATGTTGGAGGAATTAGGTGGGGAAGGATCATGGCCTTGGATAAGTTTAATTCATCTGTGCCATGTTTTGTTTTGTACTCAGAATTAGGAATAATTCACACCCTTTAGTGGTCCATAAAAGTAAGGCCAAAATGAAGCATATGAGTATGTATATGCATGTGATGAAGGTTAAAGATTTTATTTTTATAAATACTTGTTCAGTGAAAATCTTGTTAGGACATTGATTATTTCTTACCAAAAGGAGATAATATCCTTCAATTTTGTAAGAAGGTAGAAATTATACTAATCTAATCTTGGGCCAAACTGTGTTTGGGTTTGTTAATTTCCTGTATGTTCGTTTCCTGTATTTAGTCTTTATTAAATGATCACCCTTCATAGCAGAGCCACAAATGATATTTCTGATTGTGACCATAGCTTGAATTTGTTCCTTGTTTGTTCTGTTGGACTTGGGAGAAGTAGTTTTTACTGTATCAAGTACCAGTTCTGGTTTTATTTCATCCTTTTCTGGGAACCAAATTACAAAATAAAATCTCAGGTTCTCTCTGCATAGAATTAAGTAGCTGAGAAGGTATGGGTTAGACACCTCCAAACATGATCATGGTAACATTCACCAAAGTAGCCGTAAACCAACTTGGGTGTTTCGTTTTCATTATTCAGGTCAAAAGTTCTGGTTATCTACCAGTGGGTTAGTGGCAGATCTAAAAAGCTCTTTAACATTAAATGGTATGGTTGTAGAAGAATTTATTTTAATTCCCTCTCTAGAATTTTGGTATGGATTTTGAGTAGTTTGAGTAGGACTTTTAGCATTTTTTCTATTCTAGACCAATCAGTGATTCTTAGCATTTGGGGAGATCATTCTTAGAGAAGTGGTGAAAGCTGTGGAAATCCTATAGAAGATGTACAAGTACACATATACATACAGCTGTGCTCTGGTTGTAGCAGTGTGGACTGCCCAAAGTCCAGCCAAGGACCCAGATTAAGAGCTCCTGTCGAGACTAGCAAATTAAAAATTTTATGACTTTAATGTAGGCTGGAACTTTTATAATTGTGTTTTGGGCTCAGATATTTTAAAGTAGTACTTCAATTTGTGTTTTGGTATTATTTCTAAAAAACATTAGGAGAAAAATATCTTTTAACACGATTTTGGTGTTTTCATTTGCAGA
Source organism: Mustela nivalis (assembly GCF_964662115.1). Lineage (NCBI taxonomy): Eukaryota > Metazoa > Chordata > Mammalia > Carnivora > Mustelidae > Mustela > Mustela nivalis. Next base: position 92,243,965 of record NC_139020.1, read on the forward strand.
TGGGAGTAGGACTTCTAGAAACTTAAAACAATTTAAAAATTTGAATCAAATGAGTTATTTTTCATTTTAGATTTTACTCTGCAGAAATCAGTCTAGCATTAAATTATCTTCATGAACGAGGGATAATTTATAGAGATTTGAAATTGGACAATGTATTGCTGGACTCAGAAGGACACATTAAACTCACTGACTACGGCATGTGTAAGGTGAGGGAAATTTCTAGTTAATCAGAAGGTCTCAGCAGCTCACAAAATTCTTTTGGTAAAATAACAATATTTAAAGTTGAGGAAATGACTGCTACTTTGGGGTGCTTTTTGGGATTTTAGCACAAGGATATATATATACATATTTTCTAACCATTTACAAAATTCTGTATTTTCTGTGAGTGTATATGTGCTATAATAAGAGTTAATTTCCTTTTATTGTCTGTAAGCTTTTTATCTTGAATGTTGTGATACTACAGAAGAAAATTTGAAAATAAAAATTGTCTGCAATCCCATGACTTTAACGTAACTACTTACATGTCACCCTCCAGTTTTTGCTATTTAATTGTAACTTTTGATGATGCATTAAGGATTTTATCAGGAAATCTGTCATTTTTTTTTATATTTAAAGTTTAAATATCTGACATGAAATATGGTAGAACAAAATAAGAATTTCAGTTACTCTCAGGACATGTCCTTTATTTCTTGGTACTTTATTCTTTCTGTAACAGTGTTTCATTTAAGGGTCCAGTGTTTTTCCACAAAATTTGTAGGGAGCTACTCTCCTTGTTAAAAGTAGCTGGGACAGAATTATCCTCACACAGTAATATGGCAACAAGCATGTAAATGTGTGAATTACATTCCCCCATTCACCGGAGGGAAGTGCCTTCAGAGCTTGGAGGTTATTTAAATGTTAACATTAAGACTCTCTAATAGTATTGAAGATTTGACCTTATTATCTGTTCAGCAACATGAGAAAAGAAAATCTTTACCTAAAGTACTTTTGCTTTTAGGTACAAAACTCAGGCATTTATCTTTTCTTATATTCAATTTCTGTTTCCTTAAATTATTCTATCACACAAATCTTTAGTCATAAACATATAGAGATTTAGTAGGCAAACCCCTATGTACCCATCACTGAGATTTGTGATACCTTTTTCATCTCTCACTTTTTTTTTTAAAGATTTGGTTGATTTATTAGAGAGAGAGAGAGCATGAGATGGGGGGTGGGTAGAGGGAGAAAGAGAAGCAGATCCTCTGCCGAGCTGGTAGCCCAACACAGTTCAATCCCAGGACTCTGGGATCATGACATAAGCTGAAGGCAGATGCTGAACCAATTGAGCCACCCAGACACCCCTCTCCATCACTTTTTCCCCAGAGGATTTTTTTCTTATTTCAAAAGAAAAATGACGAAAGTATAAAAGTCAACAACAAAACCATGAGGAATGCTAACCTTATTATAAAGTGTACATATTAAAACAATAATGAGACTTAATTTTTACATGCCAGATACTGGTTTTTAAAATTAAAATAGTCTACTTACAAGAGTTTAAAGTAATGGGTATTCTCCTGTATCATTGGTGAGTGTATGCATTGTTACGATCTTGTGGATAACAGTTGGTGGGGATATATCAGGATTCTTAAAGATGTACAGCCACACTCTTCTCTCTAGTACTTCTGCCTCTGTGATATTCTGAGTACATATTTTGGTCTATGAGGAAAAGTTTGTGACCCGGGTTTTTTTATTGTAGTTCGTGATAAATATTATAAATAATCTAAGTGGCCACTGGTAAGAACAATGATTAGGGAAACTATGGCATGACCACAGAACAGAGCATTGTGAAGTCAATAAAATGTTTACCAGAAGTTCATGACCATGTAAAATGTTTAGAATGTAACATTAATTAAAGTTCTAAAGTATAGCATTGTCTAATTCTATATGCTTTGTTCTCTTATGTGGCATTACACATTTATTTTGTTCACCTTTGTGTATTTTTTAAGTTATTATAATGGGTATGCATTACTTAAACAATGAAACTCACAAAAATGAATTGTCTTTCTCTTGCTTGCTTAATTGTATATTTAGTATTATTTAGATTGTGTTTATTTTTTTAAGATTTTATTTATTTAAGATTTTATTTATTTATTTGACAGAGATCACAAGTAGGCAGAGAGGCAGGCAGAGAGAGAGGAAGGAAAGCACGCTCCCCAATGAGTAGAGAGCCCTATGCAGGGCTCAATCCCAGGACTCTGGGATCATGACCTGAGCTGAAGGCAGCTGCTTAACCCACTGAGCCACCCAGGCGCCCCTAGCTTGTTTTTTAAACTATCTTTTTATTGTTGATTTCTTATTTAATTACTGTGGCCAGCAAATGGTCTAAATGATACAGGTTCTTTGAAAATATATTGAGGTTTCCTTTGTGACTTAGTATTTGATCAGTATCCCACATGTACTTAAAAAAGAATATATAGGGGCACCTGGGTGGCTCAATTGGTTAAGCAGCTGCCTTTGGCTCGGGTCATGATCCCAGGATCCTGGGATCAAGTCTTGCTTCAGGCTCCCTGCTCAGTGGAGAGCCTGCTTCTCCCTTTCCCTCTGCTGCTCTGCCTACTTGTGCTTGCTCTCTCTCTCTCTCTCTCTCTGTCAAATAAATAAATAAAATCTTCATTAAAAAAAAAAGGATATATAATCTCTTGTTTGTATGCAGGGCATCTCTGTTCTTCACACCCTCTCTCCTTCCCTCCTCCCTCTCTCCTCACACGCACATAGATTACACATATTCTATATTATATTTAGCTCTGGCTTTTATCTAAATATTCTTCTGCTTACTAGATTTTTTTTTGTCTGTATTATTTATCATTTTCTGATAAATATGTGTTAAAATCACCTATTATGATTGGAGATTATATTTCAGTTCAGCCCGATGTGAGGTCAGTCCCAGGACCCTGGGATCATGACCTGAGCCCAAGGCAGACGATTAATGACTGAGCCACCCAGGCGTCCCTCAAATGTAATTTTTATCTTAACTGAATTCTACCAACAGCTAATGAGGACAGGTTTTCTTTAAGCTATTTAATGGCAACCTGTGATTTTAATAATATGGACAACTGTGCTAGTGGTATTTTACTTAAGCTTTATATATTACCATAGATGCTGAGTTTATATGATGATGAAATAAAAGAGATGAATTTAGAAGATAATTTTCTGTCTTACTATATTATTTCTCTCTCTCTCTCTCTCTCTCTCTCTTTTTTTTTTTTAATAAAAGGAAGGATTACGGCCAGGAGATACAACCAGCACTTTTTGTGGTACTCCCAATTACATTGCTCCTGAAATTTTAAGAGGAGAAGATTATGGTAAGAAATAAATAGGTGGTATTTTAGCTGTGTGCTAGATGGGTGGTTAAATGTGGTACCAAATGCACTGTATTATATTATAGTATTTAAATCCTAATCTTATTAATATAAACTTTCTTGATTCCCTTAAAACCTACATGAAAACCCTAAACTATGAAATCAGAGACAGTGGGACCTTATCAGTATTTGAAGGTACAGATTTGAATAATATTTTATTAAGGGCAACACTAAAAGTATTAGGTACTAATATAAGCAGTTTATACATATTAATTAAGCCTATCAATAATCCTAGGAGGTAAGCACTGGTTAATTCCCATTTTTAGAGAAAGTTTAAATAACTTGTCCAAGGTCCTACAGCTAGAAAGTGGCAGAGTAGGGATTTAAATTTTAGCCATGTGACTCCAGAGTCACGAACCCCTAGAAGATTGTTTCTATTTCCTGGGGTGTTTCCTCCAGGAATCTGAAAAATGAGGGAAAGATTGACTGCTTGCTGGTCAGGAACCAGAGGATATATTTATCTTAAGCATACATTTGACTTCTTGGGTTCTGACCCTCTGATTTCAGCAGATGTAAAGGAGGATGGGTACTTCTGACAGCTGCTCATAATCTGATTCCAAGGTCCTTCAAGGATCTTTAATCAGCTAGCAAAAGATCAGGTTTCAGACCAACGAAAGTTATTCTCAAGTACAATTTAATTATATCCTCAAAAACAACGTGTTAGAAACAGATCATGAGTCTGAAATTACAGGCATACTTGAGAAAAGAAACTTCTGTTTCATTTCCAATATTTTATTTTTTAATTTGTTTTTAAAGATTTTATTTACTTATTTTAGGGAGAGTGATAGAGCGAGCCTATGCAGGTAGGGGGAGGGGCAGAGGCACAGGGAGAGGAAGAGGGAAAGAATCCCAAGCAGACTGCACTGAGCCGGTACCCGTGACCCTGAGATTGTGACCTGAGCTGAAACCAAGAGCCAGGTGCTTAAATGAATGAGTCACCCAGGGGTCCTTCCAATATTATATTTTTAAAGCTATCTTTTTGGTACCTCCCCTTTTTGAAAACTGAATTATTCCTATAATTGTCATTGCCTACCATGATAGTTACAATGCATTTAGAGTTTATTTTTTCATTATATAATAGAATGAATCTCAAGTTACTTTTGGGAATGCAGAAGAGATCATTTGTTACTTCAAAGAATTTCTTTTTTGAAGGTTTCAGTGTCGATTGGTGGGCCCTTGGAGTACTAATGTTTGAGATGATGGCAGGAAGATCTCCATTTGATATTGTTGGAAGCTCTGATAACCCTGATCAAAACACAGAGGATTATCTCTTCCAAGGTAATTTACAGTATTTTATAGAGATTCTCCGTGAATAACCTATTCTAGAGCATGAATGAGGATGGCTCACATTTTTACTTTGAGTAAGAAAGAGGAAAATAATTTGGACAGTGTACTTCTTAATATGTGAGTCTTCAATTTTTTTAAAAGATACATCTTCCTCCCTCTCTACCTTCAGTCCATTTGCCAACTACTCTCTCATACTCAAAAATAAAACAGAGTTTCTTTTAGATTGTGTATCATAGAGAGTAGAGGAAGGAATCCTGTGGCTAGAGAGGACAGTCTTTTCACATGCACCCTGAGGGTGAGTTCATAAGTCCAAGAACAATATGGAGATAAAGTAGGGTACCAAGAATGTAAGGGAATCAAAAGGTGAAAAAAACAGGCCTGCGATTGGAAATACAGAGACTCGAACTGGATACAAACAAGCAAATACTGAAGTAATATATGTCATGTCTTATTTTTTCCGCTAGAATGCCTTATGTTCTTGTAATAAAAATGTAAAGATTGAACCCATGTAAAAGTTAAATATATAATGCCGTAATTTTGTCTTTCTAGTTATTTTGGAAAAGCAAATACGCATACCGCGTTCTCTCTCTGTAAAAGCTGCAAGTGTCCTGAAGAGTTTTCTCAACAAGGTATAAATCGCATATAACAATCTTTAGTGGTTTATCGAAACTGTAAGTAGAGGGTCTTTAGTGGTAAACGAAACTGTAAGTAGAGGGTCAGGCAATGTAACATTCCAGAACATCGGAGTATGTGATTCAGTTAGGTCTGGAATTTGTCTCTTCACCAAAGAATAATTTGACAGCGTCAGATCGTGAGATGAGTTGTCCTTTCCATTTTGGCGATGTAATTCACCCCCAGCTATATATTACATATGGTGTTTTTAAGTAAATGATATATATCAGGTACACAATGAGAGAAAAATTATAGTTGTTGGGGATAGCCTCAGTGGTACTCCTAGCTCCAGTACTCAGTTTTCTTTGGGTTATTACTCACTTGGCAGCAGTATTCCCTACAGATGATCATGTCAAAAGCCCAAGATAAAATTCAGAAGAAATGAAGTGCTATCATTGGCCTTTAAAAGTCTGAAGATCATTCAATTATTTGTTGTTGTTGGTAGGTTAGAAGAGTTTTGGGATCTAAGATTATGATTCTGAACAGTTTTTACTCACAACACTTCTAACACCAAATGTGTAGGTTTTCCCCCACACCAACAACCAATTCTCCAGCTCTCCAGACATACTGGGTGTCCCACAATTCATTTTTTGGGGCACTAACTTCCCAGAGTTAACATCAGATTCCAGGGGTTTAAGGGCTCAGGCTCACAAGACTGTCTTCACTTCAGAGGCCAGTCACAAGTACTGAGCACCCACACTTCTGTGTGACTTGGCTGCAAAGTTGGGGGTTCCCACAACCCTCCCACGTCAGGTTTGAGAATTTGCTGGAATGGCTCACAGGACTCTGGGAAATAGTTTCCTTGCCATCACTAGTTTGTTATAAAGGATACAGTGCACAACCAGATGAAAAGATACACAAGGCAAGGTCCAGAAGGATCCTGAAAGCACGGGAGCTTCTGTCCCTGTGGAGTTGGGGTGCACCACCCTCACAGCACATGGGTGTTCACCAACCCAGGAGCTCAGGGGGTTCAGAGGGTTTTGTGGTGGTTCCATGACATTCAGCATGACTGATTAAATCACTGACCAGTGGTGATTAAACTCCATTTCCAGCCCCTCTGAAAAGGAGGCTGAAAGTTGCAACTCTAGTAATCACACGGTTGCTTCCTCTGGCAACCAGATCCCATCCTGAAGCTATGACAGGCCCACCAAGAGTCACCTTATTAGCATAAACTAAGGTATAATCAAAAGCGATTGTTATGAAAAATGACACTTCTGAGATTCAGGAAATTACAAGGGTTTTAGGAGCTCTGTCAGGGACCTGGGACAGGCCCTGGATATGCTGCTTACTGTATCACAGCAATCTTGGCAAATCGTAAATCTTACTTTAAATAAATTGTAGGTTAGAAGGTAGGTTGATGTGCATTTACCTTCTCAGGTACATGTAGATAAGATAATGACGAATTTAAATAAAATAAGAAATTGAGGCTTTTGAGTACTTTATTTGAAGAAAGATTTAAAATGGAAATCTAAGTGTCAACACACTGAAAAATGAAGGTGAGAGGTTTTAATATTCAAAACAAAATGTCTTTTATTGGAAAGGAGGATGGTAACATGGTCTCATTCACAGTCATGAATAAGCCATGACTTTTTATAAGTTGCAGTCCCTCCTCGGTCCAGTGAGTCACCTAATGGTTGTGTCACTATTGTACACAGATGTTGCCTTGTTGCTGTAATTGGGCATAGGGCTTTTATTTATTTATTTGTTTGTTTGTTTGTTTGTTTGTTTGACAGAGAGAGAGAAAGAGATCACAAGTAGGCAGAGAGGCAGGCAGAGAGAGAGAGGAGGAAGCAGGTTCCCCACTGAGCAGAGAGCCCGAAGCGGGGCTCGATCCCAGGAACCTAGGATCATGACCTGAGTTGAAGGCAGAGGCTTTAATCGACTGAGCCACCCAGGCACCCTGGGCATAGGGCTTTTACAATGAGCCAAGAACAGACTTGTGAAGTTTGGGGTTTGTATATTTTGACTAGCACTCTAACCTATGCCAAAGAAATATCAGGAAGCCACTCAAATGATTCTGATGCTCTTTCCTCCCTTTTTCTTCAGCAAGGAGTGGACCTATGTCCACTAGAATCACATGATAGCTGAAGAGAAAGCCACAAGGAAATCTTGTCACAAGCTTCAGATACTCATTTAAGTCTTGTATTATTTTACATAGAAATGAAAGGTAGACCATACTGATTTCAGAAATAGAAGTATCATATAATAGACATGAAACCCAGGTCACAAGATGATTTATTCTAAAGCATGATACCCACTCACTTCTTGAAACATTTCTTCCCACCATAGGACCCAAAGGAACGATTAGGTTGTCATCCACAAACGGGATTTGCTGATATTCAGGGACACCCATTTTTTCGAAATGTTGATTGGGATATGGTATGTAAATTTTCATTGTTTTCTATGTTAGGTTTCATTATTATCTTGGGCCAAATTTTATTATCTTGAAAGAATGCTGAAAAACAAATATATCACAGCTTCAGTAACTTAAAACCACTCTTTAAAGTGCTTTTTAAAAAGCTTTAAAACAGTAATAGCTTGGAATACTAATTTAATGGACCAGGTTCTTGTAATATTAGTAAGGCCCGCATCAGTGTTAAGTTTTGTAAATGATTTCCATCCTTGTGAATACTGTAGAGCCATTGCTATGAACACACTGGGATAGGACGAGGAGGCATCTGAGGGCAGAGGAGAAATGTAGAGGTGGAATTTTTCTGGGAACGTAGGCTTGAGCTGTCATCTAATATGTCTTTTCTAGATGGAGCAAAAGCAGGTGGTACCTCCCTTTAAACCAAATATTTCTGGGGAATTTGGTTTGGACAACTTCGATTCTCAGTTTACTAATGAACCTGTCCAGCTCACTCCAGATGATGAGTAAGTAATTCCATAGACTGAAATATTTCTAAAGTTCTTTGGAAGTTTCACTGTTAGTGGCTACACAGTGCTTCGTTATCAAATTATAGTATGATTTATTTAGCCATTCAGTTATGGGGTATTTGAATCTATGAGAGTCTTTTAAGTTACAACAGCCACCCTATTCTACTTTGCCTCCCATGCCTTATCTCAGATTTTCACAACAGCCTTGTAAATCGACTTGCTGTCCTCTTCGTCTTACAGATGAGGAAACTGAGGCTCAGAGAGGTGAAGCAGAGTTTCACAGTCACCAGGCAGTGGCGTCAGGACGCAAACCCACGTCTGCCCAAGGCCCATGCCCCTGCCGCTGCCCTGGGCTGCCCTGCTATGCCGATGGCCGTTTTTGTCTGAGTCCCTGTAGGTCACCTTAAGATAGATTCCAACAAAACGAATTAGGTCCAAGGGGATCACATGCTTCAGGCTCTTGATGTGTATTGCCAGATTGCTTTTTTTTAAAAGAGTGGTTTAGAATAATTTGGGGGTATTTGATCACTGACCTGTCATTACAGATTTGTTCTCTCATCTCGAGGAAGCCCTTCCTCCTCGGCAGTATTTTTACTCACATCTTCTAATTCCTCTCACATGCCTCATGCAGCTGTTCCAGACTGTCTCTACATTTTAGAAGCCTTCAGTCCTACCCCCATGTCCCCCACCACAGTGGATCAGCCTTGCCTTACCTTGACTGCAAGGACTGGGACCTCCTGCTTTGAGCTTGCTCCCTTTTCATCGCTCACCAGACCACGGCGAGGCTCACAATTGCTCTCTTACCTCCTTTTCCTTCTTCTGGGTGCTTGGATGTCCCTCGTTTGCAGGGGGTGCCCCATTTCCCTACGTCTGTTTCCTTAGCTTCTCTGCTAGGATTTCATTTTGTCAGTTATGTCTGTTCTTCTGCCTCCTTTAATTTCTCTTTCCGGCTGCTTTTCTGCTACTCACCAACATGCTCCAAAATCCAAGTTTTCCCCCTGAATCTTAGCACATCTTTGAACCGTCACATTTTCTTACTTCATTTTCTTCCCAAAATAATCAATAGATGTGGGGTGCCTGGGTGGCTCAGTGGGTTAAAGCTTCTGCTTTCGGCTCAGGTCATGATCCCAGGGTCTTGGGATCGAGCCCCACATCGAGCTCTCTGCTCAGCGGGGAGCCTGCTTCCCCCTTTCTCTCTGCCTGCCTCTCTGCCTACTTGTGATCTCTGTCTGTCAAATAAATAAATAAAATCTTTAAAAAAAAATAATAGATGCTCATGGTAAAAGAAAATAAATAAGCAGCATCTCTCTCGAACTCCTTCAGAATAGTCAACATCAATTGTCTTATGCTTTCTTACTCTGGGCACTTCAACTCCTCGCAGTTTAACCTGTTCCTCCAGCGTCTGAAGGTTGAATTGATTTGTTAATTTCTGACTTTTAAAGCGTATTCTGATTCGTGTGATTCATTGTTATCTCCCCTGACATCTGTACAGCATTTGGCGCTCACAGCCTTGCTTTGGTTGGCCCTAGCCATCCTGGTTCTGTGGCATCTCTGTGACCACTTGTCACCCTTTTTTCCCTGTCCCCTTGAGGCAGGGATGTTCCACGGTTCAGTTCACAACAGCCTTCTCTTTGCTGTGTGCAGTTTGTGTTTGGGGATTTCAGCCAGCCCCACAATATTGACACCAGCTCTTTCAGTGACTGCCAGCAAAATTGGCAAACAGTTGTTGAGCAAAAGGCACTGTGCTAAGTATTAGCCATTCAAAGACGATTAAGATGTAGGTCAGTCTCCCGAAAAGCTTCCTGTCTACTGAAGGAGAGAGAGATGTACCAATATCATTACTTCTGACAGCATCATGTGTTAGAAATCACACCAGATTCAATCAAAGGACAGGAATTTGTCCTGACACCACCTCTTCCCCACTGGGTAACCTGGGTTTGAATGTCCTAACTTCTCTGAGCCTGTTTGTTCTCTTCCTCCCTGTGTTGCAAGGCCACTGTGAAGAATGAGAGAACGAGGGTTCTGGAGCACCTCGCCTCTCCACCCAGTGCCTCTCCTGAGCTGCATTTCTGTCTGCTGATTTAAATGTCTCCCCTAGTTTGCCAGACAAGCACCTCAAACACAAACCCCTAAATACTTTCAGTAACGATGCTTGAGATGTCTGGCTGCATCCGTCAGAAGAGCACGCGACTCCTGAGCTCAGGGTTGTTATTTCCAGCCCCATGTTGGTACAGAAATTAAAAAAGAAAGAAAAGTAATGATTCTTTATGGTCTCTCTTTCTGTTCTCAATCTGTTATTTTTATTTACCTTTTTCTGTTCCCTATGTCATCACGTATTTGTTCAGATTCAAAATGTCCATGATTATGGACCCTTCCTTTTCCTTAACAAACTGTAACACATTCAGCCGCCAAGTAAATCCTGTCTGTTCTTCCTTTACTTCACGACTTGCGTCAGATCCTTCATGTTCGTTCCCACTGCCATGAGTCCAGTTCGTATCTCTTTCAGCTCATACCCAGAACACGACCCCATCCTCCTCGTTGGGCATCTCCTTGGCTTTGCCACCCATTCGGCCCGTCTCACTAAGTAGCACTCCCAGTTCTGTCACCCCCTTGTTGGAAGCCTCCAGGGACCTCCTGCTTGCCTAGCAGATAAAATCTGTCCCCTAGGCCAGCAGTTAGAGCCTCCCACCCTCTCCTTCTGCCTGACTCCCTGGCCGTCTCTCTCTCTATGCTCTGTGTCGTCTTGTTACTCTGCGTTCCCTGATGGTGTGCTCTTACCTTTGTTCATGCTGTTCCTCTGTATGCATCCTTCATCTTTATGTACTGGAATCTTCTCTTTCTTTCTGAGCTAGTTCAGGTGTAGCCAGATCTTTGATGAACCAAGGTGAAACTCCTCAGGGTAAACCTCACTGGCTTGAGCTAGCCATTATCTTCCTTTCAGATCACCTGTCATTTGTCATGCCTCTGTTCCTGTGCTTTCAACTCGAATAAATTACTTGCATTTTCTCAGATCCAACATCATCTTTCGTGTTTATGTAGTGGATGCTGGTGTTTTCGATTTCTCCAACCAGAAGTCACCCTTTATTTTAGAACTGTGGTTAGATCCAGGCTTAGCTGTCCTGTATGAAACTCAGGGTGTACTGCTTTCATTTGTAGCTTTTTGTTGTATGACATTCCTTCCCTCCTTGAAGGAAGGGACTGTATCCTGTGTAACTTCGTGCTCTGCCGTATAGTGTGTACATTTTTTTTTTTTTGAAGATTTTATTTATTTATTTGACAGAGAGAGATCACAAGTAGGCAGAGAGGCAGGCAGAGAGAGGGGAAGGGAAGCAGGCCCCCTGCCGGAGCAGAGAGCCCGACGCAGGACTCGATCCCAGGACCCCGAGACCATGACCCGAGCCAAAGGCAGCGGCTCAATCCACTGAGCCATCAAGGCGCCCCTAGTGTGTGCATTTAAGTATTAAAATACTCAGTAGTACTATTCTTACTGCATATTAAATTAGAAACCCAGTATAGCAGAATGCCAGCGTGTTTACACCCTACGACCCATTACCTCCTTGCAGTGTCTTTCTGGGTACCTGTCCCTATTGCCTTTTTTTTTTTTTTTCTGGGTACCTGTCCATATTTGCATGTTTTTTTTTTTAAGATTTTATTTATTTATTTGACAGAGAGAGAGACACACACACACAGTGAGAGAGGGAACACAAGCAGGGAGAGTGCGAGAGGGAGAAGCAGGCATCCCTCTGAGCAGGGAGCCGGATGCAGTGCTGGATCCCAGGACCCCGGGATCATGACCTGAACCAAAGGCAGACACTTAATGGCTGATCCACCAAGGGGCCCCTTCTGGGTTAACCCAGAAGGTTAACTTTTTCTGCGTCTTGTCGTCATCACCTTCCTGTTGAGGTGATGACTAAATTGAATGCTAATTCAGACCTGTATGTTCACCTATAGAGAGGAATGTTGTTCAGGTCAAAAGTTAAAATTAACTAGGCTTGTGACAGTTTGTGACTTTTTTATTCCTAGCCTTCAGTTTTGCACCACCTTTTAGTTCTAAACTTGCTTATGGGATTGTTAGTCTTCTTTTATTTTCAGTGCTCTTGGTTCTTCTAGAAAATGTTTTGGAACTAATCTAAACACTTAATAGATTTCCCCTCCATAATTTATGTAAATTAGCCTTCTTTTATTTTTTTAATTTTATTTTACCAATTAAATAAAAAGTTGGTTAGTTTATGAAAATTAATGTATTTTTCTTTCAACAGTGACATCGTGAGGAAGATCGATCAGTCTGAATTCGAAGGTTTTGAGTACATCAATCCTCTTTTGATGTCTGCAGAAGAATGTGTCTGATCCTCATTTTCTAGCTGTGCATTTTGCTTGTGTTGCCATTTAATGCATGAATAAACTTGTTACCACCTGGGATACAATGAACCATTTTATATTTTTCACCTACAAAAAAGCACTCAATATCTTCTATTATTGGCTGTGAGAGTCAATTTATTACATCTAACTGTGAAAAAGAAAATGAAACTAGTTTCCAGACAGTGTCAACACTTAACTCTATTGGTAATCCAGCAGCCTACTGATGAGTAATGAAGTTGTCCTTTTGTTTAAAGAAACTACTTACCACCGCCTTTAAACAGAGAATCCATAGCATTAAGGCACCTGGTGGGATTATATCTTAAGCCTCCGTAATTTTTTCATTCGTCACCTCACCTTGAAGTGTTTAATTTTGATATAAAAAAATGATTCAAAAAACAGCAATTTATTATATTTCCTATTACTTTCTGAGTTGTTTGTGTTTAAAAATTCAGCTGTAAGTTTTATTGCCTTGGATAATTAAATTACTGATTTTTAAGGCAGCAGTTATTAAATTGGTAATAAAAGATGACTCTTGCTTTGAATTAGGGAATATGCATTCTGCTTGAGGGAGAAAAATGGGCACATTTTATTAAGCATCAGATTCCAATCATTAGCTGTTTTTGAAAAACTTATTAGAGTGATTTCTTTAGTATAGGGGCATTAACTTCTGAGCTTACCCCTTTTTAACTGGTAAGTTAATAAATGGCACGCAAAGAGCCAGGATGTTTTTGAATGGAGCATGTCTCAGCATATAGAAAGAAAAAAAATAGACATTTAAAGTAGATACAGAAAAGTGCAATGGTGAGATTTCTTTCTTAGCAAATCCCATAGGTATTTTTTGTGATTTGATTTAGATAATAAGGAAGCGCTCGTTATCAGACTTATAAAAACATTCCATTATCCAGTGGAGACAGAATGTATGCTATTTTTTTCTTATAGTTTAGTATACAGAAAAAGAATTTATCTTCCAAATAGTGGCTTAACCATACTCACTTCTTCACCAAAGCCCCATCATCCCTACTTTTGGACCCTGTTTATGGAGTCTTCAGTGAAATTAAAAAAAAATAAACACGAATAAATATTAGGGACACGCACATATATGCACAACGTTTCCAGCTCCTTAAGTGAGTTTGTATTAAGTAGGTAACACAGGTAATCAGAGTGGAATACATTTCAAAGGCAGAGTTCTTCAGATTATTTTTTATTAATATTAGTGTTTAGCAATTTATTATTTAAAGGGATGCCAGTGATAGCATCTGTTTATTTTTTTTAATGAAAAGGGATGTAAAAAGTAATCATAATCATCTAAGTTACTTACAGTTGTCCAGTCTTGGTAAAATTGAATTTTGGGGAATGCTGGCTAGTTTTAAAACTAGAATGATTTAAAATTTATAGGCATTTAATAAATTATCTCTTTTTGTGATGCTACATTTTATTAGAAATGTAATTTTTCTGAAGTTTCTGGCCATATACTCATTTTTCTTGAAATAACTAAATCTGAAAGCAATGAAAACCTCAAAAAGAAAAAGTTTATATACGTTCCCATGTTTATATAACAGGTATATATGTTTTTCTTAATACCTAAAACTTGTTTTAAGAAGCAATATTCACTGCAAACCATAAACCCATAGAAAATTCTGACATGTCGGAAGTGTATTTATGATCTTGCTTTTAAGTGGTACTGTTTCCCTTGGGCATTAGTTCTCAAATTTCAGAATGGGGAACAATCACCTGGGACATTGTTTAAAATGCACATTGCTGGGCCCACCTTAGAATTCTGTTGGGTCTTTGAACCTTATTTTGAGAAACACTTTCTTGGAGCTATTCTTTCATGTCCTGTAGTTATATATTAGAATATTCATGATAAGTTTTGAGAAAGGGGTAGGCAGTGAGTTACTATCTTATCTACAATTTTAAATAAATTTCAAATGACTTCTTCAGGTTAGACATCCCCCACCCCCCACCCCCCAAAAATCCCATCTATTTTCTATCAGGAGTGTTACAAATGATGAACATTTTTCTGTGATAAGGTTTTAACCATTATTCAGGGTGGTTTTTTGTTTAAAAAAATTTTTTTTAACAGATAAGATTTACCATGTATATTTTATACAAAACTGCATTACAAATATGTTTTTAATTGCATTGTTTTTTTGTAGTTTTTAAGTGCCATGCCAGTTCCTTTTATATTATATAGAAGTTCTCACAAAATACTCAATGGGAATAAGGCAGCTGACAGAATGGGATTTTGGTGTTCTAAGAAAAAATTTATTTTGCATAAGCATGTCTGTGGTCAGATCATTTTACGTGTCTGCAGCCTGAATTGCATATCAGGTATTATGCTTGTTTAGTACCTGTACATTTACTTTTTAACTTTCGTTTTGATTTTTGTCATGTGGAATACTGCCTTGGTCATCATAATGTAATCTGTGTTTGTGTACCCTTTTTTTTACTTTAAAATCTTTAAATAAAATGTTTAATACTCATCAGGACTGGAACAGGTTTAATATGTAGCATTTTAGAAATTTTTTTTTTTTTTTAAAGATTTTATTTATTTATTTGACAGAGAGAAATTACAAGTACACTGAGAGGCAGGCAGAGAGAGAGAAGGAAGCAGGCTCCCTGCTGAGCAGAGAGCCCGATGTGGGACTCGATCCCAGGACCCTGAGATCATGACCTGAGCCGAAGGCAGCGGCTTAAACCACTGAGCCACCCAGGCGCCCCGCATTTTAGAAATTTATGTAAGAACAGGGTGCATCAGAATTTGTTCAAGAAAGAAAGTAGAAATTTTAGAGTTTGGAATTTTGCTCTACTTAAATTAGCATTCTGGTAGTACTCATGCCATAATCACAGACATTCATTCATAAAATATTGTTCAGTGTATTTTTAAACTCACTCTTCTATGTATCCCTGCTATTGGAAAACAAATTAGTAGAAATCAGCTGAACGTAGAGCATTTTAACTAGTTTTAAAACTGAAGCAAATTTGAACAGATTCCGAATAGGTTTTTCCCAAATTATGTTGCACTGTGGTCTAAAGTTCCAGAACTTGTCCTTTCTCGGTTGTAGTTGGTGTCTGTAGATAACAGCTGTGAGATCAGCGCCTCACACTTAGCAAACCTCTTTACCACAGCTTAATGTCGCCTTCCCTTCACGAGGAGAATGAAATCTTAAGTGCCTTTACTTTTTTTCCCTGAGTGGACTTGTCAGAGAGCAAGGGGTTGTATATTAAAAAGCACCAAGGACTGATCTCCTGTGTCTTATTTTATTTTTTAAAAGATTTTATTTTATTTTATTTAAGATCTTATTTCTTTATTTGACAGAGAGAGAGATAGGGAGAGAGAACAAATGCAGGGGGAGTGGGAGAGGGAGAAGCAGTCTCCCCGCTAAGCAGGCAGCCCCATGCAGGGCTCGATCCTAGGACTCTGGGATCATGACCTGAGCCAAAGGCAGATGATTAATGACTGAGCCACCCAGGCAACCCAAAAGTTTTATTTTAAAGTAATCTCTACACTAAGTGTGGAGCTCCAACTTAAAACCCAAGATCAAGTCATATGCTCCACCAACTAAGCCACCCCGCATCTCCTGTGTTTTACTATTTTATCCTAATTTCAATTCTTGCTTAAAATGGAGTTAGAGGTGGTATTAACGAAGTTCTGCTCAAGCTAGCCCCAGTATCAAATCATGAGTTTGATTGTTTCCTTTGAGATAGTAAAATCCCAAAGCAGAGTCCAGAGAGGAGCTTTGCAGCTTTAGGGAAACTGCAGTAAGGCGGTCACTGAGGCAACCGGTTTCTCCCTGAAAGGTAAAGCCAATCCCCAGTTTTTAAAATTCAGCAGCTTAGCTTCTGGACAACACCCACCAGTGAGTCAATCTGGTGTATTGATGGCCTATCTCCCTAGATTTACCCTCCTCTGCCCTAGCACTTCAAGGATCAGTTAAAACCCAGATAATCCATGTACTTTGTATCCATAGTTTATTGTTCCAGAATATACTGTAGTTTACTATGCAGGGTGCCAGAAAAGAATCTCTGGCCTTGACATTCAAGATGGAGCGTGGACACACTGAGAAAGATGTTTATGTCTACAACAAAGAAACCGATGAGAGGAACCAAATAAATGCAGTAAATGTACAGTATGTGGTTGTGATAGTTTTCATCTTCACCAGGGAAACTTGTCTTGAGTTTTACTTGACATTCGTATGTAATTTATGCAAGACGTTTTTCAAATTTATGGTAGATTCCACAAAGCTTTCAGAATTCATAAATATACAGAAAGAATTCATTTATATATAATAAGAATTCATATATATACATACATGCTTTCATATATTATATTCGATTGTTTTTGGCTCTTGTGCCCAGAAATATGAATGGGAGTGGGAGAGAAAATTGTTGGATGCTTCAGCTTAGACTGGATTTTGTACAATTCATCTCTGAAATTTATGATGAAAATGAATCTGGCTCAGAATTTAAGAGTGATTTTCGGTAGTCAGTCCACCTTCATGTAGCCATTTGTGCCTTACTGACATTAACGCTATTTTTACTGTAATTACTATTCTTAATGTTTTTATTGAAGAAAATGAAATTATAATTTTTCTAAGAGTTAAGTGATTGCTTGGCCTGATCTTTTATAGGATGTCTAAAAGTTAAAAAAAAACAAAAAAAAACAAAAAAAAAAAACAACTATGCCAGCTGGATTTGAGATTTGAGAGAGATTCAGCTTTTTTTTTTTTTTTAAGATTTTATTTACGTATTTCACAGAGAGGGAGAGCACAAGCAGGGGGAGTGACCGGCGGAGAGGGAGAAGTAGGCTCCCCACTGCAGGGAGCCCAATGTGGGGTGGGGCTCGATCCCATGATCCTAGATTCCTTGATCCTGTGGTCACAACTTGAGTGAAAGACAGACCCAAACTGACTGAACCATGCAGGTGCCCCAAGAACTTTAGCTTTTCATTGACAGTTTAGCTGATCAGAAGAATATTCTAATTCTATAGGAAAACCCATTAGGAAAGAGAGCCAGTTGAATGAAAAGATCTATCAAAATCCTTGAAAAATTAGATACTGCTATTTTTTTTTCCATAAAAGGTAAATGCTGGGTTTCTAGAAGTAGTGACACAAAATGAGATTTAAAACTTACATGTTATAAACTGTCTGCAATGTGGGTAGTTATTCTTGGTTACTTTTTTACATCATTCATAACATATTTAGGGGAAAATCAGGTAAAGGTAGTTAGGTACAGGAACTATTCTAACTCACATTTTATGGCCTTTAACAGAACATTTTCTCTCTAAGCAACATTTCTTTCTAGGCATTCTAGGTTTTAATTTAAAAGTCAGGTTTTTAAACTTGAGGATCACGAAAGGATGTGCATTTGTGAACAGTTAGAAAGTTTACCCATTTTGAAACAGTATTTCAATGAGGAAAATCTAAATCACTGTGGCAAAGACTTGACATTTTGCTAAATTAATCCTTAAGTTTAAATTTTTAATTTTATTTATTGGAGGCATTACAATGTGTCTAACACTCTGCCAATTCTGCGGGATTTAGAAACATTTTATTATGAGAAATTTTTTTGTGATCTAAAGAAAAAATTCGTTCAGAAAAGTTGGCGTAAGTTCAAAAGAATAGTCTGTATGCATGTTATTCCTTTAGATAGGGGATATTTCCTACGATTAAAACAAAAATTAACATTCTCCCACAGGCAGCGAGGTCCAAAACACAGGGCAGTATGTCCGCCTCTTGCAATGGTGATTCTATCTCCTTTACCACCACCAGGGGCCAGTCTGCTGCTGTAATCAAGGTCAGAGTCACCTCAGCCCTCTGGGAGACACCATCTGTCCACCGCAGGCCAGCGAGCAAGAGGTTCCAGGATTTCATCGGTGCTCAACGGATATTGTGATTTTACAGAACTTTCGGAAACCAACATTTGAACCGCTCTTCTGAAGGAAATCTCAAATATGTTACTCAGGAGTCTGGCAAATTTTCTCAAAAGTGCTTTGCCTTCTGGGTGTTGGAACTTTGATATTTATTCAACACAAGTGAGGACCTACTATGTGCCAGGCACCGGGGAATAATTCAAGCAAGGATTTAGTCATATCACATCTCATGCTACCTGGGCATTTCCCCCCTCTGTGGAGGGTACCTTCAGCTGAAAATAAAATCAGGGCTTTTTTGGGTCATTTAAACACCAAGAAATTCAGCAAAAATAAAATCCAAGATTCTTCAGTTGTGGAACTTTCTATATCAGATATGGCGTGACCTCACAGATTTAACCCATGAATGTTTGCAAACACTCAGATTGTCCATTAAAAACATGATTTCAGAAAAATTTTGACTCTGTTTCTATTTCAAAAACACTAAACACTTTTGTACTGGAGGTAAGGGGTTGAAAGCATCAATTTGCCAAGAAAAGGCTCTAAAAAAAAAAAGATTATTTATTTATTTATTTGACAGAGATCTCTAATAGAGAGGTAGGCAAAGAGAGCAAGGGGGAAGCAGGCTCCCCACTAAGCAGAGAGCCCAATGAGGGGCTTGATTCCAGGACCCTGAGATTATGACCTCAGCCGAAGGCAGAGGCTTAACCCTCTGAGTCACCCAGATGCCCCAAGAAAAGGCATTTTCTTGTTAATCCTGTTGAAAATGAATTTCCACCATGCCTCAATTCTAGGCAGGTATTTACTTCATTGCCCAAAATAACTGCTTGTACAATGTGCCGTAAGTTGCATTAAACAACCTCACACCTTCTCCTTCACAGGCTTTTTCATCGACAACTTTTTTAAGATGGTGTGTTATAGACACCACTTTGTAATCTGCACATTGTAACTTGGTAGTAAGAGGAACTGGGAAGTATGATGACTGTCCACTTGCACAGTTTTCTTAGAAGTAAGAAAGAATTCCTTTGCATTTTTTAAAAGACAGGTGAAAGCTTGTACTTTATCATGAGGTCTGGCAGGAGTTTTTTGGGGTGTATGTGTGTGTGTTTTAACTTATGCTTGATTTTCACTAATGCCAGAGGAAGTTGAATTTCCCAAAGAAAGTTGCTCCTTGACGTTGAATCCACCCAGAAAGGAATACTATTTACTGATTTTAATAGCTAACATGGGCCAGGTTTATGCCAAACATTTTTGCATTCAATCCTAAGAAACTTCTGACAGTGCCGCCCACCCCAGACCTACTAAACTGAAGTCTCTGGAGTGAGACCCGAGACTAGCATCTCAGACGAGTCTCGGTTTAAATTTTGAGAACCACTAACTTGTATTAATATGGGCTACTTTCACCATTCATCAGATTAAAAAAAAAAAATGGAGATTTAGGAAGCAAACTCCCTATGTTTCCGGTGCCTACTGCTTCTCAAGAGATTTTATATAAATACAAAGTTTGCACTAAAATCTGTCTCCTTCTGAGAAATTACACACAACGAACACACTATTTTTAAAATGCTGTCTTGCTGACTCAAAGGCCATCTCTGTGGGTATGTTTAACACCTCAGTCCATTCTCTGCAACTGTGTCAGTTCAAGTTGGCCAGCCTTTCACGTGATGCTGTACTCTGTCTTTCCATAGTTTGAGCCTCCTACTCTGTAGACAAGCCAGGACCCCTTCCTTTCAAGCAGGTAGAGCTGTGTGGTAGTCCATCAGAAACTGTTCCCAGGAGCTCCTGGGTGGCTCAGTTGGAATCATAACCTTTGCCGCAGGTCATGATTCCAGGGTCCTGGGATTGAGCCCTGCATCAGGTTCCCTGCTTAGCAAGGAGACTGTTTCTCCCTCTCCTACTCTCCCTGCTTGTACTCTCTTTCTCTATCTCTCTCTGTCAAATAAATAAATAAAATCTTTTTAAAAAAGAAAAGGATAAAAAGAAGAAACTATTCCCATATCTGACACTGGGTGTGAGCCTGCCCAGTGAAAGAATCCTGTGTCTGGCCTCCTTCCCCAGCTCAGACACCCTCAGATCAAGAAGTCCAGGATGCTGCTGATTTCTGGAAACTCAAGGTGCCCTCTAAAACACACCTATCACTAATGCTCTAGGTGACTGCGAGGGTTTGTTCTTTTAGCTCTCTTGGAGTTCACGGTGCCCGTATGCCAGTGATCTGTGCCGACCGCCCACCATGTGACTCCAGAGAGGTAACCTGCCTCATCCTCGCTTTCCCATTCTCTGTTTTCACCCTTCCCAAAGTCAACCTTCCCTCTTCCCTACCCTCCTACCATTTCTCCAGTGCCCACTGGGATCCTAGGTCAATGAACATTATCAAAGCTCTCAACCTATTCATGGTACTCTCCTTCTCCTTCTGACTCCCCTGGGGTCATTGTTTTCCCTCCACACTCTGAAGTAGAAGCTGCTTGTTCTCCAGATGGTTCCCAGCCCAGGGGCCAGCATTCTTCCGGTTCCTTCATGCCACTGCCTACTATGACTCCTCCACCCAAGTAGGAAAATCCCACTTCTTCCAGGTTCATGCCCCATGGCTTGACCTCCTTGTCTGATAATGCCCTCCTGTTTATCCCATGTCACCTGAGGAGGATTTGGCCCCTGGCACATTGCTCTCTCTACCCTCAGGGCTACTTCCTTTCCCGGACCAGAAATCAGGAGTTGAGCCTAACGGTTAAGGGAGACGCTTAACCGACTGAGCCCCGCAGGCGGTCCCATTCGTTGGCTTGTTTTATTATCATCTGTCACTTCCACCAATCTGGGGGCTCCACAAGGAAAGGGGCCATGTCAGTTTCACTGACCACTGTAGTCCCAGCACCTGGAGCAATGCTTGGTACACAGACCCTCCAGAAATATTTATTAAATGAGTGAATAAACGAGTGAATGAACAAACATTACTGGAAAGAGGAAGCTCCCGGTGGCTGATGGTTTCCCTCTGAGTGGAGATCATCAGAGTAACTGTCATTGCTACAGTAGAGTGGGGGCTAAGGAGCCAGAACTTTGAAGAGACCACGTCAATGGTTTTTAAGCTTTTACAGGGACTGGAAAGTGGAGCTAGGAAAAGGCCTTCCCCCACACACTGAATGCTGACCTAGGCTAAAGAAACTTTTTGCTACGGTTGGGAAGGTGAATCATTCTGGGGTTTTGTGGGATTGCCCAGCACTGATATAAACGGAAGCTTTTAGACAAGACCCTTAATTTCTCAGGAAATACATGGAAATCTGGGGAAAAGGGCCTCCTGAAATACTACAGAGGCTGCAAAACATAGACCGGTTTTGTTGATTATGAGTTTTCCACTTTGTAGGAAGAATTTAGGAGAGGAGAATTTCAGTTTATAAACGGCCTCAATTGCCTTAACCAGGTGAATCCTATTGAAAAGGCTCAGTGGCAGCACATTTCATACTTTGAGGATGGATCTGACTCTCAGAAATACTCCAAAGCTATTTAGAGTCAAGTCTCACGTGGGTGGCAAATCTGGGAAATATTGTTCTGGAAACTTGGACCTTAATTCTGCCTCCTTTCTTCTCCCTGATGCAAGAACCTCTGCTGGATTGACTTTGAGGTAAATAGGACATTTTGCTTCTTCTTCTTGACCCACAGAGGAAGGCTTCAATTCTCAGGGGAGACGAAATGATGATGGAGAGAACATCTTTTTTTCTCTCCGGCTCAATGATTCCCCAAAGCTGCATTCTTTGTCTTTTCATTCAGCCTCCTGGTAGTACCCCAGGTGCTTGGCTGTGGACCAAGGTGTGGAGCGCTCTTCTAAGTCCATGTTTGCAGAACCCAGAAGAATATTTCATTGGTTCTATACTTCAGGCTACTCGCAACAGGATTTCACAGGGTTGGGATGTGGGGATGAAAAGAAAGGCCTTGTACCTCTAGTTTAGAATCCTTATCCTTATCCTTCGAAGCTTACAAGACTGCAGGATCTTGGCCACAGGCCTGGAATTGTTCTCCATGGGTGCTCTCAGGTAGCAGAGAACGTCCCACTCAGAGCTGCCTTTAATTCCCCACCCCCCATCCTTAACCCACCTCCTTTATCACGTGGGTAACTGCTATTCTTTCTTTCCTTCTTTCTTAGAGAATTTATTTATTTGACAGAGAGAGAGAGAGAGCAAGAGCAGGAACACAAGCAGTTGGAGTGGGAAAGGGAGAAGCAGACTCCTCACTGAGCAGAGAGCCTGATACAGGGCTCAATCCCAGGACCCCGGGATCAGGACCTGAGCCAAAGCCAGATGCTTAACTGACGGAGCCACCTGGCACCCTGAGTTAACTACTATTCTTACCCCACATCCCATCTCTGCTGCTCAGATGAATAAAGGAAACAGGCATTTTGGGGTTGGGGGGACAAAAAAGAATTGCAATTGCCTTGCTTTTGTTTTGTTTTTTTGTTTTGCTTTGTTTTGTTTTGGGTGGCTTCTAAATTCCTTTTTTACTAAAAAAAATCAGAGTTTGCCTTGTGAGGATTAGTATCCTGTGGCTCCGTCTCCAGGTCTACAATTAAGATTCATATTCCGCGGGTGCCTGGGTGGCTCAGATCATGATCTCAGCGTCCAGGGATCAAGCCCCACATTGGGCTCCCTGCTCAGCAGGGAGCCTGCTTCCCCCTCTCTCTCTGCCTGCTGCTCTGCCTCTTGTGATCTCTCTCTCTGTCAAATAAATAAATAAAATCTTAAAAAAAAAAAAAAAGATTCATACTCTGCTTGCATGTTTCTTGGGCCTTTGGGCCTTCACAGAGTATCTGCCCCCTTTTAAAACCTGGAGTAATCTTACCAAGGCCCTTTCTATTAATGTGAGCTTAACAGAAACCACGTCTGATTTCCCCTTCTCAATTTCCTGTTTTCTTCACTCTCCGACATCAGACAGAGATGTTATATATGATGGTGGACTGTATTGAGTTAGTGTTTTTGGTCTTTTAGGTTAAGTAAGGGTTAGGTGTGAGGACCTAACTGCCATTTCTAACACGATGTACACGGGGAAAGATCTTCTATGTTCTAAATAAAGACAGACAAGCAAACTAGTAGACCTAGTGTTACTGTGGAAACAGTCTCTATGTGTATGCATGGGTGGTCATACACATGACCCATATAAAGGCAATGTTCGGGGGCATCTTCTCTGGGACTATCCTTTTGGGGCCTTTGTGAATCTGAAGCCTCCCTGAGTATTTCTTGAAGGTAGGCTACACGGCTTCAACCAGTAGACTTGAAAGGTAAGGGAAGTTTATTTCTTCCTCTCTTAACAGTCCACAACAGATG
The DNA here is from genome assembly GCF_964662115.1 of Mustela nivalis. Taxonomy (NCBI): domain Eukaryota; kingdom Metazoa; phylum Chordata; class Mammalia; order Carnivora; family Mustelidae; genus Mustela; species Mustela nivalis. The sequence continues at coordinate 92,267,730 of NC_139020.1, forward strand.
CTCTGGGTCTGCAGCTGGAAGACCCCATCTGGAAGGATGGGGTTCTGTTTCCCATTGACATTCAGGGGCCCAGGCTGATGGCGGGTCTGCCGTCTTCCAACCATCAGAAGGGGAAAGGCAGGCAGGTACATTCACAGGAGGTGTTTTGGCCCAGGCCCTGACGGAGCCTGCCTCACTTAGGCTCGAATCATTTCAGCTAGAACTCAGTCCTTTGGCCTTTCCTAAAACCAGGGAGGCTGAAGAATCCCAGCCAGCTGCACGCCGAGGAAGAAGAGGCAAGTAGATGTTTCCACCATGCTGCAGTAGAATTTCTTTCAGACTGAGTCATGGCGAATGAGAGGTCCGGAACGGACCCTCGGAGGGACCTCAGTGTATGTTTCACATGGAGACAGATTAGGTGGGAAGTCCTGAATTGACAGTCAGAGGGTCACAGGCACAGCCCCTCTTGGTTCCTGGGGATGGCAGCTCTTAACGTCCCTCTTGGACTTCCTTCTTCAAGGAAGGCTCAGGTGGCTTGGCTGAGAACAGCCTAATGCAGGGAATAGCCCTAGACCTTGTGCCGATGCCCTGTACCCAGGATGCTGCCGTTCAAGGCTGCCCATTGGCTTGGCACTTTGGTCTCCTCCTTTGTTCTCCTCACCTCCATCTGACCTCCGTCCAGGCCAGTTGCTGGCTTGGCTTTCTGGAAGTTGTCTCTTTCACACTCAAACACACTCAGCTTTTTGCTCTCCCAAGCTGCAGATTGGGTCTATGTTGGGGGCCTAGGGCCGAGGGCCTCGTGCCTCCTTCCTGTGAAGAGCTCCCTAACTGGAAATCTTCTGTGGCCCAAGCAGTTCAGAAGACGTAGACATTAAATATGCTCACTAAGAATCCTCATCTGTCCCTGCACATATGTCAACAGCCTTGTAATGGTGAGATTTTTTTTTTTTTTTAAGATTTAATTTATTTATTTGACAGAGAGAATACAGTTGGGGGAGGGGTAGAGGAAGAGAGAGGAACAAACTTCCTGTTGAGCAGAGAGCCCCACCCTGGGCTGGATCCCAGGACCTGGAGATCATGACCTGAGCCAAAGCCAGACACTTAATGGACTGAGCCACCAGGCACCCAGGTTTTTTTGTTTTTTGTTTTTTGTTTTTTTAAATGTAGGTGACCTGCCACCTGCCTCCCTATCTAAGTTAGAAACCCTTGATCTAGATATAATGAGTATTATGACCTAAGTGTTGTGGCTCATATATACTTCTTTGTTTACTCCTCAGCACCTAGCACATACTTAGCACTCACTAAATGCTATCAATACTAGCTTTTCCTTCCTTCATTTACTATTTTAAGGGAAAATTTTTAAAAAAATAACATCTCAGCTACTCTATTTTATTTCTTTTATTTTTTTAAGACCGAGAAAGAGACAAAGAGGGAGTGAGCGTGGGATGGGGGTGGAGGCAGAGGGAGAGGGAGAGAGAGAATCCCAAGCAGGCTCCATACTCAGCATGGACCCTGACACGGGGCTCAAAGTCACAATCCTGAGATCATGACCGAAGCTAAAATCCAGAGTCTGACACTTAACCGACTGAGCCATCCAGGTGCTCCAGGGGTTTCTTTTTATAGTGAAGCTTTAGATGACTTAAGCATTGGCTACTCAGCCCTTAAAATAAATCTTACAGATGAAGCAATGATAGAATAGACAACAGAGTAGGCTAACTATATAGCCCTCCTGAGGAAGATTCTACCAAAAACTAAAAAAAGAAAAACAGTTTAAAGACTATATATGCTAGAAAGATGTAAAGCTAGATATTTATTGTACTATTCTAGATCTTGCTTTGTCATTGTACTTATATTGTGGTTTGCCTGTGCTTTTCACAGCATTATAACTACATGTGGAAATGAGGATCTGTCTCGATAAAAATATGGCAGCTATAAAGAGAAATACCATCTACGCAGGCTAGAAGTTGACCTGATCAAGAAATTCTTCACACACTCCTTTGTATCTTCTGGCTAAGCAAACCTGGAGAAGGAATTGTAAATTAAGGAATAATAGCCAGAATTTGAAAAGGGGAATCTGCTAGGTGGAAAATGAGTTCTTTTTTAAAGAATGGGGAATGAAGGAAAAAACTGATGGATGGTTTAAAAGGAAATGTTTGACTGAAGCCTGCCTGCTGTACCCATAGCTACCTGCCCACAAGAATGTGGCTCCCTGGTGACAGCTGCGCTAATTATAGAAAAACAAGTTGAGTGGAAGAAGATGAATTATGTAAATTTACATTGACTGAGGATCTTGTTGGAACATTTAGGAATTTTGGTTATTAAAAATAAATCTAAGATTTTCTTACATTGAAAAGCAGTGGAACTGAAGGATAATTTGCCAGAGTCTTAACATGAAATCTGGATCAGCAAAAATAATATTTATTCACATAACTGTAAATTACTTGCAGGTAATAGCCATTTTGCGGATGTGAGGGGAATCTAAAGTTTTTGGCTGGAAGTTTACACATGATTTTTTGTTTATTAAAAAAAAAATTACAGGTACCCCCCAAATCACCTTTTTCATAAACCATTGCTGTTAAAATAGAACCCTGCAACTTTCTCTGTTCCATTTCAAGCAGTTTTCGTGTTTGTTTTTTTTTTAAGATTTTATTTATTTATTTGACAGAGAGAAAGAGACAGTGAGAGAGGGAACACAAGTAGTGGGAGTGGGAGACGGAGAAGCAGGCTTCCCGCTGAGCAGAGAGCCCAATGTGGGGCTCTTTCCCAGGATACTGGCCAGGATCATGATCTGAGCCAAAGGCAGAGACTTGAACACACTGAGCCACCCAGGCATCCCCCTCAAACAGTTTTCTTATTCTAAAATATAATCTAGCTTCAAGGCTGAGGATTAAGAAATAATAAAGAATGGAAAGCCACTCAATCTCTAAAAGAAAACATTTTTTATTTGTGTTCAAAGATGGGTCATTGAAATCAATACCTTCATAAGGAGGATTCTTTACACATTTAGAAATTTGATACAGTCAGTTTTAGTGACTATGTTCACAAAAGCGAATGAAACTGGTATTTAAAAATTTTTCTTAGCGAAACATTACTCAACACTTAATTTAATATGCTGTAATTTTAAATGAATCTTTTTCCCTACTCAGACACGTTGAAGATACAGCTACATTGTTTCAGTCACCCACTCACTGAACCCAAAAATGACTTATTGCTTGGTACATATCAGGAAGGTGGAGGGTCTACCACTAAGGCAGCACAATTCACAAGAAAAGTTGTTTTCTCACTCACTCCCCACTATCATAACGCTTTGACTAAGTGGGGAGAGCACTGTTACATCGGGGTCAGAAAAATGTGTGAATGCAAATAGCCCTGTGTTTCTTGTGGCTCTTGACTCCCAAATATGTACATTTTTTTTTCATTTTTTAAATTTATTTATTTCCAGCATAATAGTATTCATTATTTTTGCACCACACCCAGTGCTCCACGCAATCCGTGCCCTCTATCATACCCCCCACCTGGTACCCCAACCTCCCACCCACCCCCCGCCACTTCAAAACCCTCAGATTGTTTATCAGAGTCCATAGTCTCTCATGATTCACCTCCCCTTCCAATTTCCCCCAACTCCCTTCTCCTCTCTAACACCCCTTGTCCAAATATGTATATTTTAATAGAATCTACAGTTCAGGAGAGAACACCCAAGCCTTTTTCCAACGCCGATCTTTCACAATTTGTCTTACAACAAAAATTCCTGTGCAGACAAAGGACAGCTTGAGGATACCCAGTGTTCATCTTTAGCACTGACACTGCACTTTCATCTGTAACGTGCCTTGCAAACATTAACTAATTAAGAGGAACAACACCCCTGCAAGGTATTTAGCAACATGCAAAAATGAAAAGCTACAAGCAAGACAAGACAGGATGCATAAATCATGAAGTGTTAAATCAACATGACCTGAAAACCAGCAGGACTCCCTCCCCCTTTTCTTGCCACCACCATCTTTGGGGAAAGGCAAGGAGTCAGATTTTATGCCAACTGATGGGGAGGGGGTGATACCGGGGGAGGGGTGGGTGGGAGGATGGTGAGACAGTTCCAAGTATCACATCTCCAAAAGGGGAATGTTCTACTAACTCAGAGAAGGGGGGCTCAAGAATATAACCCTTTTAGAAATACCCCAGAGAATAGAAAATCAATCCAGTGTTTAATTAATTTACTGCAGATTGACTTCACATAGAGGAGCCCCAGCCAGGAAAGTCCTCCGCTAGGAAATCTGACAGTGAGCAGTTGGAGAGTCTACGAGGGCAGGAGAATGCCCCGTAGCAGAATTTTCAGTTTTTGTTCTCTCAGGGGTGGGGGAGGGCAATCCTGACTGCCCTGGGGTCCTATGGTATTTTGCTCACTGGCTCTCTGAAAGCATTCTCAGTAGGTAACAGCATTACACAACCGTGAGTGGAATCAGTTCCGTAGCTTGTAGAGGAACGGACAGAGTGCCATTTAGAAGAATCTGCCGTTCAGGGCTTTGGATGAAGAAGACTGGGATTCTAAGAAGTGCCATGATCCAAGTCTCTGTCTCTTCACCTCATAAGGTTTGATAGTCTCTATCTTGAACATGATGCCAGAACGTGACATGGAAACATAGATGGAAACATGCTTGAAGTGCAGAGCAGATACTCTATGAACTAGTGTTCTTCTCTTTACTGCCCTGGGTGTGCTGCGGATAGAAGTAGGCGCACTCCTGTCTTAACCACACGAGGTCCCCACCTTAAAAGCAGTTCCTAGAGTCCGGTCAGATGCCCTTGAGTTCCATGGTCTAATGCGCTGGCCAGGAGCCACATGTACTACTGAGCATTAGGCTAGCTCAAATTCAGATGAGCTGTCAGTGTAGACTACATACTAGATTTCAAAAACTTAGTAAGAAAAGAAGTGTAAACATTTTTATTAATAATTTTTACATTTATGTCATGTTGGAATGAGAATATTTTAGACATAATGTGTTAAAATATATTTTAAGATATATTTTATATAAATATATTTTATATTTAAATATAATATAATAATTTAAGTACAATATAATATAAATATATAAATATATTTTTATGTAAAATATATTGTGGCTATGGAATACTTAGTTACATACGAGGCTCACATTTGTGGTTCACATTACATTTCTGTAGGACAGTGTTGGCCTAGAGCATAACTCTCAAATATCCTAGATCACACAATTCATCAATGAAGGGGTGCCTGGGTGACTCAGTCGGTTAAGCGTTTGCCTTTGACTCAGGTCATGATCCCAGAGCCCTAGGATCAAGCCCTACATTAGGCTCCCTGCTCAGTGGGG